>NW_027527929.1:1354902-1385754 GCF_008692635.1 Crocuta crocuta | reverse complement strand
CAGCGCCCCCGGGGGGGGGGGGGGGGGCGTGTATGTGTTAAAATCTGGAAGAGAAGCCAGGGTGGGGGCCCAACAAACCTTGAGGCCCTAGTCAGGAATTGTACGGAAACCTAGCCCCACCCACTCACACTCTCCCAGGGCCAAGTTTGTAGTCTTAGAAAACCCTGGAGATTTGATCTTGGTGTGTGCTGAAAGTTCTCTTTGGGGAGCCCCTGAGAACCAGCACTTGAGGAAGACGGGGTGGATCCCTAATTAGGATGGAAATCGGGCTGTTTCTGAGCAACTGTCTCCTAACTCTCAGAAGGAGATGTGGCTGGCTAGAGAAGTCTCAGTGTCTCACTGGCAGAGGCATGTGACGGAGTTCCCTGCTCACCCCACCTCACCCCATCCCCCTGTAGCTGCACCCGGGGCTCCTACCAGCCGATGGAGAGGACAGCCTGGGTCCTGATGGCTGCTACCTGCCCCCTCCTCCAATTGTGGGATTCAAGGGTGTCTAAAAGCTGACCTGGACTTAGCTGAGTGTAAGGAAGCCATTTGAGAAAGTGAAAAGAGCTGCTTCCCTCCCCTATTCTGCTCCCTCCCTTCCTTAGAAGTGCGGCTATTAATTAGACTTCTGGACAGCCACAGACTTGGGGTGAACCCTAGCCATCCATAGAGGACCTTGCCAGGAAGTGGGCTGCTGAGGCAGACTGAGTGTGGGAGGATGGGCAGAGGCCAAGCCCAAGGGCCAGCAGACTGGCCGCTTGGCTGCCCTGGCCCCCGGGGTGGCAGGTCCTGCTCCAGCGCTTGCCATGGGAAGTCAAGATGTGGCTATTCGACCGAGGGGCGGGGGGACAGGGCCTCCAGAGTTTACAGGCTTAGAAAACAGAGATTAATAAACTAATCTCACATGTCCAAAGAGGGAATTAATCAAATCAGCATTTTCCCAAAGTATGCTTCAAAACATTTAGAAACACGAAGTGGTGATTACTTGATGGGAAAAAGGGGATAGAGGACCCCAGGTTTGGGAGACTCATGAAGCTCATGACAGATATGCAAATTAATGAGAGATCACTGTGGGCTTCTTGGGGATTTCACAGGGCAAACAGGCAGCACACAGCAATTCCGTGAGGGCTAAAGGGGCAGAAATCCCCGTATTTATTTGACCCTTGTCACGGAAGATCTCATGTTCCACAGGACATCATTCTGGAAAATGTTTGCCTTGTGTCTTTCTCCAAGCCCCCTTCTTGTGCTTAACCAGTTTGGGAAATCATGACACAGACTCAAAGACTATGGGAGGTATGACTGCGGAAAAAGCTGCCAGAGGGAGTGAGAGGGAAGCCCTTGAGGCAGGAAATGGGGCTCAAGATGGGAGGCATGAGAGGGAGAAGTCCAGACCCTAGGGGCGGGAAGGTAGGAACACAGCTGCTATGGCCTGGGGGAGAAGGGACTGTGGAGGTCAAGTTCTCACATCCCTCCCAACCCCACACTCAGCACCAAGTGGGTGCCAGTGATGTTTCTTAGGGGGCTGCTGCAGCCTTGGTGGCTTGGGGTGGCTTGGGGCGGGACGTATTGGTTCAATTCTGTCAGGCCCAGGGGACAAAAGGAGGGGCCCTGCTCCAGCGCTGCAAGGGGGGACTGGTGACCGACTTATTAAGCCCCTCTACTCTATAGTATGGATTGAGGGGCCCAGGGAAGCAAGACGTTAGTTCTCCCTGGCAAGGTGGCATGATGTCCCTCCCATCTTCAAACCACCCCTGCCTTTTCCCATCTCCCTCCAGCACCAGTGGGCTCTGTTCTTCATGCAAAGACATGATGTCACTGGGAGAGTGGGAGCTGTGGTCAGAGGCACCCTCAGAAGCAGCTCGTCCAGACCTCCCCTCCTCCTCAGAAGCTGCAGCCCCCACAGCGCAGCCTAGCGCCCCAGGCAAGAGCACAAGGACCTTAATATACGTTGGTATGTGGCTTGCAAGGAAGACAGGCACCAGGCCAAGTATCGCTGTTACACATGTCAAGTGTTACTGTGGAAAAGGAGCAGGGCTGCCTACGTGCCCAGCTGCCCTTTGCCAGCATTTTTTTTTCTGACTCAGGATCTTCCTGAAGTCCAAGAAGGTCAGTCTCAGAAGCCAGAGGGGCAGGAGTTTCCTAACTTAATAAGCAATCTCAGTTTCCTAGACAAAGCCCTTTGACTCCTTCCTTCCCCTCGGGCCCATCTCCCTCTCTCCTAGAACATAGCACCTAGGGTAGCCTTCTCCCTCCTGGAATGGATGGAAAGGCTCTTCATTTCCAGCTCACACAGATGGTATCAATCAATTTAGAACAGAAAAATACAGAGATACAATAATGATATAATTATGTGATGTAAATATTAGCTCCATTGCTTTCCTTATAGGTCTGTGGGGTAGACCACCTCATATCCTCATCATAGCACAGAGGCAGTCATGACAATAGAAATAACAATAGTAATTACAAGAAGTGTGCTCTGAAGACAAAACCACAAGGCCAAGCTCAACATACAAATATAAAAATAGAATTCACACATAAAAGCATTTCCAGGAGTCAATAACACACAGTACCATGGGCATGGGAAGTATGGGGAGTTGGCAGAAGCTGTCCATGATTTTCTAAGTGCAGGTGTTCATTGTTCAGGATTGTGAACTCCTCCTCCATTATCCAGAGTAACTTCCCCAGAGAACCCTGCCTGGAGCCAGCCATGCCTGGGCCCAGCCTAGAGGCCACTGAGAGTCTGGCTGGTCATTTCTCCCTGGTTTTGCTGGGATAGAGGGGCTGCAGCTCTATACACCCATCCCTGGGGCTCTGTGCTCTTTCCTCCCCTTCTTCCATGGCCTCTACCTCCCCCTCCCTGCTCCAGCCCCCGCCACCCCCACCCCCAGCAACGGTCCTCTCCTTTGCTTTTACCTGCTGACTTCCCAGCCACAGCAACCCCAGGCCTGAGGCTTCTCAAGGTTAATCTCAATGCCTCTGGTTCACTTACTGTGAAGAGGAAGGGGGGCCTATTTCGGATCCCAGTTCTCTGGGCGTGGTGGGGTGACTCAGACAAGTCGCCAAGGCAGATGCATAATCTGGGTTTGAGTTCAATGGAGCAGGAAGCCCTATCCTGCTTTTTTATCTGTTTTTTTCCTCCTTTCTTTATCTTGGTATTTTTCATGGAGGGAATCTCGAACCTGATGCTCTTGTCCTCCTCCTGTCAGTTTTGTGCGTCATTAACTTGCTCATATGCAGGCTGGGAATGATTTTTCATTTAGTCCTCCTTCTCCTCCCCCTCTGAGCTTCCCAGCCCAAGAAACACATCTCTGCTGTTGGCAAAAACACCTCCCTACACATCCAGACAAAATGCATCCTGGCCACCTGAGCCTCACCTCCAAGAACCAGCAGGATTTAGCAGCTTTTTTCCCCTCCATTTTCTTCCCTCAAAAGAGAAAAGCCTTCATAAATGAAACCATTTATAACCAACCATTATTTAGCAGAAACCAAAGATCCCAGGGTAGAAGCATCTGTTTTCCCCTGTGGCTCCGGAGCTAATGGATGCTGTACTGGGTTCTTGAGAATGCCTCTCTTGGGTTCCATAGCCCATCCTAGGGTCTCTCACCCTCTCTCCACCTCAGAAGTCTCTCAATCCTCTGCGGCCCCTGGCAAAGCCCTGGGCCTGCGCCTGCCCACCAGCTGTAGCTTGCTCAGGGAGCAGCCACATTCCTGCCCTCCCCAGCTGTGAGCATGCTTGTAGTGCCCTGTGAGAGACAGCCCCCTCCTCCTGCCCTGTACCTCCCCAGCTCCCCTCTCCCCATCCCTAGTCCACAGAGATGGCGGATGACATTCCCCTAGAGCCCAACCTCTCCCTTCATCAGCTTGGAGCCCCCGATGGTGGAGAGAGGGACTCCGGTCAGAGGTCTGGGCATCCCAGGAAATCTGGCCTGGCAGCTTGGGGTCTGGGGAAGAGAAGTCAGGCTGTAGAGACACTGCTTGGTTTATAAAGTAGTGCCCGAGACCCGGACCACACACAGGGACCCGGGGAGCTCTGACTGTCAATGCTTCTATGACTCTGTCATGGAGGAGAAATGGTGGGCAGTGGCAGGGAGCCACCCTAAGTGGGGGGAGGGGATTGCTGGTCCACCTTCTCTGCACCTCCTCTTCCCTGCCCTGACTCAGAGTAGGTCCTCTTAATGGTTGCTAGCTTAGAGGCAACTTCCATCCTCCTCCGGCTGCCTAAGGGCCCCTTGCCCAGACACCTCCTCAGACGCACCCACACGCCCACTCCAAGGGTCACTCAGAATGGCCATTGTTCTGTCGGCTGGGAAAGAACCACCCAGGCCTCTCACCTCCGGGCACAACCGGAAATGTGCTCTGGGGGCCATGTCTGAAAACAAACAGCAGGCCCCCTGGGGTTGGCAGCAGACAGAGGGTGCTGGCTCCAGCCTAGGGCCGGGAGCACAGAGGGGCAAGAACAGGCCTTGGACACAGGGCTCTTCACCAGGCCCCAGCCTTCCCAGCGGGCAGCCTGGTAGAAGTACAGGGGCAGAGACTCCCATCTTTAAGAGGCAGTCAGGCATGTTGGCTCCCCCCTCAGCCCTAGCTGGGTGGGTGGGAGACTCTGGGGGCTTCTGGGCCACTGGGTCCATCCCGACCCCCCTCTCCTCCATCCTCTTCTATGTGGCCTCCACCTCCCGGGGCGTCCGATTGCGCTCGGCCTGCACCCGGCTCTTCACCTTCTTCCCCAGCTCCAGCCCTGCCCAGCTCTTGCCCTTGGCCTGTTTGCCCCGGCTCCTGGAGGGGCACCACATGCGCTCACAGTACTCGTCCACCCGGGGTAGGTTGGTGAAGCCGATGAGCTGCAGGATGTCCTTATACCAGGCCTTCGAGGGGGCGGAGGTCAGGCCTCCCCAGGCTGGGGGCTCCTCTGGTCTTGGCTCCCGAGGAAACAGGCTGTTGAGCTGCGTGGCCGCAATCACCTCCAGAGCCAGGCGGACCACAGTCTGGGAGAAGCCGTGCTCCAGTGTCTTGCAGGTGTAGATGCCCGCATCCAGGTGGCTGAGTCTGCGGAACAGCAGCCCTTGCTCTGTCTGCACAACTCTCTCATCTGTCTTTACCTGTGGGGGGCGAGGGAGGGGATGAGGGGGACGTGCAGCAGGGCATGCACACCATCGGTCCCTGCTTTTCCCAATTCCGCAGTTGAGGACCTGGTGCTTAAGCATTTCCCCTCCCCATCTCCCCTTCCAGGCCCGCCTCCTCAGCACTGTGAGCCAATTGCAGGCAGGGTCTCACCTTCCTATAACCCAGGGCAGAACCTGCAGAGGAGGCTTTTCAAAGATTTCACCGACTGGTTTCTCCCCTAGTCAGAGTTCTGTGGGACCTACCTTGGCCTTATGGGGGCCTGCCACATAGTCCCTGGGAACAGGATGGGCAAAGGGGTATTTATAGGCTTTTATTCAGGGAGGGCTGTACCCTTAGCCCTAGGACTAGAAGTCCCTTCCACTTTACACACACACACACACACACACACACACACACAGACACAGAGTCTTCCCTGTCCCTGTCAGCACTGTTCACTCCCCCAGCCATGGGTGGGCTGAGTGCCCATCACAGTGCGGGAGGCAGGAGCGCTACTCTGATCCCCCCTGGATGTCTGCACATCTGTACAGTGAGGCTGGACTGCTTGGGTGGTAAGTATTGTGTAACCATCTCGTTGCTCCGTGTGCCTGGCCCCCTGGGGGTGTCTTCCTAGTGCCTAGCCTGACAGCTGGCCCAAAGCTGGCCTCCCCCAGTTCCCAAGCTGGAAGGAGAGCCCCTCCTGTAATCAGCCCACTCCCTCCCCTTCTCTGCCCCTGGGAGAGGCTGGAGAATGGTTCCTCACCCTGCCCCACCCACACCCTCATCAGGCCCCAGACTGAAGCCATTTCTGGGGTTGACAGACCTTTCCGGATGGGGGAGGAGAGGGCCTGGGCAGACAGCTGGACTCCAGGGAGGAAATGTGGGGCTAGGCAGTGGGTGTGTGTGTGTAGGGGAGTGTGTGTGTGTGTGTGTGTGTGTGTGTGTGCGCGTGCGCGCGCAAGCGTCAGTGGTTTAGGCACCATCCTGGGGAAGAGGAGAACCAAAAACGCATGGGAAAGAGAGGCTTGCAAAGATAATCCCTATGGGTAAGCATGGGGGGCTTCCTGACTAGCCCAGACTCCCTTCTCTCTCTTCCGTCTCTAGTACCCACCTCCCAGAGCTCAGTTCAGTGCCTGGGAGTCAGTGGGCCCCCTGTCACAGGAGGGCTTGCAGCCACATCTGGCCTGGGTCTTCCTGGAGGCAGGAAGAGGGGCCCCTCCTTCCAGGCACTGCAGGGACTTACTACATAGTTTTCTTTAGTTGATCTCGGTAGGTTCCCCCCCAGAGCCTGTTCCTAGAGATCAGGACTTGGGGTCGGGGAGGAATGTGACATGAAGACATGTGCAGGCTGGAGGCAAGGTCCTTGCTTACCTGGTCAGGCCCCTCGCCCCCTGGCCTCTGCAAGACCCAGTGCACAGCAGCCTGGGAAGACTTGGGCAGGCACTCCAGGAAGGTGCTGTTGTGTTCCGTGCCGTAGACCGTGGCGGCCGCCACAGAGCCTGTAGCCTCCTCTGAAGGGAGGTGGAGGGAGACTCAGCTCAGGACTGTGGGTCCCCAGGGCCCCCACCAGCATGACAAGGACCTAAGGGTCCATCAATCCACAAGCCGCTCACTCTGTCCAAAGACCCTTCCTCCCCCAGTATACTGACAGGAGCTGCACACGTGGGAAAACTGAGGGCTGGGTGTTAAAACAGGACCAGCCTGAGACCACACTTCACCGGGGTTGAGCCCAGGCCAGAGAGGTGAGGAGGAGCCCCCATGCCTGCCATCACTCACCTTCCTGGCTCTCCCCCAGGCACTGCAGGGCAGGGTTGCCATGCCGAATGTCCTGCCTGCGGAACCGGCGCTTGCTGGTGCCAGACCGGTAGCGGGTGCAGGAGACACCATCCCAGGCACAGTATGGGTCTCGGGCCAGACAGCACTCGGCACAGGCACTGCCGTAGGTTTCACACTGGTGCAGCTGCAGCCGGACCACTCCCAGCCTTGAACCCACGTACAGCATTTGCTGGGACGGACACAAGCAGAGCCAAGGTGAGCCTGGGTCCCACCTAGAAGCAGCTAGGTTCTTGGCCCAGTTGGGCTTCCTGAGACCCAAGCTGTCTTTCAGAATCTCTTGGATGTATCCCCAGAAACCAAAAATGTTTATCGCCCACCTGACATGCACCAGATCCTGTTCTAGGACACAGAAGGCACAGGGCAGACCCGGAGGCTCTTCTCTAAGGGGCTTCTCTAGGTCCTCCTTGTTGCTGACTGTTGCCCTCAGCCTCAATGACCTTTATCCTGATTTGCCTCTGACGCTAGAGGTGCACTCTGCTTCACGCAATCCCAATACAAAAGTTGGGATTTACCCAAAGATAAACTGAGGCAGATAAACGTGAGATTTTGCCACTTGTGAAAGGGCACAGCAGGCCTCTATAAAGTGGCACTCCCCTATCTGATTTAAATTACAGAGGCACGGGGGGGGGGCTCAGTAGGTTGAGTGGCTAACTTCAGCTCAGTTCATGATCTCAACGTCTGTGTTGACGTTCGAGCCTGAGCTGCTTTGGATTTTGTGTCTCCCTCTCTCTGTTCCTCCCCTACTCATGCTCAGTCTCTCTCAAAAAAATGAATAGACATTAAAAAAAATTTTTTTAAATAAATTCTGGATTTTGTTTTCAAGCATGTTCCTGTCTCCCCAGAGGGACTGGCCTTTGTGGATCTCTCCTTATCTGAACACAGTCTCTCTTACTCAGAACTCCCACTGCCCATGGTTTCATGCATCGGAGTCTCAGCTCCCTTCTGGACCCTTGAGCATCATCACAAGGCCTAATTGGCAGCCCCAGGGCCTGCTGCATCACCACTTCCCAGCAGACAGCAGCCTTGCCCAGAGCTTCAGGTGAGGGGTTAGTGGGAAGGAGGAGGGGAGGGATGGCAGCTGCTCCTACCCTTTTGACAGAGATCTCCATCTCAGTGATGGGTGTTGGCACCTGGGGAAGGAGCAGGGTGTCAGAGATGGGTGGGCTGGGGCCAAACCTCCCCTGCACCCCTGCTTTCAGCCTCCTCCAGCCCTTGCGTGGGAGCCACCTATCTCCCAGCCTAGGTCAGCGCACTCTCTGGCAACTAAGGCCAGACGATCTTTCCCAGATGTCGGGTTATTGGAAATGTCCCCTTGTGCTGGCTGGCCTCCAAGGAGGAGGCTTGGCAAAAAGCACAAAGCACCAGTGTCCCCTCCCACAGTCCTGCTCTCCAGCAATGAGACAGCTGTCCCACATCACCCATTCCATGTTGGGAGCACAGCAGTCCCCCGGATGCACACAATGCCCTGCCTGGCTCTGCAGAGGGCCCAGCAGAACCCCGTGGAGACTTGGGGTCTCAGCCACCCCCTCACTGTGACTTGAGTCTGTCAGGGCTCCCTCCCTGGACACTCCTCCCTGGGCCCTCCAACTTTTCTCTGGGCCCCACGGCCAGATAGAAGCATGAGCAAGGCTCTGCAGCAGCCAGTGTCTCACGTATACCACCCACTGGCTGCAAGTTCAGTAAAGACAGGCCCATCTCCTTCTTGTATTTTGCTCCTGTGTCCCTGTGGCCAGAGCTAGACCCAGCAGTGGAGCTGGAGGGAACTCCTCCCAAGACCCTCCTCCCCAAGACCCCCCTCACCTTAAACACCTGGAGCTCCTCCAAAACCACCTCCTCGGACTCAGTGGAGGCCCCACCCTGGAGGGCGATGACCTTGAGCACGGAGCCTGAGTCTGGGGCAGGGCAGGAGGAAGGGGTCGATGGGAGGAAAAGGAGTAGCCTGCCCCGACCCCCCCAACAGCGGCTCATCTCCCCAGCCCGTCCACCCCACTCAGTCCACCCACCAGTCCCCAGGAAGATGACGTCATAGGTCCCGTCCTCTGCCTCCACACGGTCTACCACAATCTGGCGCAACTGCTGGGCCAGGTGAGTTTTGACCAGGACCGGGCGACCCCGCCGTGGCCGCACGGGCCGGAACATAAGTGGGTGGGCTCGGGCAAACTGCAGCACCTCATCTGGGTAGTTCTTGGTGCTGCCAAAGGGTCTTCCTGGCTGCGCTGTCATCTTGCTGGGGCACTGTGAGTGGCAGCAAAGGGAGCACCTGAAACATCCTGGGACCATCCCAGCCTGTTTCCAGGCCCCGCTGCCTGGGCATGCCCACTGTAGGGGGACTGCTCTTGCTGTAGCCGAGGCTCCTTAAATGTGACAGGGCTCTGCTCCCCTCCTTACGCTACCTGCCCCCCCACCCCCCCCCCCCCCCCCGGAGCCCCAGCTCAGCCACGAGGCCCTCCCAAGGTACAGTTCCTCTGGTATCGGCTCAGCCCTCTTCCCCGGCCTGGCTCCAGGCAGATACTCACTACTCCAGGGCGAGGGAAGGGCACTTTGCCCCCATAGGGTCCCCACTGGTGCTGGGGACCATCTTGGTGGGCAAAGGGCCCCTTGAAGACCTCCCAGATATCCTCCATGTGGTACACGCAGACAGCAAAGCCCTGGAACACGGCACTGCCGAGGGCAGACAGGGACAGTCAGGCCAGGGTGGCTGTCATAGGTGGGAAGGGGGCAGCCTGTCCATAGACAGGACAGAGGATGATAGTGCCTGAAGTCAACAGAGACCGAAAAACGAGGACACCCAGGCAGAGACAAAGAGAAGGAGATAGAGAATAGAGCCTCAGAGTCATTGAGTTGGAGACAGAGACAGGGACCCATGGTAAAGTCAGGACATGTAAGCAGAGGCTTAACAGAGGATGCTGGGGGTCCAGGGGTGGGGGTGTGAGAGGAGGCCCATGCACCCACCTGACTGTGCTAAACAGGGTGTACACCTCAAGGGTCCTCCCTGCGCTGGGCCACAGCAGGAACACATCCTCTGGGAGACAGAAGGCCACCATCAATGCCCTACACTCACTGACTCTGAGCCCTCTGCACCCACATCCAGGCCTGCCCCTGGCCATGCCCTCACCCAGCTGGTCAAAGTGGGTCTCGGCACCACCAGGGCCAGGCACCGAGCACACCAGCCTGGCCTTGAGAAAGGTGCTCCATTTGTTCACCAGCACTCGCTGGCCACCGACGTCATTCTGGGGATGGAAGGCCAGAGTCAGCCTCGAGCCCCAGGAGGTGGGGACCCCCTTCCTGTTCCTCCATCCTCACCCTTGTGGGCAAAGGCTTGGATGTTGGCTTTACACCCTTGCCTCAGTTTCCCTCCCACCGCTGGTGGGGATGGGTGTAGGAAGGGGGTGTGGTGAGGATCTGAACCTCACCGCCTCTTCACAGCTCTCACCACGCAGACACGGCCCACACGACTGACAGTGACACAGCCTGGGCCACCATCCGGCGAGGGCACAGTTTCCGAGAAGAAGAAGTACACCTTGTCATCATCCTGATCAGAGTTGTCAGCAATCCGAGCGGCCATCACAAACCGGGGGTCTGGGAGGTGACAGGGTGCAGTTGGTTGGGGGGCCTTACAGGGGAAGATGGGGGGTTGCTGAACCCAGCAGGGAGGGAAAGAGGCACAGGGACCCCACTGGAGGCTAGGGTCCCAGGGGGTAGAGTGGGGTTGGGCCATCCCCACTCCAGTGCCAGCTCTCCTGCCTCCCTGCCGTTGCTGGGGGCAGATCCTATCCCTGCCCTGCTCTGGGTGGACCCTGGGCTCACCATGCAGGAGGTTCTGGTCAGAGTCAGAACGCAAGGCTGGTCGGGGACCCCCAGTCCGGAAGATCATGGCCTCGCGCCCCAGGAAGTCAGCCGTGAGGCCCGTGTACAGCTCCCCACCTGGGTAAGGGTGGGGCAGAATAAAGGGAGGAGGGCCAGGCCCCATAGCTGGTCCCAACACTTCCCAACAACGTCGGGTCTTCCACCCTCCTCATGCCGCCCGGGCCCGGGCATCACCTACCTACAAAGGTGCTGGCGAAAGGACTGCTGGGCTCATGTGGGCACCGCCCCCGCCCACTTTGCACACTGCTGGGCTCCAGGTGGAGCACATGCTGCCAGAGAGGGAGGAAGGGAGGGAAGGGTGTCACCTAGGAAAGCAGCACCCGCCCCCCGCCCGGGCAGTGACCATCGCGTGCAGCGATGAGAGTGGGGGTGGGCGGAAGGCGCCCTCATTCAGGGCCCCGCCAAAGGGGTCAGCCTGGCACAAAGATGCCTTTCAGGCTCCTGACCCTTCGGCCCTGAGCCAGGCTCAATGGGGAGCGTTCAGACAGCAGGGAGGAAATGTCACTGCTTCTCAGTCCCTTGTGGGGCCTGCCCCAGGCTCACCTCCCCACGGTGGCCGACTGTGATGAGGGCACAGGTGGGCTGGAAGGCCCCAGTACCACACGCCAGCAGGTGAGTCCGGTTGTGAGGCTGCAGCACGCGCACAAAGTTGGCACACTCCACCTAGAAGGGAGAAGGGGCAGGGTGGAGGGGATGAGGGTGTGTTTATCATCTCCTTGGGCCCCAAGGCTCAGCCCTGCCTGGCTGATCAGCCCTGGGGGTCTAAGCTGGGGGTGACACTCTTCACAGACCTTCAAGAGCCCTCAGGATCTACTCCAAATGCCCCTAGTGTAAATACCTGGGGGAGTGGCCATAGGCTATCCTGGGGGTCAAGACCTGGGTGTTGGTCAGGGCTAGGGGGTAGTCACTCCTGATAGCACTCACCAAAGGATCTCTTCCCTTGCGAACACACTCCTCCTTCTGTCCTGGCTGCGGTGGCCACAGAACCTGAAACACAGCCTAATTGACTCCTGCCCTCGCAGCCTCAGTTTCCCTAGCTGGCCTCCTAGCTCTCAGACAGACCCTCCCGTCTGTCAGTCCAGCTCACCTCCCGGGGATCTGGCCATGACTGATCCAGCCGCAGAGAGTAGATGGCATCACGGCCCCCCAGAAAAAGGCGGTCCCGGTACTCATCCAGGTACATGGCCCGAAGGTCCAGGGAGCCCCGGGGACCCAGAAAGATAGCAGAACGGTTGGTAGACAGGAGATCTAGGAGGGAGCAAGGTAGGGGGGGTCAGTGCCTACTGATCAGTCTACTTCCCCAGCTAAGGTGTGGAGGTGGAGGGTCCCAGCTGTGCATTCATCCCCCACCCCCAAACTCAATCTCGAAGATGTTTCCATCCATAGGCCTGTTGGAGGGCTTCCGGGAATTGGCTCCTGGGGGTGGGTGGGACAAGGGGCCCTGAGCCCTGCTTCCTACCACTCCATTCCTTAGTCCCTTGATTTTTCAGTTAACATCTCCTTCCCACAGGCCCATCTGTGCCCTAACCCAGTCCCCAGGGAAGATGGCCCTGTTTGCCCCTCTGGCAGAACTTATGGTAGCAAGCTGGGCAAAATGCTGGAAGAGCCTGGAGGAAGGGTGGGTTAGTATGAGCAGTGTGCAAGGCGGACTCAGTGGGACAAGCTGCACAGACAGGGAAAGCGTTCCCAGTAGAGGGACCACCTGGCAAAGGCCAGGTATGGCCACGAGGAGCCCAGGTCCAAGGATGTGATGAAGGAAGACTTCCTCCTCCATAGACACTGCCCTCCCAGGGGTCACGGGTTGAGGGTGGCTGGCTGGGGATGCTGGTCCCAGGAGCTGAGGATCCTGAAATAGGTCCTTGGGGTTTGGCTAGGGAGGTGGAGGTAACAGGTGGCCAAGGGGGCACGCAAAAGGATATGGTAGGAATGAGCGTTGGCTACCCTTGGGAAGGCCGGCTCTCCTATGCCTGCTCACCCATCCAAAATGGCAAGCCCAGCACCCACTCCATACCTAAACTTATCAACAGCCTCTTCCAGGAACTCCTCCATAGCTGACAGTACTTTGGAGGCNTATTTTCCCCCAACCCATAGCTCCTAGGGCAGGACCACATTCTGCCCCCAGAAGCAGCTACAGACTCTCCAGAGTGGAGCCATGTCTCCCCTCTCAGGCTCCCCAGAGCAGGCCTGGGTCTCCCCACTTGGATCAGAGTGCCCAGGGAAAGGGGTCACCCCTCTGGTTTCCCCAAGAAGAAGAATCATGGATAGCTTGTATCTCAGGGCCCTCTCCCACAGACCCTCTCCACAGACTCAGAGNAGGATGGGCAAGAGAGGAGGCTGGAATCACTGCTGGGCTGCGGAGAGCCTCGGACAGAGAGGGAAGAACAAAGGCCAGCACTGTGAAGTGGGCTGCAGGTGGAGGGGGCAAGGCTGTGGCGATAGGGGTGGGCCCCCACCGCAGGCTGCTGCCCTGCTTCTCACTGTCCACCCTGGGCAAGGAGCCGAGGCTGAGTGCAAACCTCAGGATCTTGCAGACCTGTCTTCTCCATCCCTCCCCTTCTCTCCCTGCCCATCTCTAAGGAGGCCTCTCAGGGTCTCCATGCCCCTCTCCTCTTCTCAGAAGCCCCCTCAGGCTGTCCCCTGTGTCTCTGTCTCTCCCACCTCCACCCTCCTGGGACCTGCCCCAGACCCCGTCCTCTTCCCCAATTCCTGCCTCTGGCGGCAACTCAGCTGGAGCACCGTCTCCATGAAGTCCTTCCCACGGGCTGTGCTGTGTGGAAGTGACCTCTGGCTGGCAGAAGAGGCCCCTGCCCGGGGCTAGGTGGGGCCTCCCAGCTGGGGATAGCAGAGTCCCAGGGTCCCACAAACACGCACATGAACAGAGTGCACACTGCCAGTACCTCGGTAGGAGAGCCGCAGGCGAGGCACGCTGGGGCCGGGGCTGGGGCCGGGGCTGCCCCCGAGGAGCGGGAGAGCCCCCAGGACGCAGCAGATGGCCCAGGCTGAGGAGGCCATGCTGGGGAACCAAGGGCACCACGCTGCCCAGCAGAGCCGCCCTCGGTCCCGCTCCTGGTTGCAGTTTGCTCCGTTGCCGCCAGGCCTGACACTTATAAGGCAGCGGCTCCACCCTGTGTAGGGCCAGGGAGGCGGGAAGAGGAGGGAAGGAGATGGGGGAGGGGCCCCCCTGCCATCCACCTGCTGTCTCCCTCTCCCCCCCTCCCCCTCAGGGCTAGCCCGGTTAATGTCTCTGTGTCAGATTGGCCGGCTCCCCACTGGGGAGACTCTTTCCTAGCTGGGATGTGGGTGGCTTACACAAAATGTTCACAAACCCAAGTCTCCAGAGAGAGCCTGGAAGAGAAGTCAGGGGTCAGAGATCAGAGGCTGGTGGGCTGGCCAGAGGTCTAACTGAGCTCTTCTTTGTTCCCTGCCCATGACAGAGACCCCACAACAAAGACAAACTGACTCTGGGCCCAGAGTCCTGATACCAGGAAGGTCCAGCCCCCTAAAGCACCGGCCTTGCTCCCCGGCTCCCCTGGCAGGGCCCAAGTTGCCTGGGAGGGTCATTCCAGTTCAACGGACGCCATGCTTTAGGTGGAGGCTGGAAGTCTGGCTACACTTCATAGATCTGGGGTTGGCAAGAGATGAGCCCAGCCTCCTCCACCCAAGCCTGTCCCTGTCTGGTCTCCAGGCCCCATCCCAGCTCACTGGGGCAGAGGACAGGATCCATTCCATGCTAGGGAACTCTCCCATTTCCCTGCGTCCCGCAGCCCTCCTGGTCCACCAGAGCCCCTGGGCCCAGAATGTCACCAGGTGAGTGGTGGGTTCTTCCTCGAGTTTCCCTCTGCACACAGACTCTACATCTACACGATCCCTCTGGAGTGAATGTGGAGGTGAGGCACTCAGACCCTCACTCCCTCTACCCTGCGCACTGATTCAGGGCAGGAGAGCCACAGAAGAGTGGCAAGGGAGACACGAGGCTGAGGGGTTGAATAGAGGCAAGGAAGGGGACCTCCCTATGTCCCCCATCCCACACCAGCTCCTGTCTCTGCACCCCCTTGCCCTGAGCTATCACTGTACTCCACTAGAGCCCTTTACTCAGGATCTGAGGCTCTAGGCAGTAAGATTTCAAACTTCACCTGGAGTTGGCACTCTAAGGATTCTAGAAACTCCCACAGATTAGGCCTCCCAGGTGGACCAGCCTGAGTCCTTAGATGGTGATCAGGAAATTTGAGGGCATCAGAGAGGGAAGGACCCGGCTCAGGCCACACAGCAGGCTAGGAACAGGCTCGGCTCAGTCCTGGCCTTTCCTGGGACTGACTCTATCTTCTGGGGCTTCTGGAATACTGAGATCCTGCGCCCCCCTTCTCATCCCTGCAAGGGAAACAAGTTGGCTCCTTGAGTCAGCATGAGAACGGCCCAGGGCTTGGAACCCTGTCTCCCTGTCTCCATCTCCCCCTAATACATATATGGCTCCTCCCAGGGCAAATGCCTCCTGGCATTGGGCAAGGGACTTCTCAGGGAGGCCAGGAATTAGTGTCAGCCCACCCATCCTCTGGCTCCTTGGAGAAACTTAGTTAAAGCCTTTCCCTCTTTGGGCCTTAGTCTCCTCCTTCCATGGGCAGGGAGCAACCACGTTGGGTGTAACAGGCTCTACACTAGTGAGGTGTGCTTGTTCAGGGCCTGCCATGGTGATGATTATGTCATGGGCCCTCAGAAGCCTGGAGTCCCTCTGCCTCCATCTCCCTGGGGAGATATTTCAGCCTGAAGACCAGGCTGGGGGCCAATGTCTGGCTGCAGATTAGGTTGGACATAGCCCCTCAACTAGCATGTGGCCACCAGCTGTGGGAAGGAGGCCCCACAGCTCCTCAGTCTGCCGGCTCACCCTGGGGGTCTCAGCTTAGCCAGGCCCCCAGCTGGGGCTGCAGAGGCCTGGGTCTTTTGGAGCAGGATGTACCGGGGAGTCCACTCCACACTTCAGAAAAAAGCCTGTGGCAGGGGCTGAGAGCCTCGGGTCTACTATTAACTTGTATGGCCTTGAGCAGGTCTTCTCCCTCTGTGGGCCTCATTTTCCCAGTCAGGGAAGGGGGTAAAGATCTTCTGTGAAGGCCACTACTGCTGGCTCTAAGACCCCAAAGGGTACCCTTGATACCTCAGATCAATGGGCCCAGCTATGAGCATCTTGTGCCATCTAATGGACAAAGAGGGAACTGCAGGAGGTCCTGAAGCTGCCCACTGTGTCGGGCCCTGTGCTTTGGCAGTGGGGCTACTCAGTAGAAACCAAAGCCTCTTGGCGCAGCACAAGGCAACCAATCATAATACGAAAAGGCAGGTGATTGATTCTGATCAAGAAATCAAGGGGCGGGGGGCTTCATGGAGGAAGCACTATCTAGGCAAAGGATGACACAGCCCAGAAAAAAGAGAGAGGACAGAGCACAGCAAAACAGTCAAATTAGGTGATACATGTAGGGGAGCTTAATGCCATGTGCTGATGGGAGCTTGTGAGCCTGTGGCTGTATACGTGTGTGATGTGTGTGCTCACCCATCAGGTGTCACCAGGTGGGTGGTGGGTACGTGGAGGGTCACAGCCCAGCCTCTCCCAGCTAGAATTCTGGGGTGGGCATGCCTGGAAGGAATGGATGCCTCTGGTTCCTCCCCAACCAACCTCGTTCTAGAACAGAGACACTGGGACAATCGCACAGGCTCCCTCTGACTGTGGACCCCTCTTTAAGGCACAGCCAGCCACCCCCTTGCCCCCGTGTAACCTCTTGATAGCTGACCCAGCCATCCTGTTTTGTTCACAGAAAGCTTAACTCTTGGGGTTTCTCTCTTCTCCTTTCCCAATCCTGACAGTACCCCACATCCCCCGGGTGCCCCCCTCTCCCCTGCCCCTCATTCTCCTCACAGACAACTACCTCCCCCTGCCCCCACGTCAGCCACCCATCCTCCAGCTCACCATCAGTAGGAATATGACTTTCAGCATCTCCGTTCAGAGCATCTCTTCCCCTGGGCACCCCCTCCTGCACTCAGGAGCCCCACTGCCACAGTTCTTCCCTCATTGCCTCCAGTCCAGCCCCCGTCCCCTTGTCCAGCTTGGATCCAGGCCCAGCACTTAGACGCGGGCCCTTAAAACACTCCCCAGAGACACGTTGCCACTTAGCTTCTGTAGCCTCACCTCTGTGTCTTGCATCACCCTTTGCCAGCTCACTCGGTTTCCCCCAAGCACTCCCTGCCCCACCTCCTTCAAGGAGCTTCCCTGGACCCCACACCTCCCTGCAACTTCAGCGCATTTCTTGTAAAACTTCACCAGTATCGTCCATGTTCACCATCTCCCCTTTGCCTTGGCTCACTCCTTCGATCCTCTCCAGTTGGGCTCCCATCCCATTGCTCCAATGAAACCCTTATGTCCAGGTGGCCAAGGCCTCAGGGACCTCCGATGCCCTAACCCCAGGGTAACCGGCCACCTTTGATGCCCCCATCCTTCCCTCCTGGCTCCCAGGGGCCCCTCATTCATCTAGGGTGTCTCCCATCCCCCTAGCCACATGTCCTTTCTTGAACTACCTATGTGGGATGCCCAGTGTCCAGTCGTGGGCCACCTCTCTCTATATCCTCTCTCCCCTGGGCCCTCATCCGGGACCAGGGTGCCTCCGTTCCCTTCTTACTCTGATGATACCTGAGTTTATAGTCCTCTCTCTGCCCTCTCACTTAGCTCCTGCCCCACTTTAACATCCCCACCACCCTGTCCCAGCGGCATGGACAAAAGACTCTCCATCTCTTCTGTGATTGTCCCACCAGAAATGCACTTCCTCCAGGAAGCCTTCCTGGACCACTGGTCATCACATCTCTACAATCTCCATTCCATCTCACACTGCTCTCCTCACTGCACTCATAGTTCTCTTGTCTTCCTGAGTTGATGGGAAATTTCATGAAAT
This sequence comes from Crocuta crocuta, assembly GCF_008692635.1. Lineage (NCBI taxonomy): Eukaryota > Metazoa > Chordata > Mammalia > Carnivora > Hyaenidae > Crocuta > Crocuta crocuta. The sequence goes on along the minus strand of NW_027527929.1, from coordinate 1,368,040 downwards.
TAGGGGCTAGGCTTCCCTCTGAAGGGGTCCAGCATATAGCCCACTCCAGGCACCTGGTAGGTATGTGCCAAAACTGCGGAATGGTGCCCTGGCAGGTGGGCCTGCTGTGACCCTACCTCCTCTCCTGGAATGTCGTCATTCCTGGGTGTACGTGTAGGTCCTTGAGTTCTCCTGCTCCCAAGGGTGGGCCTGAAGGGACCCCTTAGCTCGCCCTCAGGCCTCCCCAGGGACCAGGCAGCTCCTGTGGCTCTGGTCTCCACTGGAGGCATCCCTAGAATTCCAAGACCGTCTCTCTGGAATGTGGGGCCTGTCTGGGGAGTGCTAAGGCTGGGGCACAGGTGGAGAGGCCTCGGAGCTGGGCGGAGCAAGGACAGCTGCTGGCATTCTGGCTGGAGCCTACACACCGTGGCAGCTGTCGCTCCTGCAAACATCATTGCTGATACTTCCATGTCCTTGTGGCCCCCTCTTCAAGGCCAGTGCCACTCAGTGTGCTGGCTGCAGCTCTGGCCTGCACTAAGCTGACAGCCACCAAGCCTCATACTTCCATTCTGTCGGGAGGGAAAGTGGGTCGCTGGAGCCTCTGAGGTTCAGGAGAACTGGAAACTATACCCGCCTGGACCTGCTTCATCAGACAGAGCCCCAGCCTGGGAGCCAGGTGGCTCTGCTCTCTGCCAGCCTCACTGGATGACCTTGACAGGCCCCTGTACCTCTCTGGGTGCTGGAGTCTTACCTGGCGAATGGGTGAGTGGAAGGAGAATAGACGGTGTGTCCCTCAGTCCCAGAAAATCAGTGTTGCCAGCATGAAATGCAAATGAGTAGGCACACGGACTGGTACTGCAGCCCCTGAGCCCATGTAGCATCCTGCTTCTCCCCGACCAGAGCCAAGAAGGAGCTGCACCCCTCCATGGCCTAGCACGGAGCCCTATTCTCTCCAAGCACGGGAACTCTCAGCTGCCAACTGAACTGGGTGATCAAAGCCACAGCCGCCAGGATTCCCGGGCCACCACCCTTTCCAGACGCTGAATCATCTGGACATCGGCAGTCATAGAAAGGAGTCAATGGGCCCGGAGCATGGTAATCTCTAATCTAATCTAACCCCTCTGGCAGAAGACAGTGTACAGGGATGGGCAGAGCACAGCCTCTGGGATAAGGCAGGAAATGGTGTGGAGCATCACAGCCCCCCAGGGAATGAAAGCCAAACACCAGGCCTCCAGGGAGCAGGGTTTTATTTGCATTCCCTAGGACAGGGCTGGAGGAGGCAGTCAGGGAAGGACCACTGTCAGTCGAGGACACACCCAAGCTCACATGCTGGGGACCCTGGCCCCTCACCCCCACCCCAGGGCCCGGCTGGAGTCGCCATGTGGCACAGGCAGCTCTGGGAGAGGGTTGGTGTCTACTCCACCCCCTTCATGAACTCCAGGAACTCTGTGGAGAGAAAGATAGGCCTCGGTCAGAGAAGGGGGCTGGGCAGGGTATGGGCAACAGGGATGCCATCATACACCCCCTCACCATCATAGTCAATGCGGCCATCATTGTTCTTGTCACCATCCTTCATGAGCTCCTCGATGTCGTCTTCTGTGATGGTCTCACCTGTAGCTTGAAGCATCAACTTCAGCTCATCCAAGTCGATATAGCCATCAGCATTTCTGGGGGTGGAGGACGTGGAGAGGGTGAAGGGGACCTCAAGAGCTCATGGTGGGGGCTAGAAGAAGGGAAGAAGCAGCCCCACCCATGACCACAGGAGGCAAGGCAGGGTCACTGGGAGGTGGGGTATTCCATTCCCCCACTGCACAAAATGGGAGACTGAGGTCTGAAGGTCACAAACTCTCCCCCTTTCCCCAGCTCTGTTAGGTTCAGGGTCAGAGGTCCAGGGTCATGCACTCACTTGTCAAACATGCGGAAAAGGTCTGAAAGCTCCTCCTCAGACTTTCCTTTGCTGTCATCCTTCATGCACCGAACCATCATGACCAGGAACTCATCAAAGTCCACTGTGCCACTGCCTACAAGGTTAGCGGCACAGCCATTAGTGAGGGACGGTTACAATGCTCTCAACGTTAGATCCTAGTATTGTTACTGCATCCTTGTAGCAACTCTGTGAGACAAGTGTGTTCACTGTGCCCATTTCATAGATGAGATGACTGAGGCTCAGAGAGGCAATACGGTTCCTTCAAGAGTACAGAGTAATAAGTGGCAGAGCCAGGACTCAGGTCCCCAGCAAGCGGAGGGTGATATGGGTCTGGGGCCCTGGGGGACAGAGGGGCTCACCGTCCTCATCCACCTCGTCGATCATCTCCTGCAGCTCCTCGGGTGTGGGGTTCTGGCCCAGCATCCTCATCACCTTGCCCAGCTCCTTGGTGCTGATGCAGCCATCCTCGGCGCCCAGCACAAAGATGTCAAAGGCTGCCTTGAACTCTGTATCCGAAGAGGGGGGTGTTGAGTACGGAGTGGCCAGGGCTCAGAAGTCAAGACCCTAGAAGGCCAGACCCCTGGGGCCACCTTCCAACTTGCCTATTTCCCTCCAAGACCTTTGAGGTCACAGTGAGAGAGGCCCTAGCCTCCGGGGTCCTCATGCCCCCAGCCCAGCCCTGCTGTCCCCACACATGTTCGGGCACTCACCATTTTTCTGCTCTTCTGTTAGCTGTTCTACCTAGAGAGGAAAAGAGGTCTCAGGACTCAGACTCAGGCCTTAGAAACCAACCCATTCCACAGATAGGAAGACTGAAGCCAGGAATAGGCAGGCCATTCCCAGGTCACAGTCCTCAGTCCTCCCTCCCTGCCCCTAAAGCCCTGAGGTGACCCAGCTGGCCTCACTAAGGCTGGGCTTAGGGCCAGGGTGACAGGTGGGCGCTCCCTCCAGGGCCAAGGTGACCCTGAGTAACAATAGTCAGTGACCACTCACTCAATGCCCTTTTGCCCCCCCTTCCGAAACCCAAGCTGAGTGGCTTGAGGGACAGCTGTCTCTCAGGTTGGGACAATAAAACCAGTGTGGGGATGGGCAAAGCCACCCACAGTAACCTGACCGGGATAGCCACTGGGCTATTTTTAACGGGGGGACAAAGTTAAACCTGGTGATTGTTCTGGGGACTCTGGCATGCAGGGGGTGGGGCAGCGTTATCTGGCCCCCTGGCCTGCTGGTGCCTCAGGAGCCAAAATTAGTCCCCAGCCCCGCCAGACCTTGTATGGGCACAGGGTGGAGGGCTGCCCCCCCCTCCAGATCCATGGACTCCTGCGGGATAGGCAGGGACGACCCCAGAGCCAGCTGTAGCTCTTCCCTGCCCAGGAGGGGGGCTGCCCTCCCAGGGCAGAGGGAGGGGTTCCCTTGGGGGCAGCTGTCTATGCCGAATGTCCTTGCCTCTGGGCCAGGGGGAGGTCAGCAACACCCCCCTCCTTTGAGCGACTAGCATCTAAAACCCCTCCGTGCCCCCAGGATGCTGCAGGAACTTGGGATGACCACACTCCAGCCCTAACCCCTGGCTGAACCACCAAGCCTTGAGCCTGCCAGGCCTGATACAGGCTGGGACCCTAATTCTTTATTCCTGTTTCCCTGTCTCTCCCCTGTGGCCAGTGCTTCCCTGCCTACCTCAAACTTCAAAGCCCCTTCTCCAGCTTAGGATTCCAGCTCTCCAGCCCCTTCCTCAAACTCCTGTTCCACCCTCCACAGCATCTTCAGCCATGCAAGGAACTGGAGGTGGGTGGGGGATTGTGAGTGTGAGAAGCAGAATGTAAGGGTCAGGAATGGGGGCGGGGGACAGGGAAACAGCAGCAGAGACAGAGGGACAGCTTGGGAGGAACAAAGAGATGGAAAAGAGTAAGAAAGGCAAAGGTCCAGAACCCACAGACACAAGTGAAGGAAGACGTGGCCAGAAGACAGTGACACAGGTACAGGCACTTGGAGATGGGAACAGACACAATGCTAAAAGCTGTGATCTTCTCCACCCACCTGCCAGCTTCTCTCCAGACCCTGAACCCCTCACTCCTTCCACACCCTGGAACTGGAACGCCAGATCCACTGTCCCCTTGAGGCCCTGGGCTGAAAGTGCACGGGCCCTCTCCTGGGGGCCCTCTCCTGGGTCCCTACCACTCCGGTGCCCGCCCCCCCATACTGAGCTGAGTGAGCCCTCAGTGGGCCCACCCACCCCAGCCCTGCCCAGCCCAGTCCCTCACCGCAGCCTTGTAGATGTCATCCATGCTGGCGGCTCACAGGGCAGACTGCTGGTGTTGCCAGCCAGTCCTGGGCTTAAATAGCCCTGCCCCACCACATTCCGGCTGGCCCAGCCCACCCCTGCTTGTAGTCTCCTCCACCCCCTCCCCCAGCCCTGGTGATCTCAGGCTGGCCTGAGTCCCTGCGTCCTCTGCTCAGTTCAGGGAGCAGATGAAGGGCTGCAAGGACCACATCTTTTCCGCCTCTGTTCCCCATGGCCCCCAGGGGACCCTCTGGAAAGGTTTCCTGAATGAATGAAAACATGAGCTGAGGACAAGACAGGTGCTGCAAAGTAGTGGACCCCAGGCCAGGCTCCTGTATATGGTAACTCCTATCTGATGAGGTGGGCAATGTTAATCACAGTTTTTAACTGAGGAAACTGAGGCTCCTGGAAGAGCTGGTGACTTGCTCAAGGTATGACCGACTTGGCAGCCCCTGCCTTAAGCTAAGCCTATTGGGGGACGGGGTGGGATGCTGGCCGGCAGTATGCAAGGAGAGGCTGTGCCAAGAGAAGCTTCAAACACCAAGCTCAGAGTATGGTGCTGTGGAACTCTTGAAGAAGGAATTTTTTTTTTTTTTAATTTTTAGAAGTTTATTTACTTTTGAGGGAGAGGGAGAGAGAAGGCATGCATACAAGTGGGGGAAGGGCAGAGAGAAAGGTGAGACACAGAATCCAAAGTAGGCTCTATGCTGTCAGCACAAAGTCTGATGCGGGACTGGAACCCACAAACCATGAGATCATGACCTGAACCGAAGTCGGAGGCTTAACCGACTAGCCACCCAGGTACCACCGGAGAAGGAAGTTATTGATCCACCTTGGTACAGAGTGGTCTAGAGCCAGCCAGGGGTGTCAGAGGATCTATGCCCAAGACCTCTCATCTCCCCAGGGAGTGCTCTGGCACTAAGGAACCTTCACTTAGTCATTCAATAAACACAGATGCCCCATCTGTGCTAGACTATCCCCCTCCAGCTGGGTTATCATCTCCCTCTTCAGGGTCTGGGCTTTCCCAGTTAGGATTCTATCTCTGTGCCTGTGCTTCTCCCATCCCAGCTTCGTAGTTTCTGGGTCCAGGGCCAGTCTGTCACCCCCACCTTCTGAGCTCTGGAAGGTCACCATCTGGGAGTCTTGCACTTGATGGCCAGCACATATCCCTTCATGCAGAGCCCCCACTTGATAACCACATCAGCTCCCTGCCTTGAGTGCTGGGCACTGCATTGATTAACCCAGTATGATAGAAGAGATCTCCAAGCCTTGGAGAGATTAAGAACCTCTGTCCAGCTTGGGCTCTAAGCACAGCTCATATGTTTCCTTTAACTCTCTCGTATCCTACAGGGAATGAGCCTGAAAGCCAGGTTCGACCTGCCCCTTTTCCGGAGTGGGAAACTGAGGCCAAGCGGAGCAGTGGCTTGATTGAGGTAGCCCGGGAGGTGCAGGGTCTTCTGTCCTCCCTTCCAGGGCACCGAGTGGCAATGTACAGGGTTGCCCCCGGCCCAGTGCTTGTTTTCTCCCAGGCTGCAGGGAGCGCCGCAAGACACAGATCACAAATGATGCAAACTCTCAGGCCTCTGCGGCTTGCGCACGCGCGCCTTCGGCGACTGCTGTCAATCACGCGAGAGGGGCGGGGCGAGGGCGCGAGAAGGAGGCGGGGCCAAGACGGCTGAGCGGCGCGCGATGCGAGCGAGTGGTGGGGGCCGGGGGGCGGGGGAACGCTGACCCCGCCTTCTGCTGCTGCCAGTCTGCGCCCGGCAGCAGCGGCTGCGGCAACGGAGCCGGCAACATGGCGGCGGCGGCGCGCAGGTGCGGGCCCGAACGAGAGGCCGAGCCGGTCAAGGAGGCGCGCGTCGTGGGCTCTGAGCTCGTGGACACGTATACGGTGTGCAGGGGTGCGGGCGCCAGAACTAGGGGTAGAGGCTGGAACCCGGAGTTCGAGTCGTGAGGACTGAGGGGGTATCTGGGCCCCGCCACCGGTGAGGAGGGGGTAGCGGGGGCCCCGATTTCCAGGAGAGGAATCTGGGGAAGGGGGGTCTCGGTTCCGCAGGTCCGGAAACAGGGCCCTGAGTTGGGTCCCAGGGAGGGAGCTTGGGGAAGGGATACTCTTTCAGAAAAGGAGGCTAGGGCTGGGGAGGATCTGGGGATAAAGGGGGTCTGCGGAAGACCGGCGTCTAAATGATGCGGAGGCCCTTCTAGATTCTCTAGGCCTGGAGGGGCGCCCGCCTGGGAGGACGTGACAGTGGCTCTGGGAGGGGAAGGGTCTCAGATGGATGGAACCACGAGAAAGGTTCGGGGNGTTGCAGTTGAGATTTACTTTAAAAATGAGGGGATCTGGAGCCCCAAGGCCCTAGGGGGTCAGGCAGAGACCAGAATGGGGGAGGAGTGGAGCCGTGACACGGGGGAATTGAGGTGGCCCCTCTGGACTGAAACTATCAGACCCAGGAGCCTCAGGGGTTTTCATGGCTTTGGGCCGCTGGGTGGGGAGGGCGGGCTGTCCGGGCAGCAAGCCGCCCACACACTTCAAGGCTGTGGGGGAGGTGGAGGACAGAAAAGGGGGGGTGGAGTTCCAGGCTGTGATGGAGTTGGGAAGCTTTTCTGGGTCTGGATGGGGTTGGTCGCCAAGGCTGCCGGACTGGCCCTGGGGTGGGGGCGTATTGAGCATCTCCCAGCCTCCTCTTCTTTGTTTCCTGAGGGTGGGAAGTGGTGGGGGTGGGGGGCTTTGGCTGTGCCTTCACCCCACCCCTTTGGCCCTCATCCTAACCCTCCTCCTGAGGGTCATTTCTCTGGCTCTTTTTCTTTTCCTGGGCAGCAGGAGGGAGAGGGAAGCTGCCAGGCTGGGAAGAGGGGCTGGGGGCGGATCCTGGAGCAACAGGCCAGCCCTGGAGAAATGGCTGCTCTTCCTTGGAGGCTTCAGCTGAGTTGATTATTTCTCCTCCCCCTTCCCTGCAAACTGCAGAGAGTGGCAGGACCCTGGGACCAGGGGGCCTCTCCAGGCGAGGGTTAAGGTCTCTGAGCGGATGGCTGGCTGGCATCACCCCTAAGCAGCATTCAACTGGGACGTCAGCTCCAAAAAGCTCTCATTATTCCTAGGTGTTAGGCCTTCCACATGGGTACGGGGGAAGTGGTGATCCAGGGTGGCCCTACGGCTTGTCTCCAGCTGTGCTGAGTTGAATATTATTAACACACCTACGTTGAACATTTGCTACATGTCAGGCCTTGTACAAAGCATTATTCGATTGTTAAGCCTATCAGATTTTAGGATGGAGAAACAGGCTCAGAGAATTTAGGCTCCCAGTCACTTATATAAGCCACTGCCAGGAAATGGCAGAACCAAGTTTTGAACTCAGGTCTTCCTTGACTCCAGGGCCCATTCCCTTAACCACTAAGCTATATTGTCTTCTGCTGGGTCTTGATTGTTCATCACTGCCCTTCCCCCACCCTCCCATCAGCTTCTTAGTACTTTGACTCCTGGCTCAGCAGCAGAAATCATAGCCATGAACCAGCTGAAAGCTTTGGGAAGGGACTTACTTCTAGGATATAGTCAGGGCACCTGGAAAAATATACAGTAGTGAAGCTAGCCCCACCAGACCCCACCCTGTTCTGCCTCCCTTGGAAGGGGTGGCCTTGCCTGCAGCTCAGGTTGGAGGCTGGAAGTAAAACAAAACAAAACACCCCTAAAAACTAAAGAGATGGCTTGATAGGATGGTCACCTTCTTTGTTCCTCACTGTTGGACAGAGCCACAGATTGATTCCATGTGCCTGCCAGCCAGTGCTAGGACTGTGGAGGAGGTTGAGAGGGGATCCTGCTTCTTAGGGTCAGATGCAGAAGCTAACGGGCAAGGGCAGCCTGGCTTTGCCCTGGGTGTTGGGACTGTCTGGGTGGCCCGCAGCTATTGCGGGGGGAGGATGAGGCTTTCTTTTTTGCCAGCTGGGCAAGGACTGTCGGTTTTCCCTTGTAGGTTTATGTCATCCAGGTCACTGTTGGCAACCATGAATGGACAGTCAAGCACCGCTACAGCGATTTCTATGATCTGCACGAAAAGGTAACTCTTGGCAACTGGGGATCTGGGTCTCAGGGCCTTGGGGGGCTTTTAGGCCAAATTCCCATTGTGCCACACATTAAATTTACGACAAAACTGGCTCCATGCCTGTAATGTTTAGTTTCCCGGGGAGGAAACAGATTTGAACTTGTTCCACCTGACTATAGCTATTCCAGAGCCTAAATTTTAATATCTGCCTGTGATTCCATTTCTATCTTTGTTTTTGGGGAGAGCCGCCTTTCTCTGGGTCATTTGCAACATAGGTGTTTTAAAGACATGGTACCACCCTGATTAGTTTTCATTCTGGTTTGGAAAAGATGATGGTTTTTAGGGGCCTGGAGGTATTTTCTGAATGCCTCCACAGTCGCCAGATGGAGCTCCTAGTCCGGGATTGTACTGGTATTTCTAATCCTAGTGGACTCTGATGAGGCCAAGTTCCTGATGCATTATTTTGGTCACTAATTCTGATACTGCTGCCAAGACAGGCTGTGGGAGTTGTGACAGGCACCTGTCCTCAGGCTGCTTGCCTTGGTCCTGCACCTTTGCAGAAGCTCTTGGTCTGCGGTTGATCGTGCTTGTGTTTTCTTACAGCTGGTTGCAGAAAGAAAAATTGATAAAAACCTACTTCCGCCCAAAAAGATAATTGGGAAAAACTCGAGAAGCTTGGTGGAAAAGAGAGAGAAGGATCTGGAGATATACCTGCAGACACTCCTGGCTACCTTCCCTGGCGTGGCCCCCAGCGTGCTGGCCCACTTTTTACATTTTCATTTCTATGTAAGTTCCTCCCAGGTTTCCCCCTGCGAGCCCACAACCACCACCGCTCGAGGCAGCAAACCAGCGTTCAGTCTCAGTTTCCAGGAGAGGTGGGCTGGAGTTTGACCCCGAGGTTAGAGGATATAGGAACATCCTCCTGGTGGGGACAGGGTATGGGCAGGAACGTGTTTATTGACAGATTTGCTCTAAATTAAACTGTGGCCATAGACAGGGTTTCCTTTACCACATGGCATTTTGTTGAGCAAAAACAGCCTGTGGGTGTTGAAGCTAGCTAGTTTTCCTTCCAAATGGATGGGGGTAGATTAGAAATAGCTGACACCTGGCACAGGGTATTGTTTCATTGTTGGTTTACAGCTCAGGACTAAGGAATCAGTCTGTGTTGGCAGAATATTGCCATCTGAGGGTATCTTCAAGGTCCACGGTGCTGGGTGTCCATAGATAGACTCCAGTATATGCCCTGGAGGGGCTCTGCACTCCTTTTGGAGAGAGGAACAACGTTCATGGGCTGCTAGTGACAGGACAAGTTGTCACACTTCACAGAGGGAAGTTTCAGCCGTGTGAAACTCAAACATTGAACCTAACAGTTCCACTTCTGAGAATTTACTCTAGTGGGGGAAAATCAAGTGACTGTGAAAAGGATATAGGTATGGGGCACCTAGGTGGCTCAGTCAGTGGCTCAGTAGGTTAAGAGTCTGACTCTAGATTTTGGCTTCGGTCACAATGTCACTGTGGGTGTGAGCCCCACATTGGGCTCTGTGGTGGCAGTGTGGAGCCTATTTGGGATTCTCACTCTCTCCTCCTCTCTGCCCCTCCCTAGCTTCTCTCTCTCTCTAAATTAAAAAAAAAGAAAGAAAAGGGTATAGGTACATTCCAGGACAGTAGTAAAATACTCAAGACTATCAAAAGTCCAGTGGAGGCATTTTTTTTAAAAATCAAAGGATACAACCGTGTAATCAGATATTGTGCTAGAAAGTGGTGGTGTAGCTATGGATTTATTGACACAAAGGAAAATAAGTATATTGCTGTATGAAATGAGGAGGCCATAAAATGGTCCTGTTTTTCTGATAAGAAGTTTACGTGGGTGTATTTGTCCAGAAAAATCCTGAAAGGTCATATACCACAATACTAGGAGTAATCTCTGGATAATAGGTTTTTGGATAATTGACATTTAATTGTTTTCCCTTTATGTAATGAAGATATGAAAGAATCCATTTCATTTTCAGGCATACTTTTTAGGAAGGGAACTGTGGGTTGTGGTCTTGAAGGCTCAAATAACGTTCAAAACACAACTTTCTTGAAGTACTTGCAGAGTAGGAGAGTTGAACCTTTCTTGGAGTGCTAGATGGAGCCTGGAAATTTGGTGTTAGCGCTAGTGTCGGGTCACTAAGCTTGGAGGCGCTGTGTGGAAAAAAGGGCGACATTTACAGATGACCTGTATCTGTATATATGCTTTGGATTTTATTCAGCATATACCAGCAGTGTACGTGGCTAGCAGTTTCCTGTTGTATGTATTTTTTCTTTTTTTTACGTTTTCTTTCCACATGTGAGGAGAAATTTCCATTCCTTATGTGAGGTTTTTTTAGAGAAACTGTATTGGTTAGTATTTTAGGAAATGCTGTTACTTTAAGAAAGCTTTGGTTAGCTATTAAAAGCTAAAACTTGGTAAGCAGCCCTTTGAAAGTATAATTCATCGCTTAAGACCTAGACCGTTGAGGAACAAGTCTTCTGGCACGGGAAGGCCTGGACTACTCTTCTGAGATAAGTTTGCCTGAGGTGGGCCTGGGCTGGCCCACCTCTGAGCTTCTGGTTTGAGGCATGCTCTACTGTTTGGAACATATTGGACATACTGAAATTATTGTTATCAGAAAGGCCCCTGGGGGCACCTGAGTGGTTCAGTCAGTTCAGTGTCCGACTTCGGCTCAGATCATGATCTCGCAGTTCGTGGGTTTGATCCCTGCGTCAGGCTCTGTGCTGACAGCTCAGAGTGTGGAGCCTGCTTCAGATTCTGTATCTCCCTCTCTCTCTGTCCCTTCCCCAGTTTGCTCTCTGCCTCTCTCTCAAAAAAAAAAAATAATAATAATAACAAATAAAGAGAAGGGCCCCTGGGTTGCATACATGCAAGGATTTTTAAAAAAGTAACTGACCCATCATTACCTTAAATCCTGGTTTCTCAGCTGTGGCACTGTTGACCTTTGGGGCTGGATGATTGATGTGAGGATTGTCCTGTGCACTGCTGAGCAGCATCTCTGGACTCTGCCCCCTGGATGCCAGTAGCCGCCCCAGGTTCTGGCAACCAGAATGGCCTCACGCTTTGGCAAATATTCCCCTGAGGGGCAAAATTGCACCTGATCGAGAACCACTAGATCTTCAAATGAGTTTGAACAAACAGGACCTGAAGGATTTGTCAGCCTTTTCTGTAGGCTGGAAGCTCTTAAGGGGATGTTTCTGCCGGCCGATGTCCCTTCAGCGTCCTCTCAAATTGTTCCCAACATGTTCCGCTTCTTGTGGGGCTGACACTGGGCAGGGCGGGCTCACTTGTCCTGAGTCTGAGGTTTTTTCCTTCGTTAAAATGGAATTCACATACCATAGAATCCACTCTTTTAACGTATACAATTCCCTGGTTTTAGTATATTCATATAGTTATGCAGATATCACCACTAATTCCAGAACATTCATCATTCTGAAAAGGAACTGTGTACCCAGCAGTAATCACTAATGTACTCTCTACTCTCTACACCCCATGGATTTGCCTATTCTGGACATTTAATATAATGGAATCATACAAATGTGGCCTTTGTGATGGGCGTCTTTTGCTTGGCATGATGCTTTCAAGGTCCATTTGTATTGTTCTCTGATCCTTTTGTGGCTGAGTAATATTCTCCTGTTTAGATGCACGACATTATCTGTCAGTTGACAGACACTTGAGTGTCCACCTTTTGGCTGTTTTGCATAATGCTCCCGTGAACATTCACATAGAAGTTTTTGTGTGGACCATACGTTTTCCTTTCTGTTGGGGATGTATAAAGAGTGGCCTCGCTGGGTCCTGGGGGAACTTTGACTTCTGAGGAACTGCCAAAATTTTTCCATTTGATATTCCTATCAGTAGTGTACGGGCCCTCCTCCCCCACATCCTTGTCGAACTTGGTACTGTCCACTTTTTCGCTAGCCATCTGCTAGCCATCCTTGGGTGTGAGTGGTGGTTTGTTGTTTTGATTTGCATTTCCCTAATGAGGCTGCCTCTTTTCATATGCTTATTTGTCACTTGCAAACCGTCAGTGGAGAAATGTATTCAGATATCCTTGGCACTTTATTTTTTATTTTTAATTAAAATTTTTTAAATGTATATTTTTGATAGAGGGGGAGGGGGAGGGACAGAGAGAGAGGGAGACACAATCTGAAGCAGGTTGCAGACCCTAAGCTGTCAGCACATAGCTCCATGCAGGGCTCAAATCATGACCTGAGCAGAAGTCACACCCAAACCAACTGAGTCACTCAGGTACACCTCCTTGGCACTTTAAAAAAAATTAGGTTACTTGTGTTTTTGTGGTTGAGTTTTAGGAATTTTTAAAATATATTCTGGACATTAGACCCTTTATCAGAAATGTGATGTGTAAATATTTTTCCCATTGTGTGAATTGTCTTTTCATTTTCTTGATAAATGAAAAGACACAGAAGTTTTAGATTTTGTCCTTTGAGACACAGAAGTTTTAGATTTTGATGAAGTTCATTTCATCCATTTTTTTCCTTTGGTCCTTTGTGTTTTTGATGTCCTTAGAAAGCGTTGCCTAATCCAAGGTTACAGAGCTTTACAGCTTTGTTTTCTTCTAAGAGTTTATGATTTTAACTCTTATGTTTAGGTCTTTCATCCATGTTGAGTTAGTTTTGTTTATGGTGTGAGGTGAGGGTCCAACTTCATTCCTTTGCAGTGTGGATTTTGACGGCAAGGCAAGAAAGTGGTGCATCTGTCCGTGGCCTTCTCGGAACCAAAGAATCCAGGGCCTGGGGCAGCCCAGCCTCCTGTGTTGTAGTGAGTGGATTCACCTCAGCACTGGGCTGGGTGCTGTGCTGTTTCTCTCCAGATAGCTGTGGCTCGGGACTCCTGGAATTCTCAGTGACAAACCTCATCCCAGC
>NW_027527929.1:1298588-1354791 GCF_008692635.1 Crocuta crocuta | reverse complement strand
TGGCAGAGGTTTTCAAATTCAGTGAAATGGAACCCCACAGAGAATTCTAGCACACCATTTTGAGGCAAGATGTCAACCAGTAGATTTGGGAAGCAGGCCGCTTCCTGACCATTTATTCAAAGTCATTTGACCTCTCTGTGTCTCAGTCCTTCCTTTGTAATCTTAGGGGTGATGTCCCCCAAGCTTGAGAATTTGTGGAGGCTGTGCAGTGAAGGTAAAGGGCCTAGAAGAGCAGGGGGCCAACGGGGGCTCACCAAGTGCCGGCCAGTACCGGCTTTCTGGTAAGGAAAGGCACCCAGTTCTCGTCAAAGGTGGCATTTCTGTCATTTTCTTATTTTAAAGCCAGTTGACTAGGACAAAGTTGCTTTTTGAAATTTGAAATCAGGAGCTGTGATAGGACTGTTACCACCTTGACAGCAGCCTTAGCCTCCGCATCCATCCTTTGTCTTAGTGGCAAGGTACTGAGGCGTGAGTGGTAGCAGATTTCTCTGCAGCGTCCATACGGTCTTGGAGCTCTCTCCAGTAAATATTTAACCTTGAGTGTCTCAGTGGGGAATTTTTACTTAAAGCCGAATTGCACATAACATACCTGACTCCTGCTAGAATGCCTCATCACTGTCATGAAATAAGAGCTATATAGGGCCTCCGAACTCTTAGCACATGTGTGTGAACCACACAGTGACACGTGATGGAGTCCTTGTTTGTGCCCCGTTAACAAGCATTCTGCTCTGCTCAAGCAGAAGTGTTGTGCTGGCCCAGGGTTATGCCTGACCACAGGCACATGTGCTGCGGGGTGCGCTGGGTCATGGGGCTCCACATGCACACACATGCTCAGATGGTAGCTGGCGAGCCACAGCCTGACTGGTTCATGGCACTTTTGTGTGCAGCTCATACTGCTGCCCCAGGGCGCACACCTACACGCCTGGTAGGCGGCTGATTGGTCTAGAACCCATTTAGGGATGGGTGTTAATGGTTTGTAAACATACCTAATTTTATTGAAAACTTTTTTGAGCTATAAAGAATGTCTTTTATTAAAAATGCATTTTGGGGCGCCTGAGTGGCTTAGTCAGTTAAGCGTCTGACTCTTGATCTCAGGTCAGGTCATGATCTCACATTTTGTGAGTTCAAGCCCTGTGTCAGACTCTGCACTGACAGCACAGAGCCTGCTTAGAATTCTGTCTCTCCCATGGGGTGCCTGGGTGGCTTAGTCGGTTAAGCCTCCAACTTTCGCTTGGGTCATGATCTCACGGTTTGTGGGTTCGAGCCCCGCGTCGGGCTCTGTGCTGGCTGCCATCTCAGAGCCTGGAGCCTGTTTCAGTCTGTGACTCCCTCTCTCTCTGACCCTCCCCTGCTCACGCTGTCTCTCTCTCTCCTAGAAATTAAAAAAAAAAAAAAATTCTGTCTCTCCCTCTCTGCCCCTGCCCCACTCATTCTCCCCCCTCTTCCTCTCCCTCCCTCCTCCTCCTCCTCTCTCTCTCTCTCTCTAAATAAAAGAACTTGAAAAGTATCTCAATTCAGATGTTTGTGGCACTCTAAAGCACTTTATGTCACCTCTGCCCAGATTGGGTGAGGTGTGTGGAAAACACCTGTTCCCTCAGGTGACCTAACAGAATATGCAGTGGTTTAGATGGGGGGTATAATGGGGGGGGAGCACTGAATCCCATCCCCACCCTCCTGCACCAGGTGAAGGCCTGACTCTGCTCACCTTTGCTCTGCACAGCCTAACTAGAACACTCTGAGGAGGCCAACAAAATGCTTCTCTCTTAGGAGATTTGAACTCTAAATTCAGAGGCTGAGACCTCATTCCTTTGCTCCTCTCGGAGGAAGTCTCCCCAGGTGAAGATGAGCCTGGGAGACAAAGTAGATAGTGTTGCAGAAGTCGGCCGTGTCGCAGCAGTGTTTACTTCCTGTGCCCCAAAGAGTGGGGAAGAAATTGTCACATAGTTTGCTGCTTAGATTGCTCCGAAGTGAAAACCCTGCTTTCTGCTTAGCATCACCCTCGGCTCCCACTATCTCTTTCAGTTTACTGTGTTTTCCAGAAATGCCAGCCTTGTCCCATTGGCAGGGTTGGCCTTGAGGCAAGCTGCCTGAAGAGATGCAACATTGTTAGGTGCAGATGGAGGGTAGGGAGCCCTTTCCTGCAGGAGACCTTCTGGGAGCCCCAAGGTCACTAACCCAGGTTAGGGAGTTGCTGCTCAGGAACCTGCCTCTTTCAGGGCTCGCCAGGTGATGCTCAGGGCAGTGGACTGGGGAAGTGCTGGCTTAGAGATGGGCCACGGCTCTCAAAACTGTTGGCAGAGAAACAAGCCTTTGGATCATTCCAAGCTCTTCCTAATCTTCAGTTCTTCACAGCAATCAAGGAAACTATAATTGAGTTTAAGTTGTTGCAAGAGACTGAAGTTGAACTTCACCATGAATGGAGAGCCTCTCTCCTCCCTAGCTGGAGCCCTGTCCTGCTCAGAGCCTGTGTTGCCCTGATGGCCCCTTTTCATCTGACCTTTCGTCTGCTGGGGCCGTGTTTCTTCCTTTTTCTCCCTTGGGGTTTTGTCCATTTGTGATGCCACAGGGGGTTGTTCTCACAGTATATGTAAACTGAATTTTAAGCAGCTTAAAGAAATAAACACATTTTTTAAAAGTGAGTATAAAGTACTGAAAGAAAAAATTAGAGGGATATTTATATAAACGTGGGGTTAGGGAGGAGCCCTGAAGTCACAAAGACAAAGAATCACAGATTAAACAACTTTTATAAAGTAGAAAAAACTCTTGTGTCAGGAAAACTGCCACAAACAAAGGTAAAAGGCGTGCACGACAGGGAGAAGATACTTACAGCATATAAATAACTTTAACATGTCCATTGTGTATGAAAGGTAAGGACACAGATAAGCTACAGAGAAAAACAAGAAGAGGACACTCTGTCTCCCACAACCTGGTGCCTATTGAGTCCCATAAATATGTGAATCGCATGTCCCGGTGGCAAAGATATTCCCATGAGTAATGTGGCCAACTGTGTGGCCTCCATCTGGGCCTGTTTACCAGAAGGCCTGTTGGCTGCCATCTGCCAGTTTGTTAAAATTCTTACCTGCATGATTTACAGCTGGGGTGCCCTACCGTCCCCATGATTACACACAAAGCACTGAGGCAATTGGTGATATACAGAGAGCCTTCAAGGCCGAGTGGCTTTGCTGCTTTCTGGCCAGCGTCTGTAAAATCAGAGAGTACAGCACCTCTCCGCCTCAGTTTCCTCATCTGTGAAATACCATCTTCCTCACATGGGGCAGCATTGGGAAACCTGAGTGTGCCAGTATGTAGCAAGTGCTTGGGGTTCAGACCCACACACACCAGCTGTTGTGACCAAGGGCCTTGCCTGTCAGGCCTCATTAAAGAAGTCATTTCCTGCTGCTTGTGTATGACATGGGGCTAAGTGGACTGGTGCAGGGCGTGAAGGATGAGCGGATGAGCGCAGAAAGAGAGCAAGTGCTCACTTGGAATGTGAAAGGGAGTAGAAAGGTCCGGTCCCTCACAGAAGAAATAGGACTTCCTCTCTGTCACGCCCTCTCCCAGGGTCTTCTGGGGCCAGTTTTGGAAGCTGCTGGCTTCCTAGCTGGGTCTCTGCATGGCCAGGCTTTGCCAGCCTGCTGGGCCTTGTGTATCTGCCAGGGCCTTCACGTGCTGATAGTCCCCATGATAGTCTGCTTTCTGTTCTGCCTTTGAGGTGATATTCCAAATATCTACAGAACTGGAGATATTCAGTTTCCCTTCCTGGGCACTCTGAGTTCTAGTTTACTTTCTCCTTTGTTGTATATTATAATGTCTGTTTGTTACATTAACTTTCTAGAGAGCTGGTGTTGCAGCCACAGAGGTGGGTAGATAGCAGGGGATGTGCACATCCCAGTGACTGGGGGCAGGGGGACTTCCTGACTGGGTTCTGTTTTCTCTGCAGGAGATAAATGGCATCACTGCGGCACTGGCTGAGGAGCTCTTTGAAAAAGGTATGTGGCTAGGAATCCCTGAAATACTGGGTGTAACTCTCCCAGCCCTATTAGGCCACCGGGGACCCAGGGTGCCATGGAACTCCATCCACATCTGTTGTGCTGGGCTGATGAGTCCCAGCCAAGGGCCACCTCCCTGGGGTTGCCCAAATGGTCCACAGCCGAGCCTGCCTGCCTCCCTACCCAGTAGGCAGCCAGGTCTGAGAAGCTGTGGTCCTTGACCTTAGTATTCTTGAGTCTCTGTGTTGGAGGTTAACCCCAGGCTCAGGATCTAGTCTCAAGACCTGAGGTGGAGTTCTGGAAGATGGGTGACAGTGCTGCCCTCTTATACCTGGTTTGTCCTTACCTGAAAGAGCTTACATGTCAAACAGAGGCTAACTCTGGGTCGTGGCCCTGCCAGAGAGCATAGTAACAGTAGCTGACGTTCATGAGCATTTCCAGTAGTTCAGCCCTGTGTTGGGCATCTCACTGCCTTCCTTCCAGGAGGTGCAGATGTGGACACTGAGGATGAGAGGCCCAGGAGCCTGCTTGAGGGTACATGGCCAGCAGGAGGAGAGCAAGGTCCAAGTGCCAGTCTGTCTGGTTGAGAACCCTGCCTGCTCACAGGTCCTGCACTGGGCTGGCATCTTGGGCCTCACCTGACCTCAGGGTGTCTGCATATTAGAGGCTGTACTATAAGTCTGCTGCCTGAATGTCACCTCGCATCAGCTTTATCCCAGCTCAGTGCCTCAGGTTTTGACTCGGCCTCACCCCATGGAGCCTCCCTAGCCACACATTCTCATGGCCCTTCCTTTGCAATCACGTGTCCTTGGTCTGCCCTGTGCCCACGTGAGCTCAGGACCATAGCTTCATCCTGAGGGTGCTTGCCAAGTGCTCGTTAACTGCTGGCCAGGTGGGCAGGTGCCTTGGCTGCACAGTGGGGCTGGCGCTGGATGCTCACCCTGTGGGGCATGGCTGTTGCAGGAGAACAGCTCCTGGGGGCCGGCGAGGTCTTTGCCATCGGGCCCCTGCAGCTCTATGCGGTCACCGAGCAGCTACAGCAGGGAAAGCCCACCTGTGCCAGTGGGGACGCCAAGACTGACCTCGGGCACATCCTGGATTTCACCTGTCGCCTTAAGTACCTTAAGGTAAAGCTGTGGCAGCTTCGTAATGGAGAGCCACTCCATTGCGGGCACGTAGCCCATGTGGGGCCTAATAGCTCATTGGCTGGCAGCGTGTGTGAAGGAGGCTGAAAGGGCCCTGGGAGAAGAAAGGCAGCCTTTGGTGTTCTTGACACTGTGCTTCTGGCTGTGAGCACCAGGGGGCAGTTGTGACCCACTGCCCCCTCGCCCAAAACCTCGGCTCTAGCCTGCTTTGTTGACCATGCACGTGGTGAGTGGAGGTGTGCGCCTGCTGAGTCGGGTTCGTCAGCTGCTGCGGCACTGCCCCGTGAATATGGCCGGACAACAGTTGCAGCAGCATCCCTAATTCAGGCCCTCTCTCTGGCCACAGGTTTCTGGCACAGAAGGACCTTTTGGGACCAGCAACATTCAAGAGCAGCTCCTGCCTTTTGATCTGTCAATATTTAAGTCTCTTCATCAGGTGGAGGTAAGGCACAGGAGCCCTGGAGTATAAGGCAGGGCTGAGCGCACACGGGTGTCTTGCTTCTGACTATCTGTAACTGGAAAGTGTCTGGATTTACCTGTAAGGCAGTTTTCACATTCATCAGTATGTGGTAGACTCTGTCTAGGGAAGTCTGGCCCATCTGAAGGTAGAGAGAGGGGGGCCTTCACTGCCCTCGGCTGGTCTGCGTGTCTCCACTCCGGGCACAAGCAGCATTTGGAGAGGACAGGGTATCAGTGGTCAGCTCCCTCCTCCCATTGCTGAAGCTCAAGTGCTGGGAGGCACCCTGAGGGTCCGACAGAGCTGGCTCCAAGTCTGTACCTCCCCGGGTAGGTTGGCAGAGGGGTTGGAGGGCTCTCTGCTCTCTGGTGTGCCCATGCCTGACACTTTGTATCGCTTACTACTAAACTTCTGGGCTCACGATGCCAATTTTGTTAACATTCTTTTAATGAAAGGGGACCCAGTAACAAATTTAAAAAATGCTTCAAAGCATCTGTTTCTCGGGCATGGCTTTTGCATTCAGCCCTGTGCCCTAATGTACACTTCTTGGTGGAAGCTTCCCAACAGCCCTGTGAAATGGGCGCTTTTATTCCCATTTTACAGTTGAGGAAACTGAGGGTTAGAGAAGTAAAGAGGTTGGCCAGGACCATACAGTTAATGAAGCTGGGATCGAAATCCAGCCAAGTCTAACTCCAGAGTCTCGGCTACCCATTGGACTATGCTGCCTGCACATTCTGGGCTAGTCTTGGAGAGCTGGGGGCCACTTCCCTTGCTGGGAACCTGCGGTGTGTGCCTCAACCATTGCTGGCTGAGGAAGGGCAGGGAAGTGAGAGGAGGGCCCACCCAGCCTCAGCTCGCACAGGCTGAGGCCCCAGAGTCGGAGTCTCTAGATGGGTGGCACTCATGCATGTGCCTTGGCCTGTGGCCCGGCCTCCCTCACTGCAGGACAGCCGAGGCCAGTGAAGTGGGGCTGGGTGAGCAGGAGGGCCCGTCACAGAAGAGCAGAAGCAGAAGGGGCAGAGAGAAGCCCCTTGCTCTCAATGAGAGCCCTGCTTTCCAGAGCTCACACTTCCTGTCCACCTGACAAGCCCCTGCCAGCCCTTACAGAGAAAACGGAACATGGAGCTCGTGGTTCACTGTGCACATTGCTAGATTCTTCGGAGAATGTTTAGTTAGCACTAAAAATTGGGGAAAAGAGAGACTTCGGCTAGATTCGCCTCCTGCCTCTTAGGATTTGGGTTTAGTGATGGTTGTGCTTCTGTTGTGTATGGGTGATGAGCACACTTTTGCCGGACTCCTGATGGAGCAATGATGCCATTTCTGAGACATGGCTGTTCTTTGTTCCAGATAAGTCACTGTGGTGCCAGGCACATACGGGGGCTAGTTGCGTCAAAGCCCACCTTAGCCACAATGAGTGTGCGCTACTCCGCAACCTCTATGAAGGTAAGTTCCATCCATTTCCTGCCTGGGGCGCTGGCCGAGAGGCAGGGTCCTGCGTTGTGGCCCCTCTGCACTGAGGATGGGTGTGAGCATCACTGCTGCCTGTCAGACACCAGACGTTGGATCTTCCCCTGGGCAGCCATACACTCGTGTGGGTCTTTTTGGTGCTTGACAGTTCCCAGGACACTTTAGTCTTCGTCTTCATCAAAATCAACGCTGTTAGGGGCGCCTGGGTGGCTCAGTCGGTTAAACGACCGATTTTGGCTCAGGTCATGATCTCGTGATTTGTGGGTTCAAGCCCTTTGTCAGGCACTGTGCTGACACCTCAGGGCCTGGAGCCTGCTTTGGATTCAGTGTCTCCCTCTCTCTGCTCCTCCCCTACTCATGCGCACATCCTCTCTCTCAAAAATAAATAAACATTAAGAAAAAAATCAACACTTGTTGAGCAAGACAGTTGAGGGAACTGGGTCTCCCCCACCCCAAAAAGTCACTGGTTTTGGATGTGAACACATTGCTAGGCAGTGGCAAGTGGCAGAATGTTTAATAGATCAATAAAAATGTTGAAAAAGCCCTGGCTTAGCATTTGTTCATATCTTGTTCTGAGTGGACTTGAAGTAGGTAGGTTGTGGAAGTGCTGGTCCCTGTCATTTGTGTGTGAGCAATAGAAATGCTCGAATTGAGAATGTAAGGGTTTTGTTTTGTTTTTTTCTATTTATCATTTCATGTACCTTAATAGTGTTGAAGTCCATCTCAGAGTACAGAACAAACATAGTGGCTACTTCTGTGACTTACAGTATATGATCCAGATTTGGGTTTGGTGAAGTTTTGAGGCCGCTAGCTGAAATAGGAGACTTATGTAACGAGCAAGGGTGTGGGGGAACTCAGCCCCTGTCCAGGGCACTCACTGCTGCCTGTCTGAAAGGGCCCAGATTGATCCATTGAGGGAGGAGAGGTCTTCTGGGTAAAATAAGGAGGGCCTGCCTTCCTGCCCCTTGATGGTGTCCCTGCATCCATGCTGCTAAAAGGACTTACTATCCTCAGTAGTGACCATAGTGCCAGTCTGGAAAGCACAGTTGCCTGGAAACACCATGAATTCTGATCTTCAGCTCCTGAGGTTTAAGCCAGAAAAGGCATCACATGTAACAAAAGGCTCTTCTGGGTTTGAAAAGCATTTGCTAATGAAACAGGGTCAGAACATATCCTAAGCAGCTGTTATGTTGCTAAGCTTTACAGTTATTTTGCAATCGTTTAAAGATGTATGAACTAAAGCCCATTTTAACGCAAGTTCACTTCCACATGCTAAATATGCTGAAGCCCTTCCTGAAATTTTGCAATGATTGTGTTGCGTGAGGGCCAAGTGTGGTGCTCAACAGATGTTCTTACATAGGAAGTCCTTGTTCCCGAAGCCTCGGAATTTGATGAGTGGGAGCCAGAAGGCACTGCCCTGGAAGGCCCTGTGACCGCTGTCATCCCCACATGGCAAGCACTGACGACCCTGGACCTGAGCCACAACAGCATCTCCAACATCGACGAGTCTGTGGTATGCTCTCAGCACAGGCACCAGGGGCTTCTCTGCCTGATCAAACCCCAACATTGAGTATTTGACTTGGCCTTTTCTAGAAGGACCATGGAAAACCTGTATCCAGTGCTCTGTGCATTTCTTGCAGTTTTTAAGTTAATTTCAAGTGGGATTAAATAAAATAGGTGAGGTAGTGCTCAGAGCCAAATGAATCCCACTGATTGCATGCACATTTGATATAGAAACACAATAAGTGAAGAAATTTATGCCCAGGGAGTAGAGTGGAAAAATCACTCCATAGATTCCAGATGTGCCTGCATAAGTGTGAGATCCAGATGATATTTGGGCAATAGGAGAGTAATTCCTGTATTTGTCCTTTTGGTGGGGTTGGACAGGGTTATAGAAGAGGGATAGGCTTCCTTCCCTGTCTGGGACCTTGCCATTTGTCATTTTCACAAGCCAAGTATTCTGTAAAAACAGTGGGTCACGTTCAGCACTGGAGGCCCAGTGTGCTCCTGGGACTTTCAGTGGTGGACACTGGAAGAGGTCACTGCAGCAGCCCTGCAGAAGTGTCCAGCTGAGGGGGTCCGTGGTTAGGAGGAAGCAACCCACCAGGTGCAAGGGCCACCTAGAATCCCACCTCCCAGAGTAACCTCGAGTATCTCTTTTCTTTCACAAGAAACTGATTCCAAAGATTGAGTTCCTGGACCTGAGTCACAATGGAGTGCTGGTTGTGGACAACCTGCAGGTAATTCATGTCTTTAAGGACCACCACCTGTGGGCTTCTCAAGGTCCCAGTCTCCTGAGAGTTCAGGAGGATAATGCAGCCTTGGGGGTTTGGCCATATCCTGGGGTTTTCTCTCACAGGCACCCCAAAGGTGTCTGGGTGCACTAGAAGTTTATAGAGCCAGGGGCTGCTAGTGTTCCTTTAGGGTCTCAGTGATGCACTGGGTGATTGTTGGCTCTAGTTTCAAAGAATAGGAGAAAGTATGGAAATAAAACTTGAGCATGGTGAAAATGATACGCCTCCATCACAACGATGGACAGTGCCAGGCCTGGGGGCCGTGATGCCTCTTTGGGGGCTGCCACTGGGCTATGGTGCATGCAGGGAAGCAAAGGGATTCCCTTGCCAATAACTGTCCGAGGGAAGTGGGCGTTTGAGGGTGGAAGTCCCGCTGCATTGTTAGTGACAGCCTGCTTTCTTGGGAGCTTCGACTCGAACCGGCATACCCTGTTTTCAATGCTGCTGCAGCACCTGTACAACCTCGTACACCTGGACCTGTCCTACAACAAGCTCTCCTCCTTGGAAGGGGTTCACACCAAACTGGGGAATATCAAGACCCTGAACCTGGCAGGCAACCTCCTGGAGAGCCTCAGTGGCCTGCACAAACTCTATTCCCTGGTCAACCTGGATCTCCGTGACAACAGGATCGAGCAGGTGAGCCACAGCCCAGGAGGATCTTGGGGTTCTGGGATGGCTATGCCTTGGTGTTTGTCACTTTAAAGAGGGGTGGGAGCATCTGGGTGGCTCGGTCGGTTAAGTGACTGACTTTGGCTCAGGTCATGATCTCACGGTTCATGGGTTCTAGCCCCACATCAGGCTCTGTGCTGACAGCTAGCTCAGAGCCTAGGGCCTGCTTCCGATTCTGTGACTCCCCCTCTCTCTGCCTCTTCCCTGATCATGCTCTGTCTCTCTTTCTGTCTCAAAAATAAATAAACATTGGGGCACCTGGGTGGCTCAGTTGGTTGAGCGTCCGACTTCGGCATAGGTCATGATCTCATGGTTCATGAGTTTGAGCCCCATGTCCGGCTCTGAGTCATCAGCACAGAGCCTGCTTCAGATTCTGTGTCTCTTGTCTCTGTTGCACTCCTGCTGACATACTCTCTCTCAGAAATAAACATTTAATAAATTAATAAACATTAAAAAGATAAAAGAAGAGTGGGAAGCTGTCTTTCACTGCAAATAGTCCATCAGACATGTCGCCCTGTTGGTGAAGCATCAAAATAGGGATGATGACAGGGAACTTTTGTCTTAACAGATGGAGGAGGTCAAGAGCATTGGCAGCCTCCCGTGCCTGGAGCACGTGGCCCTACTGAATAATCCTCTGAGCATCATCCCTGACTACCGGACCAAGGTGCTGGCTCAGTTTGGAGAGAGGGCCTCCGAGGTAAGCTGCTGGGGCGGGGCGGGGGACAGCTGTGTCAGAGAGATGGTCCCAATGGAGTCTGGCTTTTCACAGGCAGCACTAGAGGGGACATTCACTGTTTTATGCCTGCCTGCTTCGGAAGGACATCTGGCCCTTAAGGGCCTTTTAGTTCTGGGAATTCTGCTGCCTCCCCAGGAAGAGGCTTTCTTTTTCTTGCTCCTTTTATGGGGACACCAGCTGCCCTGGTTCCCGCTGGCTTCCCCCATGCCCTCTCTGGCAGCTTCAGGCCAAGGGGGCTCCCCATGAACCAACAGGCACAGAGTGAGGGTGGAAGGACGGTCTTCCACTTGTTAAAAAGCCACACTGTTTTTTGTAGACTGCAAACCTAAAAGGTTTGCCTGCCTTTGCCAGTGTTGTCTAGCCCAGCGTCTGCTGCCTACTGAGTGTAATCTGGCCACCTGCCACCATGCCAAACAGACACATCCTTAGTCAGATTCACCTGTCTTTTCAGCCTCAAGCAGGCCCCGCCCCCTTTTGCCCAAATCCCAGGCCAGAAGATATCTGGGTGTCTGTCTGCATCCTTCCCCCACCACACTCCTCATCTCTTTTCAGCCCCTAGTGCCCCTATCTTCACACCGTCACCAAGACCATGTTCACAAGATGTCCTCCTCCTACCCTCCCAGGCTGCATTTTGTGGCATCAGCTCCTCCCACAGGTCCTTGGGACCACCCCTTGTTCAAGCACACTGCCACCCCTCATTGCTTGCCAGCCACAGTGCCTTCCTGTGTTTGCGGATGGGGGTCCTTACTCTTCTGCCTGGTTCTCCTCCTAACGGCCCTCCCCATGCTCTTCACTGATCTGAGTTTTGCCATAACCGGGGGCTTGGTTCAGGTCGCCACCTTCGCCCACTCTCCGCCACCCAAGAGGCCTTCATGGTGGATCCTGCACCCTCCCCTTCTCAGAGAGGGACTCTGAGAAATGGACCAGGCGGTGGGGTAGCTCCTAGGTCATTTCCATGGGTGGTGAAGGGCTCACCTGCCAGGAGGCGGAGATTCCCTTGGCATCCTGTGTCCTGCTGGGGCCTAGCCCACACCTCAGCAGGGCTCCTGCCAGTCTGTTGCCATCAGCCCCTATGCTGACCCCATTCTTTGATCTCCGTAGGTCTGTCTGGACAACACAGCAACCACAGAGAAGGAGCTAGATACTGTGGAAGTGCTGAAAGCAATTCAGAAAGCCAAGGAGGTCAAGTCAAAGCTGAACAACCCAGAGAAGAAGGTGGGTCTTTATGCGGGAGGTGACCAGAGTGATGGTGAAGAGCCAGCTAAGGAAGGAGCTGGCTCACTGTGGAACCAGGCTGTGGAGTGCTCAGGTCCACTGCATCCCAGCTGTGCCCCTCCATGTCCTAGCTGCTTGACCTTGGGCAAGCCACACCCCCCTCTCTTCTCACCTGTGCGAAGAGGGTGGTGGCAGCACCTGCCACACCGGGTTGCTGTGGACTAGGCCGGACTGCCTGCACCAACACCGCGTTTGTGAGAGCTGAGAGCTCCTCCCTCCTCCCCACTCCCCACTGGCTGTGCCAGGTTCTGTGCTTCCTGATCTATCTCTCCTCTCCCGGACTGACTTGAGCACTCCTCCTCAGATCAGTGAGGATTCCCGGCTCTCAGCTGCCTCCTGCGTCCGGCCCAGTGGCTCCCCTCCCAGCGTGGCTCCCACCTCTGCCTCCCTGCCCCAGCCCATCCTCTCCAACCAAGGTAATTGTGTTTGTGTCTTTCCACCTGGCAGAGTCACACGGGTCCTGCTTGGGCCTCCTGGCTGGGGTTGGAGCTGATGCCGGCACCTGCTCCCTATGGGGTTCAGACACAGGGAGGGCATGGTGCTATCTACCGGTAGCGCCTCGGGGTGGCACAGAGTGGGGGGTGCTGACCTGAGTTCAGCTCTGTTGTTTGCTTAGCAAGTACCCCCAGTTGGTCTGAATGCCCACAATGCAGTTCCTGTAGGATCCCATGGGTTTCTAATGGGGCCAGGGAGCTGCCCTTAACAGGCTTGGGGGTGCTGCTCATAAGGACTCTGCGCCCTGGCAGGCATCGTGGGCAGATTGGCTCCTTGTTAACGGGAAGCTGGGCCCAGTGACTTTCCAAATCGGGCACCCTGACCCTTGTGTAGGGAACTTTATTTTATCACTGCCTCACCTCTGTGGCTCTCGCGGTGTGATCCAGCCCCAAAACACTGTGTGTGGGGCCAGCATGGGCTGTCCATGGACCCATGGAAGACCAGTTCCCTTCACCCGCCCACTGTCTTAGCGTTTTCAAAGGGCTTTCACCTCTGAACCCAGGCATCCTCGGAGATGAGTGAGTGAAGCAGGTCCCATGAGAGTGTCTGCTGGCCCGGCCCCCACGGAAGAGGGGAGGGTGTGCCGTCCCGAGTGGAGCCAAGGCTCGGGACACACAGGAAAGAACGCCGCCCGCCCGGGCTCCTGGAGACGCAGAACTTGGTGTGAGGTCTTGGGAAAACAGTTTGACCCTATGTTTCAAGAGCCAGAAAAACGTTCCCACCCCTTGACCTGGTAACCCCGATGGTGGGGATTTTATCTTAGCGGGTTGAGTTAATGGGGAAGGGGGAGGCGAAATGCTCACTGCAGCGTTATTTACGCCAGCAAAACATGGGATGTGACAAATGTCAGAGGATGCAAGGGAGATTGAGCTGTGGTACAAAATACTCTTGCCGCCATGACATTAGAGAGAGGGGACCTGGCTAGGAAGAAAGGGGAAGCGCTCGAGTTAAATCGGAGGGCCCGTGGCAGGGCAGCACACCAAGGTCATGACCGTGAGATAGGAAAGAGAGTTCAGGAGAATGGAGTGGTGGTGGTAGGGGCCAGAGTGATTGTCAGTCTGCTTTTATAACACCCTTGACTGAGAAATTTTGGTTATTTTTTTACCTGAAAGGGGCAAGGGTTTGTATCCCAGTGAAGAAGCTTCCCTGCCGCTGGGCCAAAGCCCCCTTGGGGGCCACTGCTTCGAGCTGCCGTGTCACAGCACTGGCCGGCCTGCGGAGGAGCCGTGCGACTAGGCTTCTTGGGGGCAGGGAGATGAAACTGGTCCTTGAGGCCGAGAACCAGCTGGTTCTCAGTCAGTGTGTTGAATCGATGAACGAGTGAGTGTGTGAGTGAACAAGCAAGCAGAAAACCAGATAAAGTGTAGACTGTGGGCAGGGGGATGTGAGGTGTCTGCCCCCAGAGCCGCAGCTGCAGGCAGCCCCTCCCCCACTGCCCTACTCCTGGGGACATGCCACAGGGCGGCTCGCTGTAGTCTGCTCTCCCTTTCCCAGCTACCGGACATTTAGACGTTGTCTCCAGATTTGCACCTCTTATAAATAAAACTGCAGTGGATGTCTTTGTGTGCACATCTCTTTCCTTTTTGTGAGAAACCACAGAATTCGGGCCCCATCTAGGCACTCTGATGCCTCTCGTCTCATCCTCTCAGTGACCCTTCCTGACCACTTGTTTGTACAGTCCATGGTCCAGGAAGGAAGCAGAAAGACTGTCCCTGTCCACATTTCCTCAGTTCCAAACAGGGTGTGGGTGGGTAGTGGCAAGAAAATGCTTTTTCTCACTAAGGTAGAGAAATGTTTGTGTTCAGCTGTGTGCTGCCCGTCCAGGGTCTTGCCTGGATGGCCAGGATTTCTCCCGAAGGGAGCAGTTACGTTCCCAGCCTGCTCCCGCCTATAGAGGTGAACATACTTGTGAATAAGCTGGGTGCTCTCCAGTTAACACCAGGCCTCTGGTTATCTCAGGAGCCGTTAGCCAGCTTGTTGGAGCCATGGAGGATTGTGACCAGTAGGGGCTGACGTGTGAAATGCCAGAGTTGACGCTTCAGCCAGGTCTGTAGAGAAGTGGTTAGGAGCAGGCACCTGGGAGGCATTCGGCTCAGTTTGCATCCCAGCTTCCATGGCCGCGTTCCTTCAAGCAACTTGCAGCCTCTCTGAAGTTCTGTTTTCTCAACTGTAAAGTGGATACACCCTACTTCATCGATTCTAAGATGCACCCGTTTCCACCCTGTGACTTGTCTGAAATTAAGATGCGTCTTTCAATCAGTGGCATCTCGTAGTCGCTGTCAGCCAGCTGGTATTCGTGATGGAGTCGTGTGAAAGCCTTCCGTGGACACCTGCTAAGACCAAGATGGCGCCCCACCCACGCATCTTAGATTTGATGAACTGTGGTAAATAACGAGAGGTGTGCATGAGCTAATGCTGGGGGAGCGCTTAACACTGCTCCTGGCTCAGCAGAAATGGTCAGTAAGGGCTTCCCTTGCCTGCATCCTTATCAGAGGTTTCCAGATGACCAAGACAGTTCCCCTGAGGAACTTGGAATATCTTGGGGGAGGTGAGCTTGTGTACCCAAGGGAGAACAGGGTGGAATGATGGGGCATTTGTAGAAGAGAGAGCCATGCCTAGAGCAGAGAGAGCTTTGCCCGTGGAGGTTAGTATGTGAGGTAAACCTCAAAGGATGGCAGAATCTGAGCGAGTGAGGGAAGGAGAGGGGTGCACTCCAGGAGAGAACAGTGCGCTTCACGCATGGCTGTGTGCTTGCTGCCTTCCTGCCTCTGCACAGCGCCTGCTGCTTTGCTTTTGGGAGTGTCTGGGCTTGGGCTGCCAGCCTGGCTAGCCCATGGGCAAAGGACTTGGACTGCATGAGTTGTCCTGTCCCTGGGGGGCAGTTGAGCTGAACAAGGGTCCATGACCGTTGGAGCTCAGTCATTTCATCGAACCATGGTGACTTGGCAAAGCCATGCTGTGGAGGCAAGCCCTAAGCTCCAAACCTCTGCAAAATTGGAGTGAGTGCTCAGTGTTCTCCCAACTAGCTGCATTTAGGAATGTTTTTAAAAAGTCTTTATCCTCCATCAGTGTAGAAAACGTTTGGAGTGAAGTAGCAGGCTGGGACATGCTGTGTTCATAAAACAGACTCATCAGGATTTAAGAAAACCATGTGTTTCTGGGGTGCATGAGTCAGTGTGCTGTCCATGGAGGTGGCCAGAGGGAGGGTCAGTGGGGGGTGTCCTGCAGAAAACAGGCCATGGGTGCCAAGCACGGATTGTCCTTGCCAGCCACAGAAGAAAACAGCCTGGAAGAAGGCCTGGCCAAACGGGGGGTTCTGAGCCCTTGTGTATCTGTGAAGCGCTGCAGAGATGCTACATTACTGGGGGGATGGGGCCAACTTCAGTGATTTCCCTAGAAAGAGGCTCTAGGAGTGAACACGTTTCAGGCTCTTGATGGACATACTGCCAAACTGGTCTCCCAGCGGGCAGGCCAGCTCATGCCCCACTGCCCACCTCTGCCCAGTTAGGCCGAGTCTAGGCCATGCATTCAGTCAGGCCCTTGCCAAAGTGAGGCAAAACGGAGGTCGTCTTCCCACTTGCCCTTCTGTAGCTCCCTGTGCAAGTGCGCATCGCTTCCTGCATTCTTTCTGGTGGCCATTCCTTTGGGGACATCTCTTCATCATCCTGTGGTCTCCTAACGGGGTTTCCAGCTTTCCCCTCCTGTTTTTGTTATCTGGAAGAGCGTTTTGTAGATTAAAGACATACGCCTTTACCAAGTATCGCAAGTAATTTTTTCTCGTTTCGTTTCACTTTGCTATGTCTTAGGTTTCTTCCAGAAGTTTGGTTGTTACATAGTTACACACATCTTCATTTTTTTCCTTTGGATTTAGGTTTAGAAAGTCTGTCCCTGCCCTGAGGTTAGATAAGCAGTCATTTGTTCTTTCTTAGAGATTTCTTAAAGATTTTCATTTTTAATGTTTTCTTCTGTGATCCACGCGCCTGGGGTAGGGGGTCTGAAAAGGCCCCCAGTCAGTGCCAGTAGCCTGAGGGCCCAGCCCTGTGTGTTGAATGGCTACTTTCCCTGCCTGCCCTGCCCGCCTGCCCCTGGTCTCTCCAGGAATCATGTTCGTGCAAGAGGAGGCCCTGGCCAGCAGCCTCTCGTCCACCGACAGTCTGACTCCTGAAGACCGGCCCATTGCCCGGGGATGCTCTGATTCCTTAGAGTCCATCCCTGCAGGACAGGTAACACCCTCCTGCTGCTGCGGGGGCTTGGTTATCTCTGTGGACTGGCTCCTGCCTGGGGCTGTCCGGCAGTAGGAGGTGCCTTGGCTGGAAGTAGGAGGTGGTCTGGCTGGAGCTGGGGCAGATGCAATTGCTGCTTGGTCCACTCTGCTTTGTGATGAGCGGTTTATATTCCATCTGTTGTCTATCCATCTGTCTCTCAGGGCTGATAGGAACAGGCAGTTCTCTCTCACTAGGCCCTGGGGGACAAAGCCAGGTGGTCCTTAGCTCCTGTGAGTGGACTGCCCTGCGAAAGGCAGTCCAAAAGGCCCCAAGCAGGGATTGTTTGGGTCCTACTCCCATCAGGAAGAGCTGCTCCCCTGTTGCCTGGCACCCTGGGCTATTCTGCCTGCTCCTGCATGTTACCTTAGTAGTCTGGGACCACTGTGACTCCAGCACCTCCTCTGTGTCTGTAACTGAGGGTTCTGGAACTTTTCCCTGAGTCCTGGGAAGAGAGGAGGACGGCAAGTGTGATGATGTGAGGGTCTCGTGTGTAGGGAGTATGCTTGGTACCTGGGCCTCCATCGAACCCTGGCTGTGTTCAGCAGTCCAGGGTCATGGCCCTGTGACCCTGGGCAGTCTGTGGGGTTCTTACTCTGTCCCCACACTCCTTGGCACTCTTCCCTTCACTCTCCCCAGGGTCACACACTGCCCAGAGACCATTAGGAGTGCCATGCCAAGTGCTGCCTAGCCTCTGCTCATTGAGTCCTCTGCTGGCCAGTTGCCAGATTGGTAGACTGACCATGTGGAGTGCTCTGGAGTGTCATGAGGAGCACTCAGATGCCAGACCTAGAACACATGCTGAGCTGCAGTTTGGGGGCATGGACAGGAGTCTCAGCCCTGCTGTGCACTGGTGCGGGGACTGGATGAGTCTCTTTCTTTCTGGGCCCCAGAATCCATCCCTGAGGGAAGCATGGGGATGTTGGGGGGCAGGGGGTGCCTGACCTTGAGCCAGGCACCCAGTAAATGCCAGGGAATGGCTGTAGCAAGTAGGGGGCTCACTCCATGTCCTTCTCTGTCAGGCACCTTCTGACGATTTACGGGACGTGCCAGGAGCTGTTGGTGGTGTGAGGTAAGGAAGAGGTAGAGAAGGCATTCTAGGCCTCCTGCACATGCCCAGCTGTGGACTAGTGGGAACCAGTTGGATTTTTTTTAAGGATCTGTTCATAGAAGCCCTTCAAAACTTTCTTCCTTTAAATAAACAAACAGTAATGAGGTGGGCTCTGGTCTGTTTCCAAATTCTAATCTCTGAAGTTTGCTTGACAACGTTATCCCACACTGGGGGTCAGCAGATTAAGGCCAGTCTGGTCCACAGCCTTTTTTATTTTGTATAGCCTGTGAGCTAAGAATGATTGTTCTATTCTTAAAGCACTATTAAAAAAAGAACATGTGGGTGGGGTGGCCCCCAAAACCTGAAGTGTTTACTTTCTGACCTTTTATAGAAGTTTCCCAATGCTGTTCTCTATATTGCTTTTTCACAAGGGGAACAGTGGCCAAGAGAAGCTAGGATTTAAATGTGGAAAGTCCTAAGACCCACCTAGCTTACTGCCTAACTCCATCCCAGAGGCCCCTGGGTACTCCTGAAGGGAGCTGTTGTCAACCAGTGACTTCATACCCTTGAGCTCTCGTTGTCTTTGGGGCTCACAGTCAGCATCTGAAGGACTGAGAAGTCTTTGTGGTGCTTCTGTTGTTTGGTCCTGTGTGGGGTGGGTAGGACAGCATTGGTGCCTATGGGCTGAGCCCTGGGAGTGTGGGCTTTCAACGAACTGGCAGTCCCAGCCTTCCAGCACCTTGGCTCCCCACTGGGCCCCTTGCTGTAGGCTCAGAACAGGCCCAGCTGTTGAGAAGGCTCGGGAGACCCTTGCATCGGTCTGTCCAGGCCAGGCTGCAGCAGCACGCTGTGCGTGGGGGTGGTAGCGATGGCCCAGCCTAGCATGCCGTTGACTTGGCCTCTCCCCACACAGCCTGGAACATGCAGAGCCAGAGGTCCAGGTGGTTCCTGGGTCTGGCCAGATCATCTTCCTGCCCTTTACCTGTATTGGCTACACAGCCACCAACCAGGACTTCATCCAGCGCCTGAGCACACTCATCCGGCAGGCCATTGAGCGACAGCTGCCTGCATGGATCGAGGCTGCCAACCAGCGGGAGGAGGGCCGGGGCGAGCAGGGCGAGGATGACGATGATGAGGAGGACGTTGCTGAGAACCGCTACTTCGAAATGGGGCCCCCAGATGTGGAGGAAGAGGAGGAGGGTGGCCAGGGGGAAGAAGAAGAAGACGAGGAGGAGGAAGAGGAGGAGGGCGAGGAGGAGCGTCTGGCTCTGGAGTGGGCCCTGGGCGCAGACGAGGACTTCCTGCTGGAGCACATCCGCATCCTCAAGGTGCTCTGGTGCTTCCTGATCCACGTGCAGGGCAGCATCCGCCAGTTCGCAGCCTGCCTTGTGCTCACCGACTTTGGCATCGCCGTCTTTGAGATCCCACACCAGGAGTCACGGGGCAGCAGCCAGCACATCCTCTCGTCCCTGCGCTTCGTCTTCTGTTTCCCCCACGGTGATCTCACAGAGTTCGGCTTCCTCATGCCGGAGCTCTGCCTGGTGCTCAAGGTGCGGCACAGTGAGAACACGCTGTTCATCATCTCAGACGCTGCCAACCTGCACGAGTTCCATGCCGACCTGCGCTCGTGCTTCGCCCCACAGCACATGGCCATGCTGTGCAGCCCCGTGCTCTATGGCAGCCACACCAGCCTGCAAGAGTTCCTCCGCCAGCTGCTCACCTTCTACAAGGTGGCGGGCGGCGGCCAGGAACGCAGCCAGGGCTGCTTTCCTGTCTACCTGGTGTATAGCGACAAGCGCATGGTGCAAACCGCCGCCGGGGACTACTCGGGCAACATCGAGTGGGCCAGTTGCACGCTCTGCTCGGCTGTGCGGCGCTCCTGCTGCGCGCCCTCCGAGGCCGTCAAATCGGCTGCCATCCCCTACTGGCTGCTGCTCACACCCCAGCACCTCAACGTCATCAAGGCCGACTTCAACCCCATGCCCAACCGTGGCACCCACAACTGTCGCAACCGCAACAGCTTCAAGCTCAGCCGTGTGCCACTATCCACAGTGCTGCTGGACCCAACACGCAGCTGCACCCAGCCACGGGGCGCCTTCGCAGATGGCCATGTGCTTGAGCTGCTCGTGGGCTACCGCTTTGTCACTGCCATCTTTGTGCTGCCCCACGAGAAGTTCCACTTCCTGCGTATCTACAACCAGCTGCGAGCCTCACTGCAGGACCTAAAGACCGTGGTCATCGCCAAGAACCCTGCGACTGGGGCTCCATCCCAGAGCCCCCTTGTGGATGGCAAGCCTGCTGAGGGCAGGGCCAGGTAAGACTGAGCACAGGCTCTCGGGGAAGTGGCAGGGGGGACCATTTCTGAGACCGTTTGCCCCAAATCACTGAGCACCTGCATGTGTGAGTGGGCCCAGCTCCTCTGCTCCTCCTCGGCCTGTGACTAGCCTCAGCACTGCTCTTGGCTGCCTCTGACACCCGG
The DNA here is from genome assembly GCF_008692635.1 of Crocuta crocuta. Lineage (NCBI taxonomy): Eukaryota > Metazoa > Chordata > Mammalia > Carnivora > Hyaenidae > Crocuta > Crocuta crocuta. The sequence continues at coordinate 1,334,472 of NW_027527929.1, read as the reverse complement.
TGCCGAGCCTTACCCTGGTGGTGAGCCAGAAACCCCTCTCCTGCAAGAACTGGGCTGCTGAGGGGCTCTCTCTCTCCGTACCATTCTGTAAATTCCTTCCAGAGGAACTTGTTGGCTAAGAGTGGCGAGGTGTGAAGGTGTTTGTGACCTGGGTGGTCCCCTTGTTCAAAGCTCCTTTCTTTCTTGCTGTAGGGGAGACAGGGAAGTAGTGGCAGCCTTGTCCTGTTCTTCCTCACTTTGGTCTGTCGCCTGAGCCAGACTTCCCCCATCTCCCTCCCTGGGTTTCCTTCAGGGCCATCTGGGGCCGAGGCTAGAAGGAAGCCTGTGGGCCACCATAGTCGTATCCTCAGTTCACCCCAACCCAAGGCTCCAGAGGGACCTTGTGCCCTGGAGGGCGTACCTGCCCCCCAGCTTCACATAGGCTGGGGCTTCCCCATCCTGAGCAAGAAAACCCTTCATCTATTGGTCTTCCTTTTCTCTGAGATACAGCCTACCTCATTATCTCTTCCATCTCGGTGAGCACTGGAGACCCTTTCTCACCCCAGCATCTCACGCAGCCTGCCTCCAGTCCCTGCCTCCCAACTGATGTTCCCAGAGGGCTTCCAGCCTCTCCCTGAATGAATCGGGTACCCTTCTTGGGCTCAGCTCAAGTCCTGTGGCTTCCAGAGAGACACTCAGTGTCCTCAGGTGCTTCCCCTCCCTGCTCCTGTGCTGAGGCTTCGAGTGGTAACTCCTTGTATCCCAATTCCTTGCTGTCCCCAAGCCTGGCTGGAAACCTGCCCATAGTAGGGACCGAGTGCAGAAAACAGGTGCCCTGCTTTATTCCAGCAGATGCATCTCTGCTGCAGGACAGTAGAAAGACAGCCCAGGGATTTCTGCAAGATCAGGGTCCTAGGGATTTCTCTCAACAGCTGTGCTGTCCCAACAGAGAGGCTGATGTCCAAAAGACCCCTTCAGCCTGGGCACAGGCGTGTGGGCATGTAGGCCAGTTGTAGGGTCCTCTCAACCTCAAGGATCCTAACCTGAGCTTTAAGAGTTCTGAACATTGTTTGGTCTGTACTTAAACCAGCAAAACCCAGTGTGGCCACCTGTATGGTGGCTTGGTGGGTTGAGAGGGTGGGCTACCTCAGGAGGACCCAGAGGCAAACTGAGGAACAGTTTGTTTTTGGTTGTCATGTCTATTTGCACTCAGGTCCCAGGCCTGGGCACCTTGGTCCACTGTACAGATTCTGGAGTGGCATTTCTGATACCTCTACCACCTTCTGAAAATGCATTTTTAGTCCTTGGGCCACATAAGTCTGGCCATCCCAGCCCTGGGGTACTAGGAGGCCTGTCTTTCCCCGTCTACCCATCTCCCTTACAAGAGAAAAGGGCCTGGCACTTTCCCTTTGTTTTGTCTTCCTGTAGGGAACCCAGAGATGACATCTCCAGGTGACCTCAGATGTGGCACTTGGTGGACATGAGGTTTTGTGTGTGTGATATGACCCTCCACCTGGGGTCCCTGTGATAACACGGTGTTTCTTGGGGATTGGGGGATGCAGCAATGATGAGCGTCCCCAGGAGGCCCCGGCAGAGGCTCCAGCTCCAGCCCCGGACCTGGTGGAGGGGCCAGCCTTGGCCCTAGCCCCGGCGGAGGTCCCAGCTCCATCCCCAGCAGAGGCCTCGGACCCTGTGAAGACACCAGGTCCAGTGGTGGCCTCGCTTCCAGCATTGGCCCCAGCAGAGGCCTCGGGCCCAGAGGAGTCCTCAGCAGAGTCCCCAGCCTCAGGCTCTGTGGAGGCCCCCACTCCGGGCCCACCAGAGCCTGTGGTGCAAGCGGAGGCCCCTGCTCAGTACCCAAGCGAGCACCTGATCCGGTCCACCTCAGAGGAGAATCAGATCCCATCCCACCTGCCCGCCTGCCCGTCACTCCGTCACATCGCCAGCCTGCACGGGAGTGCCATCATTGAGCTCTTTCACAGCAGCATTGCTGAGGTAATGGCCCCAGAGCCAGGCTTGCTGGCTGATGCTCGTGTGGAGAAAGGCAGCACAGTTGGTCCTGGGGGCTGCAGCGGGGCTCAGCTTGGGGTCAGCTGCAGGTGCTGGGACTTCTGTGCTGGCTTTCCTTCCTGGCTTTAGCTGGTCACAGCTTTGAGGACCTGGGGAGGGAGGTCCTGGGCTGCTCTCCTCTGGTCAGTTGTCTTCTCTGTCACCACCTCACCCTGTGGCCACCCCTAGCCTTCAGCTCCAGGCCTATCCTGCCCCACATTTATCTCCTACCCTCGAATTCTCCTCTGCTTCCAAGTTTATAAATGCGTTGACAAGATGCGACGAGGGTCTTGTGTCTCTTCCTCTGAGATTGGGGGCATGTCACTGGTACATGCAGGTCACCAGGGCAGTGGGGTTGGTGGGGATTTCCCTGTCCAGAGCTCTGTTTTCAGGTACAGCCTAGAAGAGGGTTGTGTGCCCTGGGCCCAGACCTGGCCTTTCTGTATCCAGGTTGAAAACGAGGAACTGAGGCACCTCATGTGGTCCTCAGTGGTGTTCTACCAGACCCCGGGGCTGGAGGTGACCGCCTGCGTGCTGCTCTCCACCAAGGCTGTGTACTTCGTGCTGCACGATGGCCTCCGCCGCTACTTCTCAGAGCCACTACAGGGTAGGCACCAGGGCCTGCTGGCACCCCGGAGCTCAGAGCAGTGCCTGAGGAGACCGGCCGGGCTCTGTCTCTAGAGCCAGCTGTGTGGCCTCATGCAGCAGCGAGTCAGCACTGCCAGGCCGAGTGTCCCTTGTCTGAGGAAGGGGGTTGATAACCACACTCTCCCCTGGAGCTGTCATCAGACCGGAGGCCAGGGCTTGAGTGCAGCAGGTCCAGCGAGTCCCTAGGAACTGGCAGTGACGAGGAGGGCTTGGGGCCTCAGTGGGAGGCTGAGCCAGTGGCCTGTCGTAGGGATCCTTGTGACTCTGCTGAGCCAGGCAAGGCATTGCCCGTGAGGCCTCGTGTGCATAAGAGGTGGCAGTGGCTCCTTGCCAGGCCTCAGCAGACCAGGCTGGCCAGGGGCACCCCTTCCTGCTGGACACAGCCACACACCTGGGACCCTCATGCTCGCCTGGCACAGCCAGCACCACGCTTGCTTCCTGTCTTTCTGTCGTAGATTTCTGGCATCAGAAGAACACGGACTACAACAACAGTCCCTTCCACATCTCCCAGTGCTTTGTTTTAAAGCTCAGTGACTTGCAGGCAGTCAACGTTGGACTTTTCGACCAGTATTTCCGGCTGACGGGTGAGTGACCGCTGTGCTTTTTCCGATTTTGGGTGAAGGCCAGCGTCACCAGTGGGATTCCACCTTCCACATGTGGGTGCCTTATCGCAGGCTGAATTATCTCTGCTCACAAGTCAGTTCACCGGAGCGGGAGGAAGCAGCTTCAGGAACTGCTGAGCGTGCAGAACCCCCCCCAGGGCTCAAGCGCGAGGCGGGGACCAAGGCAACCAAGTGGCCGGCTGGCAGGCAGAGTGGGCCCAGGGCTCACGGGCAGGATGTTTCTGACTCATACTTCCTGAAGAGAGAAAGCTAAGCTTTTCCCCTAATGTCTCTGCATCCCCTTCCAGAAAAATGTCACAGCCCTTCCGGCCTGAGAAATAGCTATCTCCCTGGGCCTCGTGATGCTTTCCCACGTGGGCCCTCCCGGCTCTGTGGTCTCGGTGGGGCGGGGCAGTGGGGGGCGGATGGGGGCCTGGGGGTGGCAGCTTGCAAACATGACCAGCCCCTTCTCCTGCAGGCTCCTCCCCGGTCCAGGTGGTTACATGCTTGACACGGGACAGCTACCTGACACACTGCTTCCTCCAGCACCTCATGGCCGTGCTCTCCTCCCTAGAGCGCACACCCTCCCCTGAACCCGTCGACAAGGACTTCTACTCTGAGTTTGGAAACAAGACCACAGGTACTCCCACATGACTCAGGCTGTAGACAGGCCACCTGGGCTGATGTCACCGACCTCCTCCCTGACCCTGAGGGCCACAGCAGACCCCAGAGCACCTCTCTGTGCCCAGAATCCCCTCTGCCTTCTCACTTTTTGTCTTTCCTGCTTAGCCAGCTGGGGTTTCACATGAGCTTTTTCACCGCAGAGCCTCTCTCCCGGCAAACCCTCAGCTACTTGACACATGCATCTCAAGTGTCTGGTCAGCTTTGAGCTGCTGGCCCATGGGTCTCCTTCCCAAGCATGGGGGCCTGGAGCACTCCCCTGCTTCTGACAGCCCCTTATGCTGCCATTCTGGGTGGCTTGGGTTTGCTGGTGCTCCAGGCCCCACAGCGGGCAAGTTCCAGGCTCCAGCCCTGGGGGCCGTCTCTCTCTGCAGGGAAGATGGAAAACTACGAGCTGATCCACTCGAGCCGTGTCAAGTTCACCTACCCCAGTGAGGAGGAGATTGGGGACCTGACTTTCACTGTGGCCCAGAAGATGGCTGACCCAGAGAAGGCGCCGGCCCTCAGCATCCTGCTGTATGTGCAGGCCTTCCAGGTGGGCGCGCCACCACCCGGGCGCTGCAGGGGCATGCTGCGCCCCAAAACGCTGCTGCTCACCAGCGCCGAGATCTTCCTCCTGGACGAGGACTTCGTCCACTACCCGTTGCCTGAGTTTGCCAAAGAGCCGCCACAGAGAGACCGGTACCGGCTGGACGACGGCCGCCGTGTCCGAGACCTGGACCGCGTGCTCATGGGCTACCAGACGTACCCACAGGCTCTCACCCTCATCTTCGACGATGTGCAGGGCCGTGACCTCATGGGCAGCGTCACCCCGGACCACTTTGGGGAGGTACCAGGTGGCCCTGCCGGCGGTGGCCAGGGCCGTGAGGTCCAGTGGCAGGTGTTTGTCCCCAGCGCCGAGAGCCGAGAGAAGCTCATCTCGCTGCTGGCTCGTCAGTGGGAGGCCCTGTGTGGCCGTGAGCTGCCCGTTGAGCTCACCGGCTAGCCCAGACCGCAGCCGGCCCCTGCTGCCTGCCATGCCCACCCTGGTGTCCACGCAGGGCGGGAAGCAGGCTTTCTTTGTTGTTTTTAAAGTGTTGTCTCCTCCCTTTTGGGTACCTTCATTTGACTGTCCTCACAGAGAATGTGAACATAGGCGTTCAGTTATTTCTTTCCAGTAATGGGAGTGGAAGCGCCGGGCCCCTCCAGGACCTCCGTGTGCCGGCAGCCTCCTGTGGTTTGTCGCTTGCCCTGCTGTGGTGTAGCTGGCACTCTAGTGTCGTGTCTTCTATCGTGGGGCCGTTATTAACGTGTGGCACCGTGGGTCCAATTTATTCTTCTTTGTGTCCTTTCCTGAAATGTCCAATCCAGTCACGTGCCGTCATTGTGCCGTTTGCTGCTAATCGTGAAGCTGGTGGCAAAATACATGTCAGAAGCTCCTGCCCCGTGCAGTTTTCCAAAGTGGAGGCCTCTGCTGGTCCAGACAAGTGGGAGAGCCCCATGGGGGCAGGGGTCCCCAGGCCTGGGGGCTGAGAGGGGTGGGGGCAGGGGACCTAGAGCTACCAGCACCGAGTATGATTCCTGTTGCCTGTTTTCTCTATTCCAATAAAGCAGAGTTTGACACAGTCTGGGTCTTTTATTTCACGGGCCACTGGGGTCCCAGCAGGGCACTGGACCTGGGCAGGGCTGGCATGAGGGAGAGGGTATCCTAGAGAAGCAGGAAGGTGAGCTTCTGGGGCTAGGGGGGGTCGGGGGGAGGGAGAAGGGCACAGAGGGCAAAGTAGCTGCTCTCCCAGGGTGGTGTTGGCAGGGGAGTGCCGGCACGGGGAAGGTGCCGGGGGACCCCTGGGGTGGGGCCATGCTGGCCTGGGGTTAGACCCTGAGCCTCCGGGCGCACTGGTACAGGGGCTCACTGGCTTTCTGCCTCCTGCAGGTCCTGGAACACCCCACCCCGCCCGGCCCCAGCGGAAGCTGCAGCGTGTTGTGAGGATAAGGCCTGGAGCCTGGGATTATGTAGGGTGGGGTCTGGGGGGTTTGTCTACCAGGAGCACCAGGAGGAAGACGGTCTGTGGGAGGTGGCTCCAGGTGGTGGATAGTATGTTCCTGTTCTCAGAAAAGCAGGGGTTGCCCCAGGGAGCCCTGCCAGATGAGGACCTGGGATGTCTTTGGGAGCCAGCTCGTGTCCCACCCTTTCTTACCCCATTCCTACCGCCAGAGTGGGGCCCTGGGGCCCCACTTGTTTCTTCAATCCTGGCCCAGCGAGGAGCCTCAGTCCCCAAGGCCCTGGGGCCATTTGGGCCAGGCAGGACTGGAGAAGAGGTGAGAGGAGGGTGGCCAGCCCAGCTTCCAGCCTACAACTCATGTTCGTCCTTGGGGCCTGCAGAGGGTCTGGGGCATTGGTCAGCCTCAAGAAGGCCGTGGGGAGTGGGGGCGGGGGCCCACATATGGGAAGGTCTCCCCACCTACCACTCCCCAGCCGGGTTTCAAAAGCTAGCCCGGTCAGTGGCTCCTCCTGCCAGTAAGGGGAGAGGCCTGCTTAGGAGGAGGAGGCAGGTGACCAGGTTTTCTCCTTACTAGGCTTTTATTGAAGATGTTTACATGGCCACCTGCCTCTATCTGTTGTATGTAAACGGGAATGGTGCCCACCGGGGGCAGGGTCCACCACCTGTAGGTGTGACATACACAGGCCTCACCACCTGAGCTACTGTTACAAGGCCCCATAGACCAGTATGACAGCCGACCCCTGCCTGGCTCCATGAGGACAGAGCCTACTGGCAAGAGGCTGTGCCGTGTAGTGCACAGGGCCCTGTAGGCAGCCGACCTTAAGCGTTGACGATGGGACCTTAATGCTGATTAGCCAAGCAACTTTAGACAAGTGCCCCAGCACTGAGTCTAGTTTCCCCACCAGTAACAGGGATGATAAAGGTGCCTGCCTGCCTGCCTGCCTTCATTCACTCCGCAAATCTGTGCTCAGCATCCCCTGTGAGAAGCAGCCAGACACCATCCCTGCTCTCCCATAGCTGACATTCCAGCAGAGGACAGAGAATAAATGAAATACAGTGTCAGCTGGTGGCAAGTTCTAGGAGGGGATGACAGCTGGTGACCCTTGACCTGAGGTTGACCTTAGGGTGAGGCCCTGTGAAAGGATCTAGGGGAACAGCAGTAGGTTAGGGAGTAGAGAGGCCTGTGGCAGAGCAGGCAAGGTCAGGGGCTGGTAGAGGGGTTTAGGGTACAGTGGGAAGCCAGGAGGCCCCTTGGGGAGAGAAGGAGGGTGCAGGGACACGGTGGAGGGTGTGGCTGGGGCAGGTGAGCCAAAGAAGGGTCTGACGTGCTGTCTGCCTTAGCACAGGCCTCACGGCTGCTCTCAGCAGTTGGAAAGGTCAAGACAGACAGACCTGAATGAGGGGCTGCCGTACCCTCAACTGCCAGAGCCCCCCACCACCAGAACCTCTGAATGATACAGGCCGGGCCTGCAGACACGGGCCGGACAGTTGTTTGCATTGAGATTTGCTTCACACCCTCTGATAAGCCCTAGGCTTGTGGCTGATGGTGGGCTTAGGGGCTGTGATGCCAAGAGGAGGGTCCCAGGCCAGGAAACCCCAAGCAAGGCCCAGGCCGACCATGCAGGGGTCAACGGCCAGCACCTTCCCTTCCGCCTGCAGGCTGCTGATAGCAGAAGGAAATCCTGGCGGGTTCNCTGCCCGCCCCGTCCCGCCCGCCTGCCCTGTGCCTGCCTCCTGGAGCTCGTTCCCCACACTGGCTGTCCTGACTGTCCTGGACGGCGTGCCCACCAGCCGCCACCAGCCATGGCAGGGCCCCGGGGCCTCCTCCTGCTCTGCCTCCTGGCCTTCTGCCTAGCAGGCTCCAGCTTCACCAGGGGGCAGAAGGTGAGTAGGAGCCAGTGTGGGGGACATGGTATCCAGGCCCACTGTCCAGGGGTGGGAGCAGGGAGGAAAGTGTGCACAGATTGGGCACAGGTCTGGGGGGGACACGGGGTGGCCGATACTTGTCTGATCTCTGAGCAAGACCAGAGGGCTGGGCTGTTGTGCCTACCTCCACAGGCTGAGAGGTCTCTGTCTAGCTGCCTCGGGTGGCAGGGGTGTGTTGGCCTGCCCTCCTATAACTGCGCCCAGCCTGCCAGCCTTGTGGTTTGGGCAGCCATCCCAGGGCTCCCCAGCCTGAAGTTGAGGGTACAGAGCCAGGCCCGTCCTCCTGCCCTCCCTGTCCAGACTGGGCCCTGGTCTCTCTGTGACCCTGTCCTGGGGACTGGAGATAAAATCACCCCAACCCTGGAGGGTTGTGGAACACACGTGTATGTGTGCCTGTGTTTGGCCCCAGGGGTAGAATGAGGTCTACTCAACCCTAGTCCTTTTGGGTAAGCAGCAGCCTACAAGAACACTCTCAAACTTAAGAGCTGCCTTTTATCAAATGCACAGCCCTGGGCACACCTGGCATTATCCCCTGGAATAGTTTTCATGACCCCTGGGCAGTGGTCCTGTTCTCTGCCTGAGGGAGCTCAAGCTCAAGGATGATGGACATCCGCCTGTCCAACTCTGGAGCCATGCTCCCAACCACTGCCTGCGACTCCCCAGAGAAGGGGTCCCAGTGTGTGGCTGTCAGGTCCCATGTGCGCCAGCCACCTCACGGCTGTCCGTTTTCAGGTCTGCTCGAGCCCCGGAACAGGGACATTGTCCCCACTGGAGCTTCAGGAAGAGCGTCCCACCCTGAATGTGGAGATAGAGTTGCCCGGCTGGGGCCTGCCTACAGATGTGGGTTCCCTCCACCATGAGGCCATGTTCATCTGATTCTTGGGGCAGCTGCTGCTGTCCCCATTATCGTTGGTGGGCAGGCTGAGATCCAGAGGAAGGACTTGTCTAGGACTCCACTGCCAGGCGGGGCCAGGTGGGGGCTGGGGCTGGGCCGGTTGGAGGCTGCAGGGGTGACTGATGGTGGAAGATCCCAGGATTCTAGGCTGCTCATTGCCACCTCCCCATGTTCTGGGGACAGGGGTCGATGAGGGGCCTCACGCTGGGAATTTTTCTATTGGAGACCTATGCTCTGACCACCTCTCAGTTGGTATCCTAGGACTGGGGCTTAGCCAACTTTGGCCAGGGCTGAAGGTCCCTGGGGCTCCTGTAAATAGGGATGTGGCGATACTGGCCTTCTTTCGCATCCTCGGTGACTCAGCCCTCCTGTAGCATGAGGCCCTCTCTAAATATTAGGAAACTGAGGCTCCAGGGGATAAGAATGACCTGTGGGTCACACAGCCAGTGAGGGGCAGAAGCAGGACTCAAACTTAGGCAGTAGAGGCAAGGAAGGCTTCCCGGAGGAGGGGGAGTTTTAGTCCTTGTCCATTCAAAAAGCCTTTTGCTCAGTGTCTCCTCTGTGCTGGTGGTGGAGGAGCCTGTGGTCTCAAGCTGAGGTTTAGTGGGAGAAGGGTCTTGATCCAGGGCAGAGAAAGCAGTTGGGGGTTCACAGGAGTGGGGAGTTTGGGTTCTGGGCCCCAGGGCCCATCTTGGGGGAATTTCTCCCACCTTGCAACAGGCTTTACACCTTGTGTCTCCTCAACTTCCCCAGCAGCGTCTGTCTCTGTGGGAAGCAGATGTTGCAAACTCAGTTCTGGATCAGGACAGGGAGGGGGCAGCACTCAGGGCCTGGCTCAGGTGGTCCCCATGTGCCCAGGGAAGAGGGGAATCTGATTCAGCACCGGGCTGTGACTCAGAGGGACCAGCAGCGACACTGCTCTGGGGAGAATGGTGCCCCTTCCAGGCTGTAGGGCAGAGGGGCCTGGTGCCCGCGTCTGCTATACTCCCCACGGGAAGTATGATTCAGCGACTGACTTATCCACCCTTCACCATTTCACACAGATTTTTCCCCAAATGCAACAGCCTGGGAGTGAGGTCCCCCGTGGGCCACCTTCCTCCTGTGCTCACCTCCACACTCCAAATCCCACCGCCCTGCAAAGAGCAAAGAGTGTGCTTTCTCTCCCTCGAGCCCTTAGCCAGACCTGTTCATTCCTCTGAGAGCCAGTCCCCGGGCCAATGGTGGCCACAATGGCAACTGGGCCCAGCTGGCCAGGTGGCCCTTAGGGGTGCCTTTGCCCTGAGCCAGCAGCTGGCCAGCCTTGGAGTTACCCAACTTCCTAGACATTCCCTGGCTCAGCAAAGACTGAGCCCCAGGGTGAGGAATGAGACCACAACACTCAGCCCCACGGCTGGGCCTGAGGCCACTCTTGGCAACTTCCTTCTTTGCAGACCGCAGAAGCATGAGCGGAAAGGGCCAAATCCCTGCAGCAGAGAGTGGCCCTCGGCCCCTCGTGTTCTCCTCCTAGAAAAAAGTATCAAGCTGCTGTTTCTCTTTTCCTCTTGCCTTGAGAGGCCTCACATCTATAACCTTCTAGGAAAGAGATGTTCTGGGCTCACTCTCTTTGCACCGCAGCGTATTCAGCATTTTTTAGATTAGAATATTTTAGATTCTCTAGTCTGGGCCACGGGCCCCCAAATCCTCTCTTCCATCAACACACACTCTCCTATGGTCCTTTCTCCCACTTACAACCAAGGCTTAAGCTTCCATCCCTCCAGGGCATGGCACTGGTCTTGGGACTTTGTTGCCATGATGGTGGCCCCAGGGATGGTAGACTGGCAGGGACTGTGGCAGACCAGGGAGTGGGACCACAGAGCTGGCTTTCTCAGCACCCAACACCCTCAGGGGATGATCTCTTCCCGTACCCCCGCCCCGACCTTGGCTTTTGCTCTCTGTGCAGTCAGAAGACCCATTTAAAACAAACCAGCTGGCCTGGCCACTGGCCCCTCTCCTTGGTTGCTCTCTGCCTTGTCATGTTTGGTCACCCGCTCCTTCGCACTTCCTGGCTTTTGCCTCTCCCGTCCCCTCTACCAGGGGCACTACCCTGGCCAACTCTTAGGCATCTTTCAGCCCCAGCTCCGTTGTCCCCCCTCCCCTGGGAAGCCGCTTGGTCTTCGCGGCTCCCTCACGGGCAGCATTGCCCACCCGATGACAAGTTGTAGACATCTGGGTCAGGTCTCAGGGAACCCACGCAGACTCCCTGCACATCTGCTCACACGCCTGCCTCTTGGGTCTGAGGCTGGCTGTTGGGTCTCTATCCCCAGGGCAGCTGAGAGGGTCCTTTAGTGGCACAGTGGAGACACGCTCAGGGCAAAGTAATGACCAAAGGGGTTCTGTCTGTGCCTGGGAATTGAATTGCTGTGCTCTCCCAAACAGTGTCTGCTGTGGCATCTCACTTTTAAGTGAGAGGTGATAATGGACACTAGGTTGAAAGTCCCAGTTCTGGTCCCTGACAGACCCAGTCTCTGGGTGGTTTGGGACCCAGTTCAGTTTCTTCATCTGAATGGGCTAAGGCCTAAGAAAACGGCTGGGTTCTCATCACGTCAGGAGGTATAGACTCTGAGGCTTCTGGACATATGTTTGTGGCCCTGGACAGAAGTCGGCGGCTGTGGTATAGGAACACAGTGTGGCAGGGACAACCTGTGACAGGCAGGTTTCCCCATCTCTCACATTCTCCCCTGTCCTCACTGGAACAGGTGGGAAACCAAGGCCTGGAGAGAGATGCGAGGCCTTGCCTCGGTCAGAGCAGCACCAGGACTGGGTGCAGGGTCCAGGCCCCTCACTCCAAATTCCACTTGTTGCCCAGGTGCAGTCCAGACGCTGCGATGTGAAGACCAAGTTTGTCATGCACATACCCTGTACCATGTGCTCTGCCATCAGGAGGCGGATGTGCCCCCCAGGCTGGCTTCGGGAGCTACCCGAGAAGATTTCACAGGACTGCCAGTACGGATCCCCACCTCCTTGCCCACTTCCAGGAGCATCCTGTGGGGTGGGGGAGGGCCACCCCTGGCAGGCTTGGGTGGTGAGAGCAGGGACTCACTTATCCACATGTCTGTTGGCCCCTCCAGTGGGGCAGAAATAGGGAGTAGAGAGGAGGTGGGGGCAGCTGATATGTATTGAGCACCTACTACATGCCAGCCCCATGCTCAGCTCCAGACCAGGCAGAGGGAGGGGAGGTGGAGCCGGAGCATGGGAACCCAGTGTGGGGAGGCCATGCTGGGGGCTGAAGAGTGGGAGTCCCTCCTGTCACCCTGCCCAGTCACCCTGCCACCTTTGTGCCCAGCTACCAGGTGCAGCTGGGGGACTCTTTGATGTCCATGAGAGGCTGCAGCATGGAGTGCTGGAAGGATGTGGTGGAGAAGGCCTGCTGCCCTGGCTTCTGGGGGTCCCAGTGCTATGGTATGGGGTGGGGGCCCCAGCCTTGGGTTCCCCTGTCTGCAGCATCTGCTTGCATCTCCTTCCACTGGTTCAGTAAATGGACACTTAGCAAGCGCCAGCATAGTTTGGCTGCCTGGGGAAGGGGCCGGGGCCGGGGCTGCCCAGAGCTTCTGGGGTCAGGGGTGAATCATGAGTTCTTAGGGGCATAGCTGAGTTCCGACGGGGGGGGCTTCACAGAGTGTCCTGGGGGTGCTGAGACTCCGTGTAATGGCCGTGGGACCTGCCTGGATGGCATAGATGGGAACGGGACCTGCGTGTGCCAGGTAAGGGCCTGGTTGGAGTGGGGTGGGGACAGGGGAGGGCTGTACTGACTTGCTGCAAATGTCTGCCAGGAAAACTTCAGTGGCTCTGCCTGCCAGGAGTGCCAAGACCCCAACCGGTTTGGGCCCAACTGCCAGTCAGGTGAGTACCGGCGGGGCAGGGGAGCAAGGGCCACAGCCTACCTAGTCCCCAGCCCCCAGCAGTCTCCCTCCCAGGCCCTCAGCCTGACACTCCACCTCCCAGGATATGAGCTTTGCCTCCTCATACCCCAGCCCCGTGCTACTCCCAGAGGCCTTCACCAGGCAGTGCCCCCTGGGCCCCCAGGCTAGGCCAGGAGTCTCCCTTGGGCTCCCATCACCCCTATAGTCCTGCATTACAGCCCTGTGTTCTTGAGATGGGGCCAGCTGAAGCCGAGTTCTAGAAATGGAGAGGGTAGGGACTTAATGTCCACGTGTGTCCCTGTGTGTCCCTCCCAGTGTGTGGCTGCGTACATGGCGTGTGCAGCCGAGGGCCGCTTGGAGATGGAAGCTGCCTGTGTTTTGCTGGATACACTGGAGCCCGCTGTGACCAAGGTGGGCAGGGATGCTGGGCAGGGGGGTGTGGCAGGTACTCAGTGGCCAGAGCAAGAGAGGCCAATAGGTAAGAGATGGGGCCTGAGCCTCAGTAGGACTACCCAAAGCCCAATTTCTTTCTAAGTAGGAGAGGCACACAACTGGTCAGGGGGAGGGAATGTCATCTGAGACCCACACTGCCCAGTGGCCCAGAGAGGGCAAGGCCCTGGCCAGAGTAGCACAGCAAACTGGGCAGAACACCTTCGCTCCTGTCTTCCTGTCCAACCTGGGGCTTTGAGCCACCACAGTACTCCCTACTCTTCACTCAGAGCTGCCAGTCTGCCAAGCCCTGAACTGTCCCCAGAACTCCCAGTGCTCTGCAGAGGCCCCCGCCTGCAGCTGCCTCCCGGGCCACACACAGCAGGGCAGAGAATGCAGAGGTAAGTCTGCGACCTAGATGTCAGAGGCCCAAGCTCAGAATGACCAGGGGCTGGGGAGACATCCTTTAAAATTATTTTTAAATGTTTATTTATTTATTTTGGGAGAAAGAGAAAGAGAGCATGAGTACACACAAGCCCGGGAGGGGCAGAGAGAAAGAGAGAGGGAGAATCCCAAGCAGGTTCCACATAGGCAGCACAGAGCCAGATTGGAGGCTGAGTCTCACAACTGTGAGATCATGACCTGAGCCGAAATCAAGTGTCGGACGCTTAACTGACTGAGCCACCCAGGAGCCCCCTTTTAAACCAGCAAGTACAATCTGGCCATTTAAGCAAGTATAGCTTGCCACCGAGAGAGGGCCTGTCTCCAAGTTCTAGATCAATTTGCTCACCTCACCTTTGGGCCGTCGCTGCAGACGTGATGGGGCTCCTGGGTGCTCAGCTCACGTGGGCTCTCTCTCTGCCCTGGCAGCCCCTAATCCCTGCCAGCCATCGCCCTGTTCCCCACTGGCCCAGTGCTCGGTGAGCCCCACGGGGCAGGCACAGTGTCGCTGCCCCAAGGACTACCACGGCGATGGGACGGTGTGTCTGCCCCATGACCCGTGCACCATCAACCATGGTGGCTGCCCCAGCAACTCCACCGTGTGTCTGTACCTGAGATCAGGCAAGGTGAGCCGAGTCTTGGGTCAGGCCTGTCCCATGGTCCGCCCACCCACACTGGCTACTGGACCCTAGGCACATCACAGGCCTCTTGGGAGCCTCAGTTGCCCTTTTTGTAAAATGGGAAGAGGATGGCAGCCCTCTTCTCAGCTGGTGGGTGTGTGGGCTGAGCATAGCTTTGTGGGTGCAACAGATACCAGTGGTTATCATAGATGTGATGTCACCCTCCTTCCCCTGCCTGGTGGCCCAGGCCTCCTGCCAGTGTAAGCCAGGCTTGGTCAGCATCAACCACAATGCCTCTGCGGGCTGCTTTGCCTACTGCTTCCCTCACTCCTGCGACCGTTCAGCCACCTGTCAGGTGACCCCCGATGGGAAGACCAGGTAGGTACTAGGGCCACAGGGTGGGCACCAGGGGCAGAGCAGAGGGGGGTGGGCTGGGCAGGGACAAGTGTGCACGCATGTGCACACTCAGTTCAAGGGCCTTGGGGGGCAGGTGGGTGAGGGCCAGGCGGTGGGGACTGGCCATACCCCCTGCCCTGACCAGTTCTATCCGTGTCCCTAGCTGTGTGTGCAAGGAGGGCGAGGTAGGGGATGGGCGTGCCTGCTATGGACACCTGCTCCATGAGATACAGAAGGTCAGCCAGCTGGGTGTGGTGTTCCCGCGGCTGAGAGTCACCCTGGCCATGTTGGGTGTGTGACCCTTACCACCTCCCTGTGATCTCGTCCCTCATACCCCACATTCTTACTGGGGAGGGAGGGGCAGACCCTGCAAAGATGCCCTGTCTCTCTGCCCGAGAGCTGTGGAAGAAGAGTGGGCCGTTGTGGGGTGTGTGATCGGAGGTGGGAGCTAGCCACCCAAATCCTGATGCCTCTCTTCTACGCCAGACCAAGGCCCAGTGCCCCCTACCCAACTCTCCAAAACATAGGACTGACGCCTGAAGTTTTCCCAGATCTGTTCTGACACACCCTCTCCCGGCTTCTAGATCAGGGCTGCCACGAGATCCTCACCACGTCGGGCCCGTTCACGGTGCTGGTGCCATCCCTCTCGTCAGTCTTCTCCAGGACCATGAACGTGAGCCTCTTCCCCTCGAGGAGCTGGCTGCCAGCCCTTGCCTCCTCCCTGGACCCTGCCCCAGACGTTGGCATCCTGAGAGAGTCCCCATTCTTCCCTCTGGGGAACAGAGGCCTGGGATGCCCCTTGTCCTCTCCATCGCTTGGGCAGGGTGGCATGATGACCACTGGCCACCACGGGCCCACTCAGCACCCCGGTCCCCTTGTGCCCACAGGCATCCATTGCCCGGCAGCTCTGCAAACAGCACATCATTGCGGGACAGCACATCCTGGAGGAACTGGGGACCCAGCAGACACGCAGGTGGTGGACACTGGATGGGCAGGAGATCACCGTCACTTTCAACCGCTTCGTGGTAAGGGGGGCTATCTCAGCCTGGACACCAGAGGTGTCACAGTTGGGGGACGCTGCCTGAGCAATGGTATGGAGGTGGAACAGAGCCTCAGAACAGGAGGCTGGCATGCGCCATATGAGCCAGAGGTCTCCTGTCTCAGCAGAAGTACACGTACAAGTACAAAGACCACCCCCAGCAAACAATCACCATCCAAAAAGCCAACTACCCGGCAGCCAATGGTGTCTTCCACTTGGTCACCGCTCTGCAGTGGCAGCCCCCACCAGAGCTCCCCGAGGACCCCAAGGTAAGACAGTGCCCTCCCCTCTCTCCACCACGTGCCACTGGGTGACCTCTGACTCCCACAGAGTTCAGAGACTGGGCAAGGGCAGTTCTGGGCAGGCCTGGAACAGAACTCCTTCCCCTCTGAGGCCCAAGCAGCCTCACCCTTTTCCCCGAGGCTCTCATGCTTGTCCCTTGCTACAGAGAACCGTCGGCCAGATCCTTGCCTCTACTGAGGCCTTCAGCCGGTTTGAAACCATCCTGGAGGTGAGTTTGGGTGTATGGTCCTAGCCTGTCTGATCTTTTGTCTTGGGACCCCTCATTACCGACAGGGATCTAGGGTTCTGGGGTAGTATGGGTCTTTGCCCGTGCCCCCATCCTCTAACCTACCCATCACCATCCTGAGGTTCTGTGTTAGCATGGACCCATTGCCATTGTCTCCCATTTACTCCTCGTGGGCGTTCCCTGCAGGCTGAGGGTGGCGGGGCCCAGGCCGACCTCAGAGGTGGAGGCAGAGCCTCCCTGAGCCTCCTTCTTGCTGCCACAGAACTGTGGGCTACCCTCCATCCTGGATGGACCTGGGCCATTCACAGTGTTTGTCCCAAGCAACGAGGCTGTGGACATGTTGCGTGATGGCCGGCTGATCTACCTCTTCACAGCGGTAAGCTCGGTGGGGTGAAGGGGCTGGGAAGACGGGGTACCTGGGCCCTCACCCTCCCCTACCAAGCCCTCTCTCTCCTTTCAGGGTCTGTCCAAACTACAGGAGCTGGTGAAGTACCACATCTACAGCCATGGCCAGGTGAGAGGCTCTTCTTTGGAAGGGTGACCAGCTTATACCTGTTGCTGGGCTTTTCGAGGTTTGTCTGTAGGTCCCGGCCTCCCTCGGAGCCCCTTTTCCTCTCCCCATCCATTTGGACTCTATAAGCACAGAAGAGAGTCTGGGGACCCAGGTGGAGGCTGTGAGTCACACAGGACTGTGTGTGGCCTTATGATGTGGCTAATGCCCAGCCTGAGGCCACACTCTCCTCCACCCCAGCTGACCATTGAGAAGCTCATTTCCAAGGGTCGAGTCCTCACCTTGGCAAACCAGGTCCTGGCTGTGAATATCTCCGAGGAGGTGAGCTCTGCAAACAAAATCTGGGGTGAATGGATCAATGGAGGGGTTGGTGATGACTGGCTGGTTATGTGGTCTCTTTCAGCCCTGCCCTTATAGTCCGAGCCCCATGGAGCGCAGGCCCTGGTGGGGCTATGTGGGAGGCAGGCACACATCACATTCTCCCAGGGTCCAACAGAGTGGGAGGGCTCCAAAGACGTGGAGAGTGGGCACGAGGGTGGTGGGGTTGAGGGGGCCATATTCCACGTGACTCCAGGCCCAGAGGCTAGAAACCACGTAGGCAGAAATGACATGGCTTGGGGCACAGAGGCTGGAGCAGTTTTGCCAGAACAAGGGGCTCTGGAGAGCCAGGGAGAGGGGAGAGGAGATGGCCTGCAGGCTGGGCTGTAGGGGTGAAGGGGGCAGTGGGCCCAGGGGTCTGCCAGGCTGGACAGGTTGCACACCAGGCTCCACCACAGGGGCGCATCCTGCTGGGACCCGAGGGGGTCCCACTACGGAGAGTGGACGTGCTGGCCGCCAATGGTGTGATCCACATGCTGGAGGGCATCCTGCTGCCCCCGACCATCCTGCCCATCCTGCCTAAGCACTGCAATGAGGAGCAGCACAAGATCGTGGCGGTGAGCACACGCCGCACGGCCCCAGCCTTCCTGGGGCCCCGGCACCGCCTGTTCTCCTCCAGTGGCCCTGGGGCTGGGGCCTGGGTACAGACCCCACAGATGTGCCGCCTCCCCCACACCAGGCCTCAGCCGTCCTGTTGCTGGTTCCTTCGGGATCACTCCGGCACCTTCTGGCCCTCCTGTCCCTCTGCCACAGTTCTCACACTCCCCCACCAAGCTCCTCCTTCTGCCCTGGCCCCCCTGTCGTTGACTCTCTCATACCTCGGGGCTTGGCTCCATGACACTTTCTTGGGGTCTGCTGTACGAATAAACCATGACTGACCACTCTCCTCCCACCCCCACCGGCCCTTCCCTACCCAGGGCTCCTGTGTGGACTGCCAAGCCCTGAACACCAGCACATGCCCCCCAAACAGTATGAAGCTGGTGAGTGTCCCTTGGCCGGGCCCTTGGGGCTGTTCAGTAAGACTTCCACCCTGGGTCAGGGTCAGGCGAAGGCGCTGTGAGGCTGGACCTGAAGGCTCAGGCCCTCTCGGCCCCACTGCGGGTGGGAGTGCTGGACTCAGCAGTCCCTGGATCGGAGCTGCCTGGCACACGGGGCCGGCTCAGACCCCACGCCTGCTGACCAGCTTTGCGCGGCCCACCCCAGGACATCTTCCCCAAGGAGTGTGTCTACACCCATGACCCTACTGGGCTCAACGTCCTGAAGAAAGGCTGTGCTCACTACTGCAACCAGACTATCCTGGTGAGCCTGGGGGTGGGGTGCTCACTGCCCAGTGAGCTGGAGCCTCCCCTCCGGGGCAGAGCAGGCTGCCTTCCTCAGAGAGCTGGGTTGCATCCCAGAGGGGCTTCACCCACCTGCTTGCTCTAGAGATGGGACCAGGGAGTGGCAGTACCCCCGATGGACCCTCAGACACACTTTTGTTTCTTACAGAAACCTGGCTGTTGCAAGGGGTTTTTTGGGCCTGACTGTATACAGTGTCCTGGGGGCTTCTCCAACCCCTGCTATGGCAAAGGCACCGTGAGTCCTCCACTGCCCTGGGGTCAGGGGTGGGAGTTGGCCAGTGACTCCCTGTGTGTCTGAGCCAAGCCTGCCTCTCTCTGGCCTCGGGTTTCTGACATCTAGGCAGTGGGAGGTGGACCATGTTGTTTTTAGTATTTTAATTAGAAATAATGAAGTTGACAGATTTGGGTACCTATTTTCATGAAGGCTGTTTGTCAGTGCTCGTTTTGTGTGCTCTGTTTCGCCATTTGGTAGCATCGAGGCTAGGGGAGACACCCTAAGGGTTGTGCGTTTCTAGGTTACACAGAGGTCATCCCTGAAGCCTCTAGGGCCGGGTGTCTTTTGGGGGGCCAGTTCTTTGACAGCATCAGTGGCTTGGTCTCTTCCAGGGGGAGGTCTTCAGGGGGGGGAGCAGAAGCTCAGAGCCATCCCATAGAGGGAGAGAGTGTGGGGGGCGGGGGAGGACAGCCCCCACCCCGTGACTGGTCTCACTTCCTGCCCACCCCCAGTGCAGCGATGGGGTCCGGGGCAACGGGGCCTGCCTCTGCTTCCCGGACTACAAAGGCATCGCCTGCCACATCTGCTCCAACCCAAACAAGCATGGAGACCAGTGCCAGGAAGGTGGGTGGTCCTGGCCCAGGCTGCCTGCCAGGAAAAAAAGACTTGGGATGGGAGTTGGGGACTCCCAAGAAGGGGAATAGAGCCCCAGGAGGAAGAATGAAGGCCAGAGGGAGGAGGGGAGGATTTGAGGACAAAAATAGAAGTCTCCTTCATCCACACCAGGACAGCAACTGTGGTTCAATCTAAAGCATGTGGGATTTAAGTCAGACACACAGAAGAACTTTCTGATGGTGCTATTGGGGCAGGGAAGCTAGAGTGGGGTGACTGAAAGCAATGAATGGCCCTGCTTGCATTTCTTCTGCCTGCCCACTGAGTCTGGGATGGCCTCTGATTTTGTGACCCTGAAGTCAAATCTATGCCAGCCACCCCATTCCCCGTCCCCAGCCAGCTCTGCCCCTGCCTCAGCTTTCCTGTTCCCATCTCCTCCCTGCAGACTGTGGCTGTGTCCATGGTCTCTGTGACAACCGTCCGGGCAGTGGGGGTGTGTGCCAGAGTGGCACGTGTGCTCCAGGCTTCAGCGGCCGCTTCTGCAATGAGTCCACTGTGCAATGTGGGCCCGCAGAACAGGCCCAGATCTGCCACCTGCACGCCCGCTGCGTTAGCCAGGGTGGTGTCACCAGGTGAGGAATCATGTTTCCTCTCTGTCTCGTCCATGACCATGCGTGTCAGTTTGTTTGGCCTCTGGCCTCTTCCAGAGGCTCACCGGAGGCCTCCTCTTCACCTGCCGCAGGTGTGTCTGTCTTGATGGCTTCGAGGGCGATGGCTTCTCCTGTACACCCAGCAACCCCTGCTCCCACCCAGACCGTGGTGGCTGCTCAGAAAATGTCAGTCTCACTGTCTCTTTCCTGAAGCCCTGACAGGTGGGAGAGGGACTTCCTTTTCCTCAGCCCACTGCCCTGAAGATCTGAGTCATTTGATTGTGGCTCTCACAGGCTGAGTGTGTCCCTGAGGCCCTGGGCAAACACCACTGCACATGCCACAAAGGCTGGAGCGGGGACGGCCGTGTCTGTGTGGCCATTGATGAGTGTGAGCTGGATGTGAGAGGTGGTTGTCACGCCGACGCCCTCTGCAGCTACGTGGGACCTGGGCAGGTGAGGCACAGCAAGCCTAGAGGCAGTAGAGTGGGGTGTGGGGTCTTGGTTCCAGGGGACTCTCACCGCACCCCATCTGGCTCCAGGAACATTCACTCCCAAGAACTCCAGCTCAGGGTCTCAAACCTCAGACACAAGTGAGAATGCAGGGCTGGAAGGTTGAGTCGTACAGTCTAGAAACAGCGGACGTGTGCTGGAGACGACATGAGGCCATGACAGTTTTTTTTTTTTTTTTATATTTTTATTTCTAGGAGAGAGAGAGAGAGAGACAGCATAAGCAGGGGAGGGTCAGAGAGAGAGGGAGACACAGACTTTGAAATAGGCTCCAGGCTCTGAGCTGGCAGTCAGCACAGAGCCCGACGCAGGGCTCGAACTCACGAACCGCGAGATCATGACCCAAGCGAAAGTCGGACGCTTAACCGACTAAGCCACCCAGGCGCCCCAAGGCCATGACAGTTTTAAGGGAAGGTGCATTCGACCACCAGTTCAAGGTTGCCTTTTTCCCAAATCAGAAGGCTGTGGCTCCTGTCCCTCGGGGACGAGGACTCTTGTAACTGAGTCCACGAGTCCTCTGCTCCACCTGGCCTCGGGGCCGCTGTCTCCTGGCCATGAGTTCACTCATTCATTCACTGGTTTCCCACATAGCACCAGGTGTGTGTTACATGCTAGTCCCTGATTTAGACTTAGGAATCCAGTGCTGAGCAAAGCAGGGGGAGACTCCTGCCCAAAGAGACTGGCATCCCCAAATCTTTAGACTCATGGGAATCCAGCTGTGGAGCTTTGCAGCCTCAGACCCCAGCCACAGGGCCTGAGCATCTGCAGCTTTTCTTGTGAGGCACATCAGGCCCGTGAACCTGAAGACTGGGTGGCACTCAAGTGTCTAATACACCAATTGGGAGGCCAGGCCTGGCTGCCTCTGGGTCAATGTGTGTGTGCAGGGACTGTCCCGCCATGGCTGGGGTCACCTACCTGTGGGGTGTCCGTGACGAACACCCAACTGGCTGTGAGGGCTGGCACTACCCGCTCCACAAAGAGCTATACAATGTTAAAGTCCTGAACCGAGGACCAGAGTAAGGAGGTGGAGATGCCCCCAACTTGCAGACAAGGGCAGCTGAGATCTGGGGCATGTCACCAGTCACTCAGCTGCAGTGTGGACAAGCCCAAGACACAGGCATTCAGTGGGAAGGATCAGAGCAGGGGGCAGGGTCAGAGGTGAGTCTGTGCCGCCAGCCCTGGGGCCAGCCTTGCAGACACCTGCCTGCTCACCCTGTGCTGTCGCCCTCTCCCAGGCCTGAGGGCAGAGGGGTACCAGGTCCCCATGGATGCCTCCCTGCCAATGCCATCACTTCTGTGGACTCATCTCAAGAGCCAGCCTCCCCTCAGGGCCTCCGGCTCCTGATGTGGACCGTGGATGGGGCTGGGAGGAGCTCCATGGGTCTGAACAAGGATCCCCAGGGCATAGGGCCCATGGAGAGCTGGGGAGTGGAGGAGAGGGGTGGGTACCCCTGGTGAGATGAGGTCCTCTGCTTCTAACCTCTCCAGAGCCGGTGCACTTGCAAGCTGGGATTCGCAGGGGACGGCTATGTGTGCAGTCCTATTGACCCCTGCCGGGCAGGCAATGGTGGCTGCCATGACCTGGTGAGGGGGCGAGAGGGCCTGGAACCTGGGGGGAGGCTCTCTGGGTGTCCCTGTCTATGGCCAGGGTTGGAATCTTTCTAAGCCACAGATCTAAACCATGTCACCCCCTTGCCCACAGTAAAGAGCTTTCACTCATTCTTAAGGCCCCAGCCCCTGCCCTACCTCCTGTCTCCACCCTTGACTCCCAACCCATTCCATGCTCCTGTGGCTGCTCCGAGCCCCTTGCTGTCTGGCTCCTGACTTTATTCTGCTCTAACACCACTGCACCTCTGCCCATGTATTCTGGAAGGCCTCCCAGTTAGCTCCTTTCACGACCCGAGCCGAAGTCGAACGCTTAACCAACTGAGCCACCCAGGCGCCTCAGTTAGCTCCTCCTGCTCTCAGGGCAGGCCTCTCCTCCTGGATGCTCCCTCAGTCCTGGGGTTTCCCAGCCCATCTGTCATGATGATGTGGGGTCACTCATGTCAAATGCTCAGTGACCTTGGAGAGTATGGCCAGGCATACCAAAGGAGCAACTTGAATGCAAATTGGCTGGCTGGATAGGCAGATGGTGGGGCTGGGTGGCAAGACAGGCAGGCAGCAGAAAGAGAGGTGATAAGGGTGAACAGAGAGATGTAGGCTGGGGTGCTGTCCAGCTTGCCATCTGGGTACTGTCTCTTTGCCCCACCTCCACCCCAGGCCACCTGCCGAGCAGTAGGGGGAGGTCAGCGGGTCTGCACATGCCCCTCTGGCTATGGGGGTGACGGCTTCAGCTGCTACGGAGACATCTTCCGGGTGAGTAGGGTCCCTGTGTTTGGTGGTAGTGTGTGTGTGTGGGGGTCCTTTCATGCACCTCAGGTAGGAAGGGGCAGTGTTCAGGGTCCTGGTGAGGAGGGGGCTTGAGTTTGTCCCTAGACTGATGACCTCAGCTCTTTCCCCCCCTTAGGAGCTGGAGGCAAATGCCCACTTCTCTGTCTTCTACCAGTGGATCAAGGTAGGACAGGGCAGAATACTGGGGTTGGGGCTCAAATCCAGGAGTCCTCCCTGGATGCAGAGGTACCACATAATGTCTCCAAGAGGTGGAGATGGGGGCAGGCCTGCAGGCTGGGAGCAAGCAATCTCAGGTGGCTGCCTTCATCACTCCCCTTGTCCCTCTGTCACCACACACACAGAGTGCTGGCATCACTCTTCCTACCAACAGTCAAGTCACAGCACTGGTGCCCTCTGAGTCTGCCATCCGGAGGCTGAGCCCTGAGGACCAAGCCTTCTGGTTGCAGCCAAAGATGCTGCCTCACCTGGTCAGGTGGGCTGCCACGGCAGGAAGCTGGGGTGGGGAAGGGACTTCTGTGCAAGAACCTGCCCCTCCCCAGAGGTTTTCATTCTGACCTATGTGTACCTTTTGGGGTGGAGCCCAGTCCCAAGGATAGGTTACACTAACCTGGTTCCGTGTCCCACAGGGCCCATTTTCTCCAGGGTGCCCTCTCTGAGGAGGAGCTGGCCCGGCTGGGTGGGCAGGATGTGGCCACCCTGAGCCCCACCACACGCTGGGAGATTCACAACATCAGTGGGGTATTTGGTGAACTCTGGGCAGGAGAGGGGGTCGAGCGGAACGTGCGGGGGGTACTTCCCAGACAGGGGTCCCCATGATGAGATTGAGTTGACCTCCGCAGGGCCGGCAGAGGGCATACCCAGGACAGTGTCTTGGGACCAGTAGTGACTGGCCTGCCGGGGGCTGTCCGTCTTTGTCTGCATGTGCATACCTGTCCCTTTTGTGCATGGGTCCTGATATGGGTCTGTGTACCCATCTGGCAGGTTCTGAGGGTGTCTGGGCCAGGCTGGGGGCCACTGGGAGCTGCCTGGGTGCCCAGCAGAATCTCTGGGTGCTGTACCCACTCTTAAGTGTCCACCTGTGCCTCCCTGTGACTGAGCCCTGCTTGCTGCTTTCCAGAGGGTCTGGGTGCAGAATGCCAGCGTGGATGTGGCTGACCTCCTCGCCACCAATGGTGTCCTACATGTCCTCAGCCAGGTATGGCCGGAAGGGTGTGCCCGGGGAACATCCTGAGCTGAGGGGCACTGACGTACTGACCAGCCCCTATGCTCCATGGCAGGTCTTACTGCCTCCGAGAGGGGACATGCTGCATGGGCAGGGCTTGCTGCAGCAGCTAGACTCGGTGCCTGCCTTCCATCTCTTCCGGGAGCTGCTGAAGGTAAGGAACAGAGGAGAGAGGGGTGTGCCTGGTCGGAGCACCCTCCCCCAGGGCCTGGAGGGAGCTGGCTGGCCCCAGGGTCGGGACTGGGGAGGATTATGCTCATTGGTGACCCCGGCCCCCTGCCCTTAGCACCACAAGCTGGTGTCCCAGATTGAGGCCGCCACGGCCTACACCATCTTTGTGCCCACAAACCACTCTCTGGAGGCCCAGGGCAACAGCAGCAGCCTGGTGAGGTCACTGGGATAGGGCCACTGAAAGGGGAGGGTGAAAACCTGGGTGAGCCTCTCATCCTATAACAAAGGGACAAGGTGGGTGGAATGTACTGTCCTGGGCACTTGGTAGTCCCTGGAGTCCCTGAGCTGCTTTCCTGCCAGGATGCAGACACAGTGCGACATCACGTGATCCTGGGAGAAGCCCTCTCCTCGGAATCCCTGCAGCGAGGGGGACACCGCAACTCTCTCCTGGGCCCTGCCCACTGGCTTGTCTTCTACAACCATAGCGGCCAGGTCTGCAGGGGTCGGGGGCTGGGAGCCTGTAACCTCCGCCCCAGAGACCACCCAGCCTGGAGACTCTCCCCGGAACCTGTTAGCCCCAAGGTGCGGGTGGTAGTGTGGGGGGTGGACTCAGTCTCCTCCCACCCTCCTCAGCCTGAGGTCAACCACATGCCACTGGAAGGCCCTGTGCTGGAGGCCCCTGGCCGCTCACTGTTTGGCTTGTCGGGGGTCCTGAGCGTGGGTTCAAGCCGCTGCCTGCATAGCCACGCTGAGGCCCTGCGGGTGAGAGGCTGAGGCCGGTGGGGAGGATACCGGGGAGGGCAGGGAGGGGGGTTGCGGTTCAGAGCTGGGAGGTGCTGGCTGGCCTGGCTGGCACAGAGGGGCACTTGATTGGGGTGGGACAGGAAGGAAGGTGAGTTTGGGGGCCCCCCATCCCAGGACCACCTGAAAACTTGCCCTCCCTCCCCCCAGGAGAAATGTGTCAACTGCACCCGGAAATTCCGCTGCACTCAGGGTTTCCAGCTGGAGGTGAGGATGGTCTCAGCACGGCTGTGTCTGAGCTTGGCCTGCTCTCCGCTCCCAAGGTGTCTGAGCCTACAGGGCCCAGTCGGCTCACCCAGGCCTGGGGAATGGGACAGCAAGGGCTGCTTGACCTCCCTGGTAGAGGCTAGGAGGCCCAGGCCCAGGTCTGCGAGGAGGACCTCATTCACTTGCAGCCCTGAGTCCCGCCTGCTAATTTTCTGCTGTTCTGCTCTTCCATCTTACCCACTGATACCTATAGTCTGTGTCTCCCCGTTCACTGTCCTGCCCCTACCTGAGCCATGGGTTGAGCCCTCCTGCCTGCCCATTTCCAGAACACTCCCAGGAAGAGCTGCGTCTACCGATCTGGCTACTCGTTCTCCCGGGGCTGTTCTTACACGTGTGCCAAGAAGATCCAGGTGCCTTGCGGCATCCCCACCCCTAAGTCTAACCAGAAAGGGGGAGGTGGGAGTGCAGGCCCAGGGGAGGAACTTGGCCTAGATTTCAACGGCAGAGGCAGGACTGGGGCTAGGGTTGAGGCAGGGGGCAAGGGCCCAGAGGAAGAGCAAGGGGGAGAAGTCTCAGGTCAGTGGGACCAGTGTTTGTCTCCATGGCCATGCCCTAGGAGGTATGGGCGGGGAGAAGGGAAAAGGGGTTCAGCCTGGACACTGTCAACCAGGCCCCAGGGGCAGCTGCTAGGCCCAGCTCTGTCCCTCACTGTGAGAACCGGCACAGCCATCGCCTGCCCGAGGCTCTGTTTCCTCGCCCCTGCCATGAGGAGGGTTGTAGAAGGTAGCCTCCAACCCCGTGATTCCAGCTTGCTTCATTCTATGGCTTTGTGGCCTGTCCCCGTCCCACCCCTCCAACATTTCCCGTCACCCCCACTTCCCTCCCCCTACATCTGGCCTGTGCGGGGCCTCTCCCTACCCCCTCCCCACAGGTGCCTGACTGCTGCCCCGGCTTCTTTGGCACACTGTGTGAGCCGTGCCCCGGGGGGCTGGGTGGTGTGTGCTCGGGCCATGGGCAATGCCAGGACCGGCTCCTGGGCAGCGGGGAATGCCGCTGCCACGAGGGCTTCCATGGAACGGCATGTGAGATGTGCGAGCTGGGCCGCTACGGGCCCAACTGTGCTGGAGGTGAGCACTGGGGAGGGCGGAGGACAGCAGGCACAGGGATGGACCGGCAGGGACAAGACAAGAGCATTGGGTAACTCCTGCCCCCCCTCGTTCTGCTCCCAGTCTGCAGCTGTGCCCACGGGCTGTGCCAGGAGGGACTCCGAGGGGACGGGAGCTGTGTCTGTCATGTGGGCTGGCAGGGCCCCCGCTGTGACCAGAGTGAGTGGCCTTAAGGGGGATAGGTGGGTGACTCCTGGGGAAGTGGCTCCTGAGTCCAAATGACCAGAACCATCTTCTCAACCCCCTAGAGATCACCAGCCCTCCGTGCCCAAAGAAATGCGATCCCAATGCCAAGTGAGTGAGCTCAGCCTGGGACAGGTGGGCAAGTGGGTCGGGGCGCTGGGGGCAAGGAGGGGCTGGGCAGGCAGAGGCTGAGCTGTCGCCACCCCTCCCAGCTGCATTCAGGACTCGGCTGCAGGCCCGGCCTGTGTCTGTGCTGCGGGGTACTCGGGCGACGGCATCCACTGTTCAGGTCCAGTCACACATGGGTGCTCCTGGCCCCCATTTCCCTGCAGAGCCCTCTCCGGTCCCTCTGAGTCTAGTTTTAACCCCAGTCCCACCTCAGGGCCTACCCTGCCCTCTGACCTTTTCCTTTCTCCCTCCCATGCCTTCCTCCCTCGTCCCCACTCTGTCCCTGTGCCAGCTCCTCACAGCTCTCTGGGATCATCTCCCCCTAGAGGTGGATCCTTGCGCCCGTGACCATGGAGGCTGCTCCCCTCACGCCAACTGCACCAAGGTGGCACCTGGGCAGCGGACATGCACCTGCCAGAATGGCTACACAGGAGACGGGGAGCTGTGCCAGGGTGAGGCTGGGACCCACACCCTGGGCATACGTGGGGCCAGGGCTCTGGCTTCAGTGTTGTGAGTCACACTACGAGAGGCTGAGGGGCCCACGGGGGCCCCTGAGAGCGTGGGGGTGAGTACCTGATTGCACAGATGAATGAAGGGCCTCCTCTCACCCCCACATCTCTTCCCCCAGAAGTTAACAGCTGTCTCGTCCGCCACGGGGGCTGCCACATGCATGCTGAATGCATCCCCACAGGCCCCCAGCAGGTCAGCACAACAGAGGTGGACACTGGGGCTGTGCCATTCCCTTGTAGGGGGGCCCCCCTCAAACCAGGTGGGGTGCTCCTTCTGTCCAGGCTGCTGGCCTGCTCTTGGGTCCCAGCAGCCACACTGATTAGGATTTGGGACAGGTCTCCTGCAGCTGCCGTGAGGGTTACAGTGGGGATGGCATCCGGACCTGTGAGCTCCTGGACCCTTGCTCCCAGGTCAGGGCCCAGCCCCACCTCATTTCCTAGGGGAAGGGGACTGAGGCAGGAGCCAGCCCTCCTTGCCCCCCATCAGGGTCCCAAGGGCCTCTGAAGGGTAAGCTGCCCTCCCATAAGCTCCAGTCTGACTGATCAGTAGCAAACTGGGATTTGGGGGTTGGACAGGGGTCTTCATGGCCCCTTACCATGGCTGGGGCAGAGGAGTCTGGGAGCCACTGACGCCTCTCTCTCTCCTGTCCCTGCCTCAGAGTAACGGAGGCTGCAGCCCCTATGCTGTGTGCAAAAGCACAGGGGACGGCCAGAGGACGTGCACCTGTGATGCAGCCCACACTGTGGGTGATGGCTTCACCTGCCGTGCCCGAGTTGGCCTGGTAATGGTGCCCAAGTTGGACCCCTGACCCAACCTTGGCTGTGCCTCCCCATTGGCCTCACCCATGATATCAAGACCCAAGACTGGATCCTGATCCTGGCCTTAACCACGACCCTGACCCCTGACTGTACTTGGGTCTGACCCAGCTATGATCCATGAAACTAATCCTAACCCCAGCTCAGACCCCCGGCTTTCCTTTCCTCATCTCTGCCTTGGCCAGACCTTGGGCCGCAGGTGCTGGGACAGGCACCAGGCCCTGAATGGGGGCCACCTAAAATCTGAGCTGATCCTCGCCCCCCCCAGGAGCTTCTTCGGGACAGACATGCCTCATTCTTCAGCCTCCGCCTCCTGGTGAGTGACCAGCTGGCTTCCACTTCCTCAGTCCTGCCTGGGTCTCTCTGATCTGCCGGTCCCACCGGTCCTTGGGCCTCCATGTTCTTATTTGGTCAGGGGGTTTGGCAGTTCTGATCTCAGAGTCCGAGTCTTTCCACGAGGATCCGTGGAAGCCCCGAGTTGGTCGAAAGTTACCCCTCTTCCACTCCAGCTGTTTCCCCCTCCCCCTAGGAATACAAGGAGCTCAAGGGTGATGGGCCTTTCACAGTTTTTGTACCTCGCACAGATCTAATGACCAACCTGTCGCAGGTAATGCAGTCCTCTCCCACCCCTGGCCAGGCTGGGAGGGGGTGGGCATTCTGGGGCGTGGGCAGAGGCCGCAGTCAGGGGCCTCCCGCTACCCTCCTGGACTCCCATCCCAGGACGAGCTGGCCCGGATTCGCACCCACCGCCAGCTTGTGTTCCGCTACCACGTGGTCAGCTGCCGGCAGCTGAGGAGCCAGGAGTTGCTGGACGAGGGCTACGTCACCACGCTCTCGGGGCACACACTGCGCGTCCACGAGAGGGAGGTGAGCCCGGGCCCGGCCCTCTCCTGCCCTAACCCACCCACAGTACCTGCCCCTGTGCCCTGAACCCAGTTACGACCTTCTGTCCTCCGCTAGGCCTGGGCAGGCCTTAGTGACAGGGAGACCAGCTCCAGACCCTGCCCACTACCAAGTACCTCTCCCCAGGCCCTGGTCACATCCCCACCCCCACGGGCCATACCTGGAGGCCTTCTGCCTTGACTGGGCCCACCTTCTGCCCCAAGACTCACCCAATGCAGGTTCTGCCCCCACCTCAGGCCCCACCCACGGCACGAGTACCCCACAAATCAGCTTCATTCAGTCCTGGGCCCCACCCCCAGGGCAGCATCTATCTCAATGACTTCGCTCGTGTGGTGAGCAGTGACCACGAGGCTGTGAACGGCGTGCTGCACTTCATCGACCAGGTCCTGCTGCCGCCAGATGTGTTATACTGGAAGCCTGACGCTGCCCCTCTCCTGCGGGTATGACTGGGCACAGGCCTGGAGGCTTATCAGGCAGGTTGCTGGGGGCCTCAGTCGCTCCCTCCCTGTCTGACCTCAAGGCTCACAAGTGCCTTTCTGCAGAGAAACATCACCGCCGCTGCTGAGAGCTTTGGTTACAAGATCTTCAGTGGCCTCGTGAAGGTACTGCCCCCCTGTGTGGGCCGGTCAGTGTGTATTTGTGCCTGTGTGTGTGTGTGGTAATGTGAGTGTATATTCACCTGTCTGCACACTTACATGTGTGTCAGCCTGTCCCGTGTGTGTGTACAGGCCAACTGTGTATGTGAGCCTCCCAGTGTGAACACAAGGGTATGTTTATGTGTGTCTACAGACCTGAAAATAGTCAAGGCGTGTGCAAGCTTATCCCTGCATGTATGTCCATGTGCATCTGGCTACAGAACGCGGCTGGCCACCTGGTCCCTGGATCCCCTTCCTGGTCTCTGTGGTCCAGCCCCCTACCTCTGCCCACCAGTCTCTGACTGTCACACCCCTGCTTCTTGCCAGGTGGCTGGCCTCCTGCCCCTACTTCAGGATGCAGCCCACAGGCCCCTGACAATGCTGTGGCCCACAGACGCTGCCCTGCAAGCCCTGCCCCCTGACCGCCAGGTTTGGCTGTACCATGAAGACCACCGGGACAAGCTGGCAGCCATTCTGCGGGGCCACGTGATTCGCAACATTGAGGTGGGTGCACCCCCAGCCCTTGGTCCCCACGGCCTGCTGCCCAGCCTGCCTGCCCAGCTCCAACCAATAGCTCTATCTGCTCAGGCCTTGGCGTCTGACCTGCCCAACCTGGGCCCTCTCCGCACCATGCATGGGACCCCCATCTCCTTCTCCTGCAGCCGTGTCCGGCCGGTGAGTGTGAGGAGAGGGCTTGGATGAGGGCAGCAGGAGGCAGAGGCTCTGACAGTGCGGGGCCGCAGTGCACCTGTGACCCCGTGTACTCTCCCTCTCCACCTGCAGGGTGAGCTCACAGTGGGTGAGGAGGACGCCCGCATTGTGCAGCGGCACCTGCCTTTCGAGGGTGGCCTGGCCTATGGCATCGACCAGCTTCTGGAGCCACCTGGCCTTGGTGCCCGCTGTGACCGCTTCGAGACTCGACCTCTGCGGCTGGTGAGGGAGGCCATAGGTCAGAGGTGGAGGGGCACGGGATCCTAGCCAAGGGACCGGATCGTCCAGTCATCTGACCTTGCTGTGTTGGCCTCTGTTCCTTCCAGAAGATCTGCAGCATTTGTGGGCTAGAACCACCATGTCCTGAGGGCTCGCGGGAGCAGGTAAGGGCCTGGGAGCTGGGTGCGGGTTTGGGCAGGGCCCAGGGACTCCAGGGCTGTTTGACTCCTCTCTGCCCAGGGCAGTCCTGAGACCTGCTGGAGGTACTACTCAAAGTTCTGGACATCCCCCCCACTGCACTCCTTGGCCCTGCGCAGCATTTGGGCCCGGTCTAGCCTCTGGGGTCAGCCCCAAGGCCTGGGCAGAGGCTGCCACCGCAACTGTGTCACCACCACCTGGAAGCCCAGCTGCTGCCCTGGCCACTATGGCAGCGAGTGCCGAGGTGAGCATCCCAAGGTTGTGGGTATCTCTAGTGGGCCCTTCTGGCACAGCCCTGGCCACTGCTTTGGAGAAGTGTCGGGGTGCTGGGGTGGGGCAGGTCTGGGCGGTGAATGGATTGGGCTGGGAGGGAGTGCTCTGAGAGGCTGGTGGGCCGGCTGCGGGGGTTCTTATCGGTGAGGGGACTTGGGTGGATTGCAGCTTCCAGAGGAGGCTTGGCTGCCCCGGGTGCAGGACGAATGGTGTGGCTGGGCGTCCTAAAGAGCCCTGGCCCCCCCCTCACTTCTCTCACCTTTCACTAGCTTGCCCTGGCGGTGCCAGCAGCCCCTGTAGTGGCCACGGCTNGACTTGGGTGGATTGCAGCTTCCAGAGGAGGCTTGGCTGCCCCGGGTGCAGGACGAATGGTGTGGCTGGGCGTCCTAAAGAGCCCTGGCCCCCCCTCACTTCTCTCACCTTTCACCAGCTTGCCCTGGCGGTGCCAGCAGCCCCTGTAGTGGCCACGGCANGGACGCCTACTGCTACCGCGAGCAAGGTGCAGCCCCCCGGCCCCCAGAAACCCACCCCCAACACATGCCCCGGCTCGGCCCCTTTCCACTGATCCACCCAACTGCCTGTCCCGCAGACGTGGCCTGCCGGTGCCGCCAGGGCTTTGTGGGTGACGGGACAAGCATCTGCAATGGGAAGCTGCTCGACGTACTGGCCGCCACTGCCAACTTCTCCACTTTCTATGGGGTGCGCAGCAGCTCGGCCTCAGGGCTGAGGGTGTAGGCAGCTGGGGGTCCCTGGGGATGGGGCCTGCCCACAGTCCTATTTCCCCCCTCCCAGATGCTGCTTCGCTATGCCAATGCCACCCCTCGGGGTCTTGACTTCCTTGACTTCCTGGATGATGAGCTCACCTATAAGACACTCTTTGTCCCTGTCAACGAAGGCTTCATGGATAACATGGTAACCAGCAGGGGCTGTGGACAGAGCCAGACCCGGTCCTGATGCCTCTGGCTGGCCTAGGCTAACAGGCCTTGCTTTCTTTGCCCGCAGACACTGAGCGGCCCAGACCTGGAGCTGCATGCCTCCAACACCACCTTCCTGAGCACCAATGCCAGCCGGGATACTGTGCTCCCTGCCCACTCGGGCCTCAGGCTCGTCTTCAGTGCTGTGGGCCCTGACAACAGTTCCTGGGCCCCTGTGGTGAGTTTGGCTACTGCATCTCCCCTGCTGGCCCCAGTCCTCACACACTCACCAGGCCTGATTCTGGTCTTCCTATAGGCCCCAGGGGTGGTTATGGTTAGCCACGTCGTCGTGTGGGACATCATGGCATTCAACGGCATCATCCATGCTCTGGCCAGGCCCCTCCTGGCGCCCCTACAGCCTGTGAGTTGGTGAGGGGTGGGGAGGACAACAGGCAGAACAGCAAGGGGTGAGGGGACGGTCCTGGCCCGTCTGGCCTTGACGCTCTTCTTGTTTGCAGCGGGCGGTGGTGGCACTTGAGGGTCCACCCGTGGTGGCAGGTGTAGGGGCTGTGGTGGCTGCCGGAGCACTGCTCGGCCTGGTGGCTGGGGCCTTCTACCTCCGTGCCCGAGGGCAGGCCACGGGCTTTGGCTTCTCCACCTTCCAGGTAGAGCCGTCTTGGGTGGGGACGTTGGGGGTGTCTGGGTCCATTGATCTTGCCCGAGGCCCCTCACCACGCACCTCTCTTCTCAGGCGGAAGATGATGCCGAGGACGACTTCTCCCCCTGGCAGGAAGGGACCAGCCCAACCCTAGTCTCTGTCCCCAACCCTGTCTTTGGAAGCCATGATGCTTTTTGTGAACCCTTTGATGTGAGTATGGGGGGTAAGGAGTGACAGAAGGGGGCCCCAGGGCTTGGCTATCGGCCCAGCCACAGATGGCCCTCCTACCACCCAGGACTCGCTCCTGGAGGACGACTTCCCGGACACCCAGCGGATCCTCGCGGTCAAGTGATGCGTCTAGGACTGAACAGAGGCACGAGCAGGAGGGAGACTACTTTTATTGCCCGCCCTGAACAGACGCCCAGCACGGGTGGGGCAGGAGGGGTTAGGACCTGTTCTGGACAATAAAGGTGCCCTCAGCGGATGTGGGCCATGTCGCCAAGGAAGGGCGTCTTCATGCAGCCGGTGCAGAGCTGGTCCATCCAGAGTGGCGCCTCATGCTGTAGGGGTGTGCGGCGCGGGTAGAAGGTGAAGTCGACCCGGTAGTTGAGTAGACAGCTGAGGGAGGCCATGTAGAGGTCAGAGAAGCGCACGAGGCGCCGTGAGAAGTACGTGGGGTTGTGGAAGGTGCGGAAGATGCTCCCAAACTGAGCGTTGAACAGGGCCTTGGTGATGCACCTGAGGAGGAGACACGGGGCACTCGAGCGGGCACCACAGGAGTGAGGCTGGGAGCCCCTCCTGCCCGACCCTGCCCACCTCAGCTCCTGCCGCTCCTTTATCCAGGCAGCCAGCACCTGCTGCGACTCAGCATCCTGGTACGTCTGGGGGAGACAAAGCGGGTGCTGGGTGTGTGCCTGGGCAGCAGCCTTGCCCTCCCCCCAGGCCACCCCACGCCCCCACACCTGCATGCGCTCCAGAAGCCCCGTGAGTGCCTGCTGCCACGTCAGGGAGTGCATGTATTGCTCTGTGTTGATGATGCGGATCTCGCGCTCTAGCTCGGGGATGATGGCACCGGTTCGCCAGCCGTGCCGCAGCATGAGGTCCTGCGGGCGAGGACAGGGTTCAGCATCAGCCGGCAGGCCCTTTCCCTCCCACCCAGCCTTGCGCCCCTCACCGCCAGATCACTGTACAGATGGTCTCCGAAGTAGAGCACACGGGGTCCACGCCACTCCGTCAGGCGCAGGAAGTCATATAGGTTTCCCTGGAGAGAGATGGGGGGGGGCCACCACTGAGCACAGTGTACCACGGGGCTGCCAGAGCCACGCCATATTCTCCACCCTCCTCCCAAATCCCCAGGGGAAGTGCGGCCCCTCCAGCCGCCCTTTCCCGTGGCCTCACTGTCCCCTGGCTCTGGCCCCGTCTCCTCCCCCTTCACAGGAAGGGGGTCTGCCTGCCACAGGAAGGTCTCCTGTCGGCCTGGCATGGTGCCCTGGGCCTCCCCTCCCTGTGGCCTCACACCCACCCCAGGGATCCCACGCTGTGGGAAACAAACTACAGCAGCAAGCCCGTGGCCCTGAAGCCCTTCCTGTCCTCCCCGGCCTGGGCCCAGAGGGACCCGGCAGACCTCACTGCGAAGCCATCTGCCCCTCCTGCTCCAAAGCCAGAGAAAAGATGAAGGCAGTCAAGCTCAAATACAACAGAGGAAGCTTGCAGGAGAGCAGAAAATGGGGCAGGGGGCCCAAAGCAGGAAGTGCAGCAGCCCACACCCCAGAAATGAACAGAATTCACACTCAGCAAAGGAGCTACTACAGTAGTCTGTGCATGTGAGAGGCTGGGGGGAAAAAGCCACGCGTGGCAGACACAGGGCCGTGAAAGAATTGGTGAAATAAGCTCAAGTGGGGAGCCTGTAGAATCAAGTATGAGTGGGCGGAGCGCTGAGGACATGCCCTGAACCTAGAGAGAATCTCGAGGTACAGGTGCTGAGCCAGGCCAGATGGAGCCTGGGTTCCTGCAAGGGGAGACAGGGAGGGAGCATAAAGACAGACAAGAACCAAGCAGGATCCGGTGCACACACAAAATGAAACTTCAGATCATAAGGCATAAAGAAAAGGCTTAAAGCTGCTAAAGGAGAAAAACTCCCATGTTCCCCGCGTAGGTACATGACCCTTCTCAGGCTTATTAGCCAAGATGCCAAGACAAAGGAGAGCTGCCCTCAGAGCTGAGGTTAAGAGCCTGCGCTCAAGGGGGCCACGGAGAGTTGGGTGCTGCCCAGGTAGGAGTACTGCCTACAGGCCGGGCTGCTGCCCTGGGTACCCCAGGCTGCTCCCGACCTGACTGCTGACTCCCCCCCGCCCCCAGCCCCTGGGACTCCCTCCCTCAAAGAAGCCCAGCTCAGCCAGGATTTCTGCATTCCATCCAGGGCCAAATGCCTTAATCACCACCCAACCCCTAGCACTAGGCCCCCTTCTCAGCTTCCTAGCCACCAGGCAAGAAAAGGGGTCCCCAGAGGCCCGTGAACTGCTCCGACCAGCTTGTCTGGCTGTAGCAGAGTGGTCAGCACCAAGGAATGACAGTGTTGTTTACCAGGTATTTAGTAAATGCCTGGCCAATCTAAGGGCTTGTACACCACAATTCAAGTAGGACATTATGCTTTTTTTTTGCCTTACTTTATACCTCTTTTATAGATGAGGAAAAGAGAGAGGCCAAGTGACTTGGCCAGATTCCCTCTGCTATTGAGTAGTAAACTTGGAATTCAAATGAAGGTAGCGTGACCAGGCCTGTGCCCTGAGAGCCATTCCCCGATGCCCCTGGACATGGTGCAAGGGGCAGAGCCTCGGCAGATGTGTGGTGACTAGGCAGGGCCCAGGAGGCTGTGCTGCTGTCCCCTCTGCAGCCTGGGGCTGTGGTTAGGCCAGCCAGATGGCACTCACCTGCCGATAGATTTTGCCTTTCTCCAGGCGGGTGATGCGGTCCCAGTGCAGGGAGCCTTTCTCGTCGAGTTTTCTGAAAGGCCTGGGGTCAAAGGGGTAAAGGGCTTGGATTCCAGTCTGAGGCAGGACCAGGGGCAGCTACCTCCCCAGTCTGCAAAGGCTACTTGCTCACACAGGCTGGGTGTCTGCTGACAAGGGGGTGTCCCCACCCCAAGCATGCAAGGTGGTGAATGAAGGCCAGTGCCTGCTCCCCGCCCTCATCACCCCTTGCTAGGCCCATACTTGCGCCGGTCAGTAAAGAAGCTGGGTTTGTCCGCCTGGACGATGACCACATCGAAGAGCTGGCGCCAGTCGGGACCCACCATGTGCCGCATCCCCTTGTCCCTGGGCAGAGGTAACACAGAGGTGGAACAGGCAGCAGGTGGGCTGAGGCAGGCTCCTCCCTGGGCCCCACCCCATCCCCCCCCCTCCCAGGAGCC
>NW_027527929.1:1293419-1298573 GCF_008692635.1 Crocuta crocuta | reverse complement strand
GGCAGCTCACACGAAGCTGAAAGGACTGTTTGTGATGAGGAAGAGCTGCTTCCCATGGGCCACCAGGCGGCTCAACACGGCGAAGGTCTCGTCCCCTCTCAGAATGTACTTCTCTAACGGGGAGATGTGTCTGTGAGGGCCAGCCTGGCCCCCTGCCCAGGAAGCCACAGCAGGACTACTGTCTACCCTTACCCATATCCTGCTCAATCCACTGGTACATGAGGCCCTTCACGTGCACATCTCGAATGGCATCCTGGGGGCAGGAGAGGGACTGTGAAGGTGTAGTGGGGCGTAGGAAGGCCTGCCCCACCGTGGCTGACTTGATCTTCCCTGCCACCCAGAGAGGCAGGCCCAACATCCTCACCGTCACATCCTTGTAGAGGTGCGCCTGGTCAAATTCCAGGCCGTGACCCAGGAAGTGGTCCACCACACAGGACAGCAGTGCCATTTCTGGCAGCGAGAAGATGTCCATGAACTGCTTGATGGAGGGTCCCTGCGGAGGGAGCTGTCACCTCAGCAACCTTTCTAGCCCTACCACCCCTCGCCTGGAGACCAGTGTGCCTTGGGACACTGGTGGAGGGAAAGTGCCTGAGGGTCAGGGCACGGGCAGCCACAGGGAGATCACTGAGCTGGCCGCCCTGGCCAGTGGCAGTGTTAGATGGAGCAAGTACCTTGCCGTAGAAGCCACTCATCTGGTACAGTGGGATGTGCTGGGTGCCCCCATACAGATCTATCACCTCCTCATCAGGCACAGGCTGGAGGCCCCTGGGTGGATGCACAGACATCATGAGTCTGAAGCGGTTCTGAGCCGAGGCCACAGTGTAGATGCAGGGTGGGGCGGGGGTTGGGGGACAGCAGGGTCAGGCAGGGCAGTCTGCACTGACCTGTAGGCCGTCCCCAGCTGCACGTAATGGAAGGCATCAATCTTCATCAGAAGGCTCTGGGAGCACCAGGGGAATGGGATGGGGGATAAAAAAGGGGTTCACATGGGCCCCAAGCCAGCCTCTTCCAGCCCCTGTGCTGAAGCCCCAGTTGGCAGGTACCGAGGGGATTAAGTGCCCGTGAAGCTACAGCTGTGAGGCCAGGGGTAGCCCCTTTCAGAGGATGGGGGCTAAGGAAGTACTGTCGAAGCACACCAGTCAGGATGGGCCACGTGGGGTCTAGGGCCTAAGCACTCACCTTCTGAATGTCGTAGTGGAGGCCTCGGATGGCAAAGCTGGGGTCGTAGTCATACTTCCGGATCCCCTCTGGGTACTGTTGGGGGCGAGGGGGAAGCAGGCCCGGCCTGAGCCAGTGGCACTACCAGACCTCTGGCTGGGCAGTCGCCTCAGGGGACCCCCGTGACTCAGCATGAGGTTCCACCGGGGCCTGAGTCGTCTGCCCGGCCAGCCTCACCTTGTAGTGCTCAATCAGGATGTCGCGGGCGGCACTGAAGATCTCGGGGTGCAGCGCGTCTGCATACTGAGCCAGCGTGTAGTCGTAGTCAAAGCCATAGACTTCAACATCACGCAGGCTGATCTCGTTGTTGGCGTAGATGGCTGCTGGGTTCAGGAGACTGCAGACCTCAGGGGGCAGGAGGTCTGGAGGGAGGAGGTGCAAGTATGAGGAGGAAGATGAACATGGAGGCAGCAGATGGTCACTGGGCACTTTCCAGGTGCCCAGCCCTAGGAGCCTCATGAAACCATCCAGGACAGGCAATCTTAGCCCGAGGCTGCATATGGTCAAACTGAGGCTCAGAAATGCCACTTGCCCAGGGTCACGTGGTTGGGGTAAGGCAGAGCTGGCAATGAGACAAGGCCACGGCTGGAGCTCCCAGCTTTGGGTTTGGGTTACACCCCTGCCTGTAGCCCACCAGGTGCGCTGAGCCCACATTCCCTCCAGGCTCTCATAAGCCCCATCGGACCCGTGGCCACACTTGGACCCTTTCTACCCTGCCTGAAGCCCCGGCTGGGACCGAGGAACATTATGGGAGTTGGGGGGGCAGGTATGGGGTAGCTCCTCTGCTGCTAGCATTACCGGCTCTGAGCACCTGCCATGGCCTGTGGAGCAAGGCCACTCTAATTGGATTTCAGCGGCCCGCCAGTCCATATAATGACATTTGCTGCTTCTGGCCAGGGAACATTGCTAATTACGACAGGCAGGATGTGTGATGTTGGGCCGTGGGGCAGTACCCAGGCTGCTCTCCTCTGGGAATGTGGTCGTGGCCACCCCAAGCCCTTGGCTGCTACAGACAGGTTGAGTGGGACACTGTGCAGAGTAGGCTCTAGAGTCCTAGGGAGGCAGAGGAGGATGAGGGGTCCCAGGCTCCTCTGCCTCAGTTTCCCCATCTATACAGTAGGGGAGGTGGATGGGGAAAGGCACCAGGCTTTGAGGTCAGAGAGACCAGGCCAAATACTCCCTCTTACAACTGTGACCTCAGAAAAGTTACCTCATGTTTTGTGCCTCAGATTCCCTATTTCTGAAGGGGGGACAAAACTGCCAACCTGGAGAATTACCGAGAGGTCCTGTTGAACGCGCTCTGTGCAGCATTCCTGCTCTGCACCCACGGCAAACGTAGGATTAAATGGCGATGGGCCTCCCTGTCCTGGATCTCCCTGCATCACTCAAGGAGCAGGGTGTGGGAAACGGAACCAGGTGAGATTAGGTGCACAGGACGCCACCCTGCAGGGGCTCCAGGTCCCATTCCTGAGACCACCAGCTTGTGGCTAAGGCCCACACCCACAGCTCAAGCCGCCACGGAATTCCTGTCTCGGACACAACGAGGCACACGATTTGGAAGGGCCTGAAGAAGCCCTCGGCCACGCAGCAGGCCTGGCAGCTGCCTGTGTGCGGAGGCAGACACCCACGAGCTCCCACGCTCGGAACATTTGCCTTGGAGGCCCCTTTGGAACACGGCTCCACCCCTACCCCCTTTCCTTTGGAGCCAAGTGCAGGGTGTGGGTGGGGGAACAAGTGTGGCTGGTTCCTCTAGGGGCCCCAGGCCAACGTAAGCCTGGCACAGAGCAGCTGTTTCGCAGACTGGTGGGTGCAGACAGAACACTCCTCACTTGGATGCACGGGAGACACAGCTGCCTTCAGCTCTCTAGGGAGCTGCTTCTGGAGGCCTCTCTGATGTCACTAGGTCCCCGGGCCTCGCTCTCCCCACGGTCCTGAGTTCCTGGGTACCAACTGTGACTCTTGGTACCATATCGAGTAGCCCCCAGGAGGGGAGGGATCTGCTTGGCAGTGTAGCCCCTCATTGCTGGCAGAGCCCTGGCCAAGGCCAGGCTTTGCCTCTGTCCTCAAAGATGTTCCTGGGATGGACAATCCTCTGAGGAACAAAGCTGGATAGAGACGCAGCCCATGGGGTCTGCCCTTCTGACCTGATTTCTGGATGGAGGAAAGCACAGCTCTGGGGGCCACGAGGTCCCACGCCTTTCCATGGGACTGTGGTGGTGCACAGGACCAGGTGGGGGAGGATCTACTCCTCACCTACACTGGCCTCCCAAGTTCACTGGGCTCACTGCGCAGACCTCACCCTCCTTTCCTCTTCTCAGCCCCCAGTTCCCACCTCTGCCCCAGGGCCAGCTCTTCCCCACGGCAGCTGTAAGACTCACTGTGGGTGCCTTCCTCCCAGATGCTGCTGGGTGCACTTGCTGGGTGCCTTAGAGGCCCATCCTGTTTGAGCCTTACTCCAATCCTGTGAGATGGTTCCACTTATGCACCCATCATCCAGAGGAAGAAATGGGCTCAGGAAGGTGAAGTCATTTGCTCTAAACCATCCAGCAGTAGGCAATGCAGTTGAGATTAAAATTTGGGTCACTCCACCTGCCTTAAATCACTCTGTCCCAAAGGCCTAGCCTTTCAGCGTCCCTGGCGGGGAGGCACTGGGCTGGGGCCTGGCTCCCAGGTGAAGTTTTGCCCACAGGCATTAGCCCAAGGCATACCTCAATGCCCAGAATCTCCCCCAGAAAACCCAGTCAAGAGGGATGAGTTAGGACTCAGGGGTGCAAGTTTGGCTCATCCTGGCATCTTGGAAAGGACACTTGCACGTCGAGAGGAGCTTTCACATCGAGAGGAGCTTGGGTGGCTCTGTGAAGATCTGAAGATCCGGGTGAGCCAGGTGTGACAAAGCCCAGTAGGCCCCCCTGTGTTCTCTCCCACACCTACAAGGCAGACCTACGGAAGGTCTTCTCCAGACCTAGAGCAAACACATCCCCTTCACAGCATCCCAGGCCTGTCCTCTCCACTGAAGGAGGTGGGGGTGGGGGCAGGGTCCCGAAAGAGACCCAAGGGCTTCAGAACCACAATTCCTCTGCCTTGGGCTTCTCGGGCGAGTCCTGTCCAGCTCTCCACACAGCTAGAGTGGAAGCTCCAGTCATCTGGAATCTTCCAGACAGGCCACTTTGTCTTACCAGACAATGAGAGCCGCATCACCCTTGGGGGCTCCTCTAGAAGCTCCCCTGCCCTTTCCTGGCCTGGTTCCTTCCGAATCTTCACCACAGCCCTGCGTTGTGGGTTTGTGTTTTGTACAGTAGACTTTGAGGGTCCAAGAGGAGGCGGCCTGCTGAGCACCACCGGCTGGTCAGTGATAGAGTCAAGCCCAAACCACATATGCCTGCCACAGAGCAAGAGCCCGGAGGGCGGGGGCGGCGGTGCCTGGAGAGACAAATATCGGGCACTCTCGGACCTCTGGCCTGATCAGGGCATCCCAGCCTAGCCTCTCTGGGGGACGCCTCATTAACCCATTTTGCAGTGTCCTGGCCAAAGATGAAGCCACCCTTGTGGACTCCAGGGTCCTGGGGCGCTTGGTCTCGTTTCTCCAACCAACACATTTTCCTCCTGGGCTGAGAGTGCTCGGGACCTCGGTGGCAATCTAGAGGTGTCTGCAAAGTCTAGACCGCGTCCGCTTAGGGTGGGCAGCGCCGCCGGCCGGCTTTGTCCCTGGAGCTCCCGCCCCAACTAAGGGCCCCTAAGAGAACAAGGGGTAGGGGGCATTTCCGCCGCAGCATCCCGGCAGGCGGGATCGCCAGGAAAGACGGTGGGGGTTCCGCATTCCGGAGGCCGCTTCGGGAACCCCGAGCTCCTTCAGACGGAGCCAGGGAACAAACCCTCCCGTCGGACTGCTTGCCTCCGGGCGTCGGGGAGGCCCGACAGGGCCCCGGGACGACCAGC
>NW_027527929.1:1292996-1293355 GCF_008692635.1 Crocuta crocuta | reverse complement strand
ACCCCCTCCCGAAGAGCTGCCTCCGCCTTCGGGCTCCGGGGCCCCGGCGAGCCCCACCAGGGTGCTTCCCCCGAAGCGCGGCGCCCGGGACGGCTCGGGACGGCCGGTCTCTCCGTCGCCTGGGCGCGCGCCTGCCACCGCGCGGATACACCCCCGGCGCCCATCCCACCGCGGCTCACCCACCGNGGACGGGGCGGGGGGGGGCTGGCTCCCTAGCCCCCTCCCCCGTCTCCTCGAGGCTGAGAGGGACTCTGCGCCCCCCTTCGGTGGCCACGGCGGCAATGGCCGCTCCTTGGGCTTCCTTCTCGGGAGGTCGGAAGACCCAAGAACGGTCATCTCCTTGAGGCTGCGGACGGCCG
>NW_027527929.1:1277643-1292984 GCF_008692635.1 Crocuta crocuta | reverse complement strand
CTCGACCCCTCCCCCCCCCCCGCCCCGGGTCTCTGTCTCCCCCTCCTCTCCCGGGTCCTCCTGCCCCTACCCTCCCGCTCTCCGTCCTTCTTGACCTCAGCTCCGCCACCGCTCCCGGCCAGTCATGCGGCGGGGGTCCTCTTCCCTGCAGACCAGAGGCCGGCCAGTTTTCGCTCTAGCAGATAAAGAGCCCACCCCACTCCGGGTGAGACCCTGGGACCCGCAGCGCCGTTGAAGCCCGCTGAAGCAGCCCCTCCCCGCTTCCGCTCTGTACCGCACACAGGTGACCCCTTTTAACTCGGGGCAGGACCACGGGGCGGTGCGGGGCAGAGCTGTGGGCCCGGGGTCACTGCGCCTGCCTGGTTCTGACCTCAGCAAATGGCCGCACCGACCCCACTCTCCGCTTTTCCGCGCGCGGCCCCCATGGAGATGCTGCGGTCTCTTCTAGCAATGTCTCCAGACTTTCCATCGAAATTCTGCATTCCTGCTTGGAACCACTCTCCACCTGTGTTTCTTCTACTCAGATCTGTTTCCTGAGCCCGCATGCGTACCAGGCGGTGCACTGGGCCCTGAGGAGGCCCACCCAGCACCGGTGGGCCCTGCCCGGTGGGGAGCTGGCCAGCTGGACACTCTTGTTTCCTTGGGGTGCTCCTCCCAGTTTAAGAGTGTGTGCGCATTGGATATACACTGCATCCTGGCTGAGCACCTGCATGTGGTGGGCCAGATCCTGGGCCAGGTGTTGGGGCAGGATGGAGGCGGAAGGGTAGGCCTGTGGGAGCCACAGTAAGGTAGGAGGGCGTTGAGGACCTGGCCACAAGTAAGTCTCCTCAGGGCGGGAGATGGGTGCTCCGCGGTGACAGGCTTCCAGAGCCACCAACAGAAACGAGTGAGCGCCAAGCCAGTGTGTATGGGAAGCTGGAGAAGGCAGGTTACCCAGGCAGCAGCACTGGCCCGGCTGCCCAGCGCCGGACTCTGTGACTCTTGCCAGGGGCCCTGCTTGCTTTCTCCCTCTGCTCCAGCCTATTTGTGTATATTTTGTGTTCATGTCACCAAACTGTTTTATTGACTAAGTTTTCATTTGATTTTTTTTTTTTTTAGTTCGTGGAATAGTTGTCTCCCTTCTCAAAGATACAGTCCAGTGCCTTTTTAACCTTAGGTAATGAGGTAACAGCCCTTAACAACAAAGCACAGAGACTTAGTGACTTCGGGAGAGTGAAGGCTCTGGAGTCAGAGCTCTGCCAGTACCTGGCTCTTAACTTCTGTTTCCCATCTATAAAAGGAGATGATGCAAATAGAGGCGAGTTTCCCTAGGTTTTAGGGTGCATATAAAGAACTGGCACTCAGTAAGTCATTATCACTATCATCATCATCATCCTGTTTTAGCTAATGACAATTGTCAGTTACTATGCTCCAGGCATTGCGGTAAGCTTTGTTTTACCTCGAAATCCTCCCAGCATCAGAGAAAGGGTCCCATTTTGTGGAGGAAGGGATGTGGTTTGACATAGCCGGTGCTCTTGAGTTCTGTGAATATTGTGAATAAGGAAATGATGCATAAAAATCACCTACAAGTCCCTGTATAACGGTAAGTGCCCCGGATGGCTTTTATTAATACCAGGGTTGTCACAAGGTGATTAGTTGGACTTTTGTTGTGATAGAGTTCAGCTTTCAACAATGCATTTCAAATTCTGTTATTTTTAGAATTGTCACCAGTCGCAATCCCGAAATAAATGCAAAGCACTGCATAATTGCATTTTAGAGTACAGTGCGGTACACGTTTAGTCCAAAAGAGAGGGTCGACACTTCTATCAGGACTTTAAGGGAAAAGATGGCGGTGGCAGAGTAGGGGGCGCCGCCGCCAACTCGGAGCACTGGCTTGCACACGGGCCGCCGGGGCGGAGCCGGGTGGACGCCACGTGGGAGACCCCGCCCCCCTAGGCCACTCCGCCTCCAGAGCCTAGGCGCCTGCGCCAGCTCCCTCAGGCTGGGCTCGACCTCAAGGAGCACGCGCACTCTGCCGCATTCGGATTGGCGGGTCCTCGCTCTCCAGCACACTCTGATTGGTGGAGCCGCCCAGTCTCCATGTCAGGGTGTCCGACCTCAGCTCCTACAGCTCTCCACCTGCCTGGAGGTGGCGCACGCCGGCCGCGGGACTCGGCTTCCGCTGGGCGCTCCAGTCCAGGAGCTGGGGCAACTCCTGTCGCTCCTGGTTCCGCTGTTCCCGTCCACGACCTGGGTCGGGCATGTTTTCCAGGGCCAAGGTGAAGCGGATCCTGCAGCGGGTTCCCGGGAAGCAGCGATTTGGCGTTTACAGGTTCCTGCCCTTCTTTTTTGTCCTGGGAGGAACAATGGAGTGGATCATGATTAAACTGCGCGTGGGCCAG
This sequence comes from Crocuta crocuta, assembly GCF_008692635.1. Taxonomy (NCBI): domain Eukaryota; kingdom Metazoa; phylum Chordata; class Mammalia; order Carnivora; family Hyaenidae; genus Crocuta; species Crocuta crocuta. The sequence goes on along the minus strand of NW_027527929.1, from coordinate 1,290,603 downwards.
GAGACCTTCTGTAAGTGGGGGTGCAGCAGCGTCTGTTTCATTTCAGGAAGGCAGGAGGCGGCAAGGGACCTGTTTTCCTGGGGGACAGTGTTAGGTTGTAGACCGCTCATTCCACTCTGAAGTGCTGAGGTGCCTTTACCGTTGTCAGAAGGGCAAGTACGGTTCCATTCGCGGCCCGGGCTCTCGTAAGCGGGGCGACAAAAGCACATTGGCTTCCAACCTTGGGACGTTCCCTGCACTTTGAAGGGAGAGCACGTAACTCCACGCGGAACGCCCTCCTCTCAAGCCTGCCCTTCGTCCCTGCCCTCCAGTGACATTTGGTCCTAAGGAACACACTTGCTTCCCTCACCGTGAAGGGAGTGGGATCCTGAAGATTCAAGGAATCGCTAATCGGCCAGCCCTCTCTGGATTCTTCAGTCCAAACCCTGGAGGGAGCCGTCCGCCTGGCCTAGCGGATTATGGCAGTCTTGGCCTGCAGCCTTGGCGGGCGGAGTCATTTGACACCAGGGCCCAGCACTGTGAGAAGAATGCCTGGCATTGCTTTGATGAGCACTGGCTCTACTTCCCCTTCTGGAAAAACTTCCCCACCCTCTAGGCCGTTTCTGCTTTATTCCTCTCCAGAAACACTATCACTTGTGAATTACCAACTCTTATTTAAAAAAAAATTTTTTTTTTAATGTTTATTTTTGATAGAGAGCAGGCGCAAGAGCGAGGGAGGGGCAGGGAGAGAGGGAGACAGGATCTTAAGGGGGCTCTGCGCTGACAACAGAGAACCCGATGTGGGGCTTGAACCACCAAACGTGAGATCATGACCTGAGTCAAAGTCAGATGCTTAACCAAGCCACCCAGATGCCCCTATTTAAAAAAAATTTTTAAAAGATTTTATTTTTAAACAATCTTCTAGCCCCAGCGTGGGTCCCCTCGAACCCACAACCCTGAGATCAAGAATCGCATGCTTCAGGTACACAGCCATCCAGGTGCCCACCAACCCTTATTTTAAAAACATTGTTACATTAGTGCTTTCTGAAGATACTTAGTCCTTTTGTTCATCCATTCATCAGTATTTAATAAGCACCATGAGAGTGTATAACGAACAAGGCAGAGTGTCCTCCACTTCAGAAGAGCTCTAATGGCAGAGACCATCATAAAGACTGTTACTATCAAGTGTGATCAATACTGAGGGGACAGTGGCAGGAGGCAATGGAAGTCTTGGTTGGGGGGTGGAGACCTCAGCTAGATCAGATGGTGTGGGGAAAGCTTCCAGGAGTTACCATGTCAGGTGGGACCTGAAGATTGAGTAGGTCAACCAGATGAGGGGAACGTTTGTGGAGGTGAAAGTGTCTCACGCTAGTACCATGGTGTGAAAGTTTACTGTTTAAGGGCCTGAAGGTGAGTGGAGTGAGGGATGAAGTGGTTAGAAATGTGCCTGGGCCAGTGTGTCCAGACGCACTGGAGAACCAAGAATGTACCCAAAGGATTGCAGGGTTTTAAGCGGCAGTGGATTAACACAGGAGAGCGGATTCTTGTGGTGAGGAGGCAAGAACACAGGGTGTTGGATGATCAGGTCTGAGACGAGGGCCTGGTCGGGTGGGAGAAGATGAGATGCCAAAGAGTGGAGTTGAGAGACACTCGAGAGATGGTGCTGACAGGGCCGGGGACTGAGTGGACTCAGGAGGTGGGGAGTCGTGGAGGCTTCTGGTAGGACAGCCGCGGCAGGGGGACCACTGTCAGGACAGAGGCCAGACTCCTTTTTGGACGTGCTGAGGTGGAGATGGTTCTATAGATCTGAAGCTCAGCAGGTAGATCTGGGTCATGGGGTGGGTTTGTGGGTCATTTGAAAGCAGATTGTGATGAAAGAGTCAAATCCAACATTTCAAGGATGATTGGGAGTAGCCAGAGAGGCAAGGAGGAAACCAGGAGGGTTTATCACAGAAGACAGGAGTCTCAGGAATCTGATGCTGTGAATGGGGGTGGGGGAGGTCAGCCCTCCCTTTCCACCACTAGGAGAGACCTGAAGATACGGAGATTCAGGTCAGGAAAGGGAGGTGGAGAGACGCTACACTTGCCTGGCTCTTGAGAAGGTGGGAGAGGTTGGATCAGAGCAGGGCCAGGGGAGCAGCCCTTGGAAGTTAGCTGGAAGAATTCTTTACTGATGACCTAGCTGTGTGAAGAAGAGGTCATGGCCTTCTGGGGGGTGAGTGAAGAAGGGTCAGGGTCATGACTGAGGAAACAGGATTGTGAGGCCTCACAGTGGACCCAGTGAGGGCATTAGTTGGCCTTACAGCACAAAGCCAGCATAGTGAGGCATGCAGGAGGAAGGCAGTTGAATTAGTCTGTAGTTGTGGTTTTGAAGATGCATCAAGAAGTTATTAAGAGGGCACTGCAGCTGGTTTGGGCAGAAGACAGAGCATGAGGGGACTGAGGAGGTATTCAGGGGGCAAGGGCCTGCGGAAGATGTTGCTAGAGGCCCAAGGACAGAATGACTAGCAAGGTAGTAGAGGCTGTGGTCAGAGCAGGCTGGACTTAATGCTTCAGAGAACACCGCAAGTAGATGGCAGAGGTGGAGACGTCAGGGAGGTGAAGGGGCTAGTGCTTCCCCCCGTGGCAGGTGGTGTTGCCTGGGCAGATGGCACAGGACAGGTCAAGGAGCCTGAGCTGGATGCCAGCACTTTGAGTGACTAAAGGGGAGTGATGGAGCCAGGTGCCCATGCAGAGAAGATTGTGGCAAACGGCCAAAGCCCCAAGTGAAGAGGGTGAAGAATCTGCAGTGTCCAAGGGGAGNCTTGTGGGTGAGGGAGGGGCAGAGGGCCGCAGGGCAAGAAGTGCCTTTGAGGCACTTCAGGTAAGGATGATTTCAGAGAAAGACATTTTGGGGGGCAGGGTGGGGGAGGAGGTGAGGAAAGTCAAAACAGCGCTTAGAGGTTTGCCAGGACACGAGCCTGTCTTTGAAGACACGGACTCTTAACATGCCATTGAAGTCTAGAACCGCATTAAGACAGGCCTCATTTAACTCGTTTTCTTTTCGATGAAGTTTATTTTGGCTTTGAGTTAAGCAGTGAGATTCATGAAGCGCTTGACAGCTCTAGACTACTGGTTAAATTGGTCAGATCTGAGTACTTTTAATCCTGTTTCTTAAAAACCTAAGTGAAATTTTTACTTGGTGCAGATGATGTCTACCGTAGAAAAGCCTCGGAACGGCAGCACCAGAGGCGGCTAGAAGGCGCTTCGGAAATGGAACTTCAGCCATCAGTAAAGTGAACGTGAAATTTTACTACTGGTTTCAATTCCTTTGAAAATGTACTTGTTCTCTTGTTCTTACTAGAACTGCCTTTCCAAAGAATTTTTATAGTTTTCCTGTCTCTGCTTGAATACTTCCCAAGTCACTGTTGGATGGCACTTGCGGAAAAAACTATTTCCTCCTGAAACACTATTGCCCATTAAATCCATTCCATGAAAATATTTCTTTAAATTAAAATAATTTTTAAAAATGTTTTATTTATTTCTGAGAGACAGAGGGACAGCGTGAGCAGGGGAGGGTCAGAGAGAGAGGGAGACACAGAATCCGAAGCAGGCTCCACGCTCTGGGCTACCTGTCAGCACAGAGCCCGACCCGGGGCTCGAGATTATGACCTGAGCTGAAGTCGGACATGCAACCGACTGAGCCACCCAGGTGCCCCTTCTTTAAATTTTTTTAAATGTTTATTTGAGAGAGAGAGAGAGGAAAAGAGAGACCGCACAAGAAAGAGGGAGGGGCGAAGAGAGAGGAAGACACAGAATCTTAAGCAGGCTCCAGGCTCTGAGCTGTCAGCACAGAGCCTGACACAGGGCTTAAACCCACCAACTGTGAGATCATGACCAGAGCCAAAGTCAGAAGCTTAACCAACTGAGCCACCCCGGTGCCCCTCCACGAAAATATTTCTTAAACAATTCAAGCATCCATCAGGATGCTTTTTAGTACAATCTCTGTGTGAATTGTTTGTGAAGTCTTTTGTTTTAGGCAACAAATGATAGATAACCTTATTTACTCTTTTGCAGAATTCAGGTTTAAACATGGATATAAAAGTAAGATCTCTACTGCAAGTTTATTTAAACCAAGATAAATCTGCAGATTACATTTCTGCCAACTACCAATCTGTCCACATTTGCTAGGGTGGTGGGAATTCCTCACATGTCACTCACATCAGGTGCTCTTGTGAACAGAAATAACCCCTCCCCTTGCCTGTCCTCACCAATACACAAGGGCTGGACCTCTGTAAGGACTCCAGAGGGGACAGGCTTTACACTCCTCTGTGATGAAGATGTGCTTTCATCCAGCTGCTAAAGATAAAGACACTGCCTCTTCCCTGAGAAAGTGAACCTTCACACTGTAAAGCAACCATAAAGTAACCACAGACTTTATCTGAATCAGAGGCTCCGTCTACTGGGGAAAGATTTAGTCATCTGACTCAGTAAGTTTGGGTCAGCTGGTAAGAAAAACAAAGGCTTTACCCATTTTTACCCTTTTATTCCCTGCATGGTAACTACATTCAACATCTATTCAAACAAGAACATATCCGCATATTAAAGAAGACTAAGTTTCAAAAGTTTCTAATGACTGCGCATGTATAGAAGCAGATGCTTAAGGCCACAGGGCATTCTCAAGAACCTCTGCCACAAACATCTCTTCCTGTTTTTCTAGTATTTTTTCTAACTTAAGTTAGTCCATTTATGTTAGAACCAATTCAGTATAAAGACCCACTGACTACTCCAATCTCCTTAAAGCACTACCCACACCACCTCAGGGTCACTGCTCAGAGAGGGCTTGAGTGCAAAGACCAGTGATGACCCACAGCACCAGGGAGAGGAGGAGGTTCTTCTGTGCACTGAGGCCTGGAGAGTTCCTGGTGAACCGAACCTTACAGGCATTTGGGTGATTAGACTGCAGCATGAGGAATTAAATTGTAGTAGGATTCTCTCAATTATATGGCCCAATTCCATACCCTACCCCAGTTTTAGAAGTTTAGTATTGATAACAGAGAATCGGTAACTCACACACCTTTTACAACTGCCAATAAAACTGTCAGCTGACTTCTGTGGCTGCTGTGGGCTCCTTCCCTGGCCCACCCCCCTGCCTGCACCCCAGAAAGAATCACACCTACAAATTCATGTTAACCTTCCTTAGAGTTTTCTTTGTTCTTCTTTGTAAAATATATATCAGAGTGCCAATTTACTGAAGGACAACAGAACTTTGAAGATGATAAGGAATGTCTCACTTCGAGGCAAGGAGACTAGCAATTATTGCATTAAATTGAAGATACTTCCAGAGTACATAAGTTTGGGTGCTAGAAAGTAAGAATCAATCTTTGTTAACCGATGTGGAAGCTTTTAAGCTTCACCTCAAAAAAAAAATTTTAACCCTCCAATTACAGAATATGACTCTACCCTACTTATCAGACACCGGAACTACTAAGGGAACTTAAATAATGTGAAGAGCAATGTTCTTATATGCTGATTAGAGAACTGCTTTGCCCCCTAGTGTGAAGTACAAGGCAAAAAATTTAATAACCCACATTTTAAAAACTGTTAATACCTCTAGAATGACAAAAACTGAATTAGCATTTGTTGCTTGAAATCTACTTCCACGGTGGTGCTGGGTAAAGGATGTGGATTTGGAGCTTCACTTATTCATCTGAACGGATAGGGAAGTGCCTAAGTCAGGCACACAGTAAATCATAAAGGGGAGCTATCTTTGTCTAAACGGTTCTATTCTGGAAGTCTTGCCTAAATCTAAGATGTTACAACTTAAACACCTTAATCTCTCTTCCTCTCTTTTTGTAAGTCTGAATTTTTCACACCAAATTACTTCTCTTTAAAAAATACACACTTGGACCATAGTGTTTTCCAAAGTAATTCCCCTCCTAGAAAAAGCAGTACAGTGTCAGTTCTTCACCTTTGGAACTTCTCGCCACATTTATGTGCAACCCACAAAAAGTAAATACGTCTATTGTGGGGATAGAGATAGTTTGTTAGTTTGCTCAGTTCTGAACCTTCATTCAGCTGACCTAGCGTTGAAATGGAACTGAAAAGGAACACAGTAACGGTATTTGTTTGCTCCCGGTGTTCAGCAGGAATGATACATATAACGATATATCAATGATCATTCAAAATATACCCATGAGCATAGTTGCAGTATAGCCCTAAACACTTAGGAGAACAGAGCCACAGGGATTTGCAAAGTGATATTAGAGGAAAACAGTTGGTTGATTTTACCAACACTGTCTGTTAAAAGTGTGGTCATGTCTTTAAGAGCTTATAAGCACGTTTAAAGACACAACTGGGCCGCTGGTCTCTTCTGGCCACAGACAGCTGCTTGAAATGGCTCACACTGCTACACTGCTTTATGATACAAGACATGCTTTCCTCACCTTCCACCATCAGTAACTCTACAATTTTAACTTCGACCTGTATTTCCACCCAGGATGAGGACATGTCAAGAATTCCTTGACTGCCTGCCTGAAAGGCTTGGCGTGGGGCACATCAAGCTGCGGTGTGACTACATTCAGCTTGTGTTAATGCAGCCTGAGCCCTGAACCAGGGTCTGGTCATTGACTTTTGCCTCCACCTGAGGGGCTCTGTTCCCTTAAATTGGCAGCTGTGTCCCTGTCAGCATAAAATCTAGACTTGCGGGAATTAAATCTGCTTGACACTTACATCTGACACAAGCTTTAACAGAACAACCAAACCTGGTTAATCCAAATCACTTTGCAAACTCCATTTTTATTTGGATTAAAAAGCTTTAAATGAACAAACATATGATACATACATGTTATAAGACTAGTTCCCACTTAAACCTCCTTTGATACAGAAATTAGAATAAACCAAGTTTTAATTAGGTCTGAAAATGTTCAAGCTCAAAAGTCAACAACACCAGTTTGAGATTTCACACAAGGAAGCATCCCCTTTCAGTTCTTCCTCATAGGAAGAAAGGGGGGTTCAAAACAAAGCAATTCAGGGCCTTTTAAATCAGTTGGCTGACTTCCTATTTTAAACCGATAGGTTTTTCCCCCATATAAGCAAAATTCTTTTCCACATGAACTTATATTTTGAAAACATTTAGGCCATTATACTTTCTAAACCATATCACTAGTTCCTAAAATTCATTGGCGGGCGGGGGAGGGGGGAAGATGTATAAAGTTCACTTGTACTTTCTTAAGACAGGACTTTTTTTTTTTTCTTTTTTTTTTGGGCTTATCTTTTATGGAAGATGGTTGACCTCAAATCTTATATCCTAATATTAACTGATATTCCCCAAGTTAATATACAGAAAGACATGATTCTAAAATAAATACATAGACTTTTTTAAGCTTAATTAGGGCCTCCCTACCGGCCCCCTGGCCCGGCTCTGCACTGCCTTCGGGAAGCCCCTGGCTCAATCTCTGGTTTCTAAGTACCTCTAGACACTGGGAAGGAGCCAGGAGGAGGAGTGCCCTGGCTTCCACTGCCCCACCTAGCCCACAGTGAAGAGTGTGCAGAGGCTTCCCAAAGAAGTCTCATCCAGACCTTAAGAAGAGAAATAAAATGGGTGCATGAAATAAATAAATAACTTAACCAAAATTAGATTTCAGGTTCTTTGGTGTAATTCAAGAATGTCTAGAAATAAAATAATCTGATTGTATTATACAGTCCATGATGATTCAATGGCCCAAATAACTAGGAACTGAAGATTTCTTTATCTGATTCAGTTTAACAATAAGGTACTGACATACTACTGCAATACATTTTTTAAAATTCAGAATTATTTAAAATACTTGATGCAAACTGAGATCCAGTGGTTGACTATAGGCAATTAAGTTACAAGGGCCTCCTGTATTTAAAGTATCTAGATACAAGAGACATTTTTTCCATTCTACACTTTTTGTCCCCATGATTTAGTAAGAATGGCAATTAAATATCCAGATATCGATTCACACCAGATTAAAAGAAGAATTAGTATCCTGTGAGAGTCACTCTCTCCATTCACAAACAGCAAGGGAAGCTCACCAACATGGCGACCATCTTGTTACAAAAAAAGCAGGGTTCAAAACTGTGGAGTGAAATACTGTTCCAGGTTTGATGCTTTCTACCTGTCTGAGCATCATACGCTGCCTGGAAATATTTCTTCTAGGGTCACCTAAGAGAGACAGGGTCAAACCCAAGTGTTTGGGATCTGTAATGGTCTTTTCTTATGAGTATTTTCTTAAATTATAATTATTTTCTCCTGAAATTCAAAAGCACAAGCTAAATTTAAAAAAACATTCTAGAAAGCCTTAAATTTCTGGTTGAGACAACGTTGAAAGTCAGAAGGAAAAAACTGCCACATCTGGTGAGGAAATAAAGGTATGAAAACATATTTGCCTATGTAGACAATCTACCCTTTTACAATTATGCTTCTGACACAGCTCATATCTGGTTATACACTCCCTTCCCTATGTTGGGTTAGGTATTAGGTTTGAAGAATAAATCACCTCTCTGCACACCTCAGTGCTTTCTTCAAGGTGAACTTCAATGTTTTTCAATGTAAGAGATTTAAAATTTTAAATCATCTAACAAGTATAGGATTAAATTGTGAATTCAATATAAATAGATCAAAAGTACCCTTAAACTTACCTGCCAAGACTAAATACAATTCAGGGATGTGCACATGTTCTGCAAAAATAACTGACACCATACATGACTGACAGCATAGGAAGCGGTGCTCTGCCTTGCAGGTGTCTGGGCGATCCACTAGCTGCGGAAGGATGCACAGCACTGACTTCAGATTTCTGGAGCAAGCCTTTGAGTTCATACAGCAAATGTGCCATGTCTGCCAGACACCTAGAACCCAAATAACAACCCTTCACTTCTGCTAAAGTGACTTGAGACACTCAGGCACATGAAGCAGACACTGGTGCACTCCCCTCTGTAAGATGTAAACTAGGACCAACTTCACATTTCATTGTCAACTTAAACTAATCTGTAAACTTGTGCGTGTGTGTGTGTGTGTGTGTGTATTTTTTTCATTTTGTTTGTTCTTTTATAAAAAACAAAAACAAAAACCAAAAACAAAAACCCCAAGCCAAGACAAAAACCTTTGATGGTTTCAGTTCCATGGCAACAAGTAAAAAGATAAAACTCCAAGTCTACATATACAACCAATTATGAAACTGGTTTTAAACGAAGGAAACATATGCAAAAAAAATCTCTGTGTATTTGATAAAATCAACTTAATATAACAAAACCAAATTGAAATAGCTTATTAAAAGTGTCCTTATATAAAAATGGCCTTGTGATGTACAGTAAAATGCAATAAAAATTATCATCCTTTGTTCCTCCCTCCCACCCCCAGTAACTAAAATGGCTACTGTTCCACAAAACTCTTTATGCTTCTATAAAAGAAACGTAATTGATGTGATTAAAGATTTTCTAGACTGTATGCTTGGCGAATGTTGAGGGTATCTCGGAGCATCAAATCCCGAAGGCGCCAGAGGGCATCTGCCATGGTGGTATGGGCCCCTTTACTTTTCAGCCAGTGAGAGGGTAGGCGGCTCTCCTGTTCTTTTGACAAATGGACATCGCGTCTTCGAGCTGAAAATTAAAATGCACACAGAAATGTAAGTAGGAATTTTAAGGTAACAATTTCCCCCTCAGTCCTAAGGTCTGAAAGATTTACTAAAGCATATAACATTTATTACTTTTTAAAGATTTGTTAAAGTTTATTTACCTTAAGAGCGCATGCATGCTCCAGCGGGGGAGGGGCAGAGAGAAAGAATCCCAAGCCGGCTCTGCGCTGACAGAGCAGAGCCCAAAACCCACAAACTGTGAGACTGTGACCTGGATTGAAGCCGAGAGTTGGATGCTTAAACAGCTGAGCCACCCAGGCGTCCTTAACACTTATTTATTAAATATTATGAATTTTAACCTTGCAGATTATTTTCAAGCAAATGCCTATTATTTTATTAGGCATCTTGGTTTTTAGAAAACTATGTGCTTAGGTATGAAGCTACTTAGCTAAGGATGTCTTGCTGTTTTATGCTTTGTATTTTAGAAATTATTTAATTTATAATAATGACTTCACAAAAGAGCTGCACAATATAACATAATTCTCTATGAAAGGGAACACAAGAGTTGCACAAACACTTAAACCGTCTGATCACTACTATTTTGTTGTAGGCAGTCCTGATAATCAATGATTTCTTTAGTGTTAACAAAAATTCCTAAAAAGGTAAATGTGAGGAAAGGGAAAAACATACTACTCTGAAAGAAAATCTGAAATAAATCAAATTATCAAATTTGGTTTCGAAATGAAGAATGAGTAGGAACTTCCACATTTCTTTTCTTTTCTTTTTTTTTATTTTATTTTATTTTTTTATTTCTAGGAGAGAGAGAGACAGCGTGAGCAGGGGAGGGTCAGAGACAGAGGGAGATCCAGACTCTGAAACAGGCTCCAGGCTGAGCTGGCAGTAAGCACAGAGCCTGACGCGGGGCTTGAACCCACGAACCGTGAGATCAAGACCTAAGTGAAAGTCGGATGCTTAACCGACTAAGCCACCCAGGCGCCCCGGAACTTCCACATTTCTTTCCAGAAGCCAGGCAAGTTATTTTAGTATGTACTGAAAACACATTAAGTCCTCTGAGCTAAATAAAGACTCAACAGGTTATCTGAAACATTTCTCCAATATTTTTTTCTTTTTTAAAACTGAACTGAGGTAATTTTTAATTTACCCAAGTGCATCTGTGCTAATGCTTAAATGCCTGAAAACTCGCTGAAAAAATTCGGAATATACTTAAAAGGATAGCCGTGATGCTTATGACAACACAAAGTCTAGAAATTGCAAAAAGCCCCACCATTTTCAGTGAGTGATATCCCTATACAAAAAAGTTCCAAACCCTTTTGTTAAATATAAAAATTATTGTAGTTATATATGAAAAGTGGATCTCCACCCCACGACATAATATGCCGACCACAGTGCGAGGACTTGGATGATGCACGGCTTTCACAAAGGCTTGTTGAGAAGGACTCTCCTTACCTGCCAGGGTTTGGTCCCACTTGCTAATGCTGTTGGACTCAGCACTGAGTCCTTCAATGTACTTCAGGTAGGCCTCTGAGTGGAGAAGCCGTTGTGTCTTGGGTGGGGGAGCCACAAACATGGGCGTTGTTGGCTGCTGAATGACAGGGGGGCCGGCCGGATGTGGGCCAGGATACGGAGGTGGTGCCTGCTGCCCTGGAGGCCCCAAAACTCCCACCTGAAAGAGCACAGAGCACACGGTGAGAGGAAAAACACTTGGCACATGCTCTGAGAAAGAGGATAACTTGAATTCTGTCAAGTCCTAAAGAATCCCACTGGGAGGCTCACCTGCTGTCCATACGGACTTCCGCCTGGGGCTGGAGTCCCTACCATAGGGGCCACTCCTTGGTTCATCACACCTATAATTCAGAATGCAATGGCACAGTTAGAGGTTCTGAGTTGAGATGGTTGCTGAAAAATTAGTCTGATAAGAAATGATGCCATTTATAATGCAAACCTATAGATCTCTACCCTTGAATCTTTGTGGATAAGAACCCTAAGCACCCAGAACAGGATGCAGCATTCAAATAGAAAGTTCACATTCTTTTGTTTTCTAGGTATTTTAAGTACAAAGGTAGTACAGCTTGTCAGATGTACATGAATTATTCATGGCTTAGAAATGATCTGAACCCTGCATAAAATTCCAGTATTTCCCTAGGTAAACTATCGTCAGAAAACACCTCTATTTTCAAGGTATGTTTCTTCTGACAACACATTTTCCTGCAACTGGAGCCCATGTTTCACTTGGGCAGTGATGGTGCTGCAGTCGGACTCAGCAGCAGGCGGTGTGCTCGGACAGCAGGGACACAGGGGAGAGGCTGTGCAAGCGCACAGTTAAATGAGCTCTGTGGAGGCTGGAGGCACATCCTTGCGGTCCACTCACAGGCCACCAGCATCTCTGGTTCTAACTGGAGTCACTAATACCGGCAGACAGGACACTTCCATCTGGTAGAGCAGTACTTGGAAAAGGATCATCTGGAAGGAGATCAGCCTCGTTGCTATCACTTCAAATGCAAACATGACAAAGGGAAAGAAAAGATTTCATAGTCCTACTATATTTGTACTCTGTGTCTGGTATAATTTTATAAGCTTCCCTTGAAGATTCCTCAGAAGCAATTTCTGTCCCACAGGTACTAGCTGATAGGTAAGATGTCCTAAATTTAGTGTCTGGGGCTGTTTTCATCTCAGGACCATCCATTTATTATTCTCATAAAACACTGAAATAAGGAAGGGTCCCAGTTCATTAAAAACTAACAAACTACAGCCAAAACCCTGTTTAAACTTCTAAACAAATCTTGCTGGCTGCAAAGAAGGATCAAAAGGAGCTCATTTCATCACATACTAGATTTCCTGGATTCAAAATGTTGCTATTTTGGCCAGGCAGCATCAGTACACTATTCTAAGGTTCCGAATTGAACCGCCACTTCCGGAAGTATTAGACATTTGTTACAGAGAACGTAGCAAGTACAAATAAACTTTGTTTACAAAGCAGGGATTTTTATATTCCGGATCGCCAAAGAAGAATTGTAAAGATTATTTGTGACTGGGTTAAGAGGCTGTGGTGGGTAAGCGCTGCTCCAGCAACTTAATACTAACCCCTGTGGACCCCCCATCACCGGGACACTCACCCTCCTCAGATCCCACAACACGGGGGGTTCCCCTGAGCTGTCTTTCTCCATTTCTGCAGGGGAGCACAGACAACTCAGCAATCCCCTCTGCCTCCGTTTTAAAATGCCATGCAAGGGGACAGCCAGTGAGAGCATGGGCTGAGCCACCAGAGAAGCTCCTGGAGTCCTCCTCTCCTCCAAGCCTAAGCAGGTGTATGCGTGCATGTGTGTAGGCACTAAGAGTTCTTCCCTGTCTCCCTGACTAAAATCAAGTGTGTGCCTCCCTCATA
>NW_027527929.1:1261474-1277624 GCF_008692635.1 Crocuta crocuta | reverse complement strand
GGGGGGGGGCGTGCAGGGGAGGGACACAGCTGTGCTCAATACCCACCAACAAAAGGTATCTGCTAGTTAGAGGGTACTGGTCTCAGATGTGGCTCCCACTGAGTACCACAGGAACCCAGAAGTCAACTCCAACCTGGTCTGAGTCAGTCAGATACCCTGTGCCAATATGAGAGGGCACAGAATTAAGGCCAATCCCTCTTGCCACAGGGGCATACCTATCTTATGACTGACTTTTGCTGCAAGAGTAACTCCCACACAGGCCACCACTTCTATAACGAAGTACCCACTGCCATAAACCTTTCCTCTTCGGGTACATCAGGACCAAACACTTGTGTGGAGTTATGGCCATTCTCTAGGCAATACTCACAAGAGTGTGGCTGGAGGCTCTAGGCCAAGCCATCAGGTTCACTCACCCTGCCCACTGCTGGGTGTACCTCTGAAGCACTTTTGGAACTCTGTATAACCCAACACTAACAAGTTTAACATGTCTACATTTTGTCATCTGGGCCAGGCCTTTAGCTGATATTTTGGATAATGGACCAAATGCTATTCTAAGTTATCTTGAGTTCACATTCCCTCCATCTAGATAATAGCTAAAGATCAGTTCTTTTGCATTTGATGGCAATCAATATGGGAATCTGTGATTTTCCTTTCACAATAAAGTAATATTTCAACTTATTATTTATAAAGTAAATCTGTAGCTATTTTCTGAACTCCATTTATATGCTTCTACATGAAATAAATTCGGAGCTTCTGCTGACAGATAAACCAGTGGCCACAGTGAGTACAGTAGGGCTGTGCTGCACTTCAAGGTCTTACTGTCATACTTCTTAGGGGGCTCATATACAGAACATGTGTTCACTGCAAATTTGTTCTCTCCCTCCTTTTTGTTCCTAGAATAATTGGCTGACAGATTTATTTACCGTGATCAGTGACTCTGCAATCCCTTCAGAAGGGCTATTTGAGAAGCAAGAGATGAAGCAGGGGTTCCATACAGAAGACCCTGTGAGGTAAGAACTGAACCAGAGGAAGAAGTGCCCTCAGGACCCACAGTGCTTTTCTATGTGACTCAGAACTAGCAATTTGGGATATCATTCACTGATCATTCATTTACCATTCACTGATAAAGAGGGCATGACCTTCCCTGGCTGTATTTGACTTTCTGAGCACATGTCATATTGTTTGAGTGGCGTGAGCGTATGCCTTCTGCCCCTTGGTCTGCTGAGTCTGGTCTCTGCCATGTGTCCTCTGCTGCTAGGCAGCCAGGTGCCCAAGGGCACAGGTGCTGAGCCACCTGCTCAAATACATGGGACAGGCCCTGCTGCTGACATCCCTGGGATTCTCAGTGAGGAAAGGCCTGGCCACAGTGGGCAGCAGGTACCTCCTGGAACAACTGGCTGAGGGAGGAAAAAAGAGAATATGAAGATGAGATTAATGAGTGAAGGAGGATGAAGTTCTTACCCGGTGGTGGGATGCCCGAGAGGCCGGGCACACCTGGCGGAAGATGGTGGGGTGGAGGCCCCCCAGGGTGAAGTGGCTGCATGCTGCCCATGCTAACAAGGCCATCAACTGGGCCCTGCAAAGGTGGAAGGCCTGGCGGATAGCCACCCATCATGCCTTGAAGGACACAACAAATTTCAGACATGCATCATTAACATGCAACGTGAGCTAAGTAATAACAACCCCCCACCCCATGCACTACCAATGAATAAAGCGCCCTTAGTACTGCATGATATAACGGCAATTAGTGCAATTATTTTGTTGCAATAATGAACAAAATAAAAAGTTACAAATATGAAATCCAACATTTGTGGATGAATTAGTACTTAGTATATGATTACTTGTGGTTATCTTCCCTGGGATAAATATGCTGCATGTTTTTAATTAAATAATAATAAAGAGGAGTTCCAGCAACAGCCTTCCCAAGGTCATGATTATTGCAAGCTGTTCAAACAGTGACCAGTTCTGTGACTGTGGTTCTAACTGAACAGTCTAAATCCCATCACCCCGCTCTGCCCACATTCTTATGCCTGTCATGGGTACACATGAGGGGACACTGGAATGGAGGGAAATGAGGCGCACAGCCCTGATCACAAAGCATGGTTCTCCAGCTTGGGGCGGGTGGGGGAGGGGAGTGGGGAGTGGGGAGGAACTTTTCAAGGCTTCCTCCTCCCTTCTAGCCCCATCACTACTTGGTGAAAATGGATCATGTTCAGGCTTGAGCTGGGGAACAGAGAAGAGCCATCACAATGGATGTTTCATCTTTAGATCTCAAAACATGTAAAACAAAGATAAAACCTAAACCCTCCCAAGCCAAACTAAGCCCAGGTCACTTGGTAGGGCACGCAGACCTCAGAAGGAATGGCTGGAGAATCAGGCTCTGCTGACGTAAGAAATGCCAATTGTCATTACTGTCTCCAAAGTTCACAAATGCCCTCATGTAAACCTTCAGTTAACAGGGAACATTTTACATGAGGTAGACTTTCTGTGAACAGAGGCCTTTATTCCTTTATTTTCAAAGTGTATCTCTGCAACACAAAATATTTTCTGCTGGCTAGGGAAGAGTTTCAGGAAACAAGTATTTTTGGCAGAAGGAGTGAAAAGAAAGACAATCATTTCAAGCTGTCAAAAACTCACCTATCAAAAGACCTTTAAAGCCACACAACATCTTTTTTGAGCAAGAAAAACAACTTGACTCTTCTGGGATTTGAAATGATCACAATAAACAAAACATAAGGCTCCCCCCAGAATGAATCACCTTTGGTCGCAGCTTCCTGCACAAAGGGAAGCTTAAGGGACTGGTGCCAAACCTCATTTTTATAAAATACTCTTTGTAGGAGGACCCTGGGAAACAGTGGAAAACTCCAGATTCTAAGGACTTTACTCTTTGACTTTCCCTTAAGGATTATTTGAGAGGTATTTATTTATAAAAGTTTAGTCTTTTGAAGCTATAAAATTACTGCAAATTCTGAGATTGGTTCAGCCTGCTTCATTAGTCATATCTAAGCTGACTGAAAAGCTTAAAATCACACAAACCAATAAAGCGAATTTTAAACAGTACCTCTATACATGAAATAGGATTATGAGTTTCATTGTTTTTAAAATGAGAGTTCAGAGAGTAAAAACTACTTTTGAACAGATACCGTCATCTTAAACAAAACTGCCAAACTGCCTTTTAACCACACCACCAGCTCCAGCTCTTACGGATAGTAGGTGGGAGTTTAAGGACGTTAGGAGGCTTTGCTTTCAATTACAAAAGCCCATCTGAACGCAGCCTTCACGGGCTGTGGTTGAAGAAATTATTAAGAACTGAAAGACATGACACTTGTCTTCATTAAACTGTACTTTGGCACTTATTATCCCAGTCACATGTGTTCAAATGAGCTTTAATGCTTGTAAGCAAAGCTGGTCTCAGACAGCAACAAGGCTAAGACTTAGGCCCTAAGCAATCTGTAAACCCAAGAAAAATCGCCCTGTCAGCTGCAAAGTTCCCACTGTGGAACAAGACTGGTGACTGTACAGGATGCTTCCTTGCCCTTCATTCCCATGGCCCGGAATCTGGGCAGCATATGCTTAATAATGGAGCAGGGTCTTTCTAGAAGGGGTTCCCCCCCATCCTCACCCCTCAGAGCACTATGATGGTATTCCCCAACAGGGAGCTAAAATGCTGCAGCTGCTGTTTTTTAATGTTTTTAGCTATTTGAATTCATTTTGTTAATGTGTCCCTGGGCTTTTTAGTCAAGGGCACAGTGCTACAGTATCACATATCAAACGCGACAAAACAGGATGTCCACGAGGGAATTCTAACTTTCAAAGTCCCCATGTTCAAGGCCTGATTTCTAAAACCCTCTGGAACCCTGTTAACCAAAATGGGCCATGGAATAGAGTAGGCGATTATGAGATTTGTTAGATCAACATCAGTTACACTGAAAGTACTGAAAAGCCATGATTCAGATGTGCTCTGGCGAGTGCAACTGCTGAGTTGAGCGACAGTGCATATGAGAACTTGCCATCACAAAAGGTAAGAGCGACAATGAAAAAGTTATCCTATGCTACTCTACCTTAAAAAGCAAATACAAAAAAGCAAAAACAAAAACAGCGTCCCAATGAGCCTGCCTTGAACAACACTGTCTTGGACTCCCTGCGAAAAGAAGTCAGACCGCTTGCTTCAGAAGACACTCAGGTGGTTTGTATGGACCTCACCAGGCTTAGGGAGATCACGAAGGAGGGACCCGAGAAGTGGTCTGCGGGCTGCTCGTTGGAGACACATCAGACAAGGATATTCAATTCAAGAATAGCCAAATTTGCTATGGCTACCAGAACCAGAGACAACACACACAAGCAAACCACATTCATCATTTTCTTTTCTTTTTTTAAAAATATGTGACTGGGATACTAACAGAAAATGCAGTTTAATGTAATTAAATAGAAAAGCATTACAGAGTGGGCACAATGAATTGAATAAGGACTTTGTACTCCACTTAGCAGTCATGCACATTAGTGACCAAGAAAGGATTTAGAATTCACTGTCAAAAATCCTTTTAAATGGTCAGTCTTTTAAGGATGGCTGCAGCAGAACAAGGCAAACTGAACCCTGGAATGAGACAGGAAAATCGGCATCACCTAAATGCTAGTTTCGTGTTTTCTCTTGGGAGCCCCTCCAGAACAGAATTCTGTTTAGGTTTTCTGCCATAGGGCTCTATATCCAGAGCAGTCTGGGGTGGAGAGTATCGCCAGACTATGCCCACAGCCAGGCTAGAGCTGCTCCCTACTAATTCCCAGGGCTGGGCCCAGGGCCCATTTCTGGGGCGGAGGGGAGGCATTGCCCATATGGGAAAGGCGACAGAAGGACAACATGGACGACTGGAAACTTTGATTCTGCCATGAGAAAAGCCTAGAGATTGTGGCCTACTCCTCATTGGAGAAAAAAAAAAATGAAGGAATTTCTTAAAGTGGAAAAAAATGGTCTTAGCTCCTGTTTTTACCTGCAACAGGTGTCAACTGCTGATTGAGCATCCCCATTGGTGTTGGTGGTGGCACCACCCCCATGAGAGCCCCCACAGGGGTGCCTGCTCGGGGAGAAGCACTCGGCTGCTGTTGCTGTGCTGCTCGCTCTCTCTCCTGCTGCTCAGCAACTTTAGCTGCCCGCTCTGTAAAGGCATTTCAGATTTTCAATTCTGTTTTTAACCCAGGAATTCAAAATACCATCCATTGCATTCAACAGGACTAGTAAAAACACAGGCAACAGTTCTGTCTCAACGGAAGGAACAGTAGATGACTAGTCTCAACACAGGAGGAGTCGGGCCGATTTCACTTGGTAACCTAGCGTCCAGCTTTCCTATCCCATCTTGAGAACTGGTCTGCAAAGATTTCAAGAATGTTAAGACTGCAACACACATTCAGAAAGCACAGGTTTTATTTAAACACGTCACCAGCGTAACCAACGTGGTTAATCTCACAAGGCACCCTGAAGATGAGAAGCGCTACCATTATTCTAGTATTAATAGCATTATAAATTATTTATAATTTCAACATGAAGCAATTCCATGGCCCATTATAATTTTTGGCACAATTGTTACTTACACTATTTTCCTCATTCCTTGCACCCAATTTCACTAAGATTTGAGGACTCTTGTCATTAGTGTCATGGGATTTAGCAGCTGAAGAAAATTAACTCTGTAAGGGAAAAGTAGCTTACTGCCTCCTCCACAAGGTTTTAGGGAAAATAAGTGCTATTTTCTATACCCTAATGAAGCAAAGAGGTCACGTTTAATAAACCCTGAGGGGGAAAAATGCATGATACTCCAGGCTACAGTCATCAGAAGCAGGGAATATATATACACATATGAAGCAATGGACAATGTACTGACAGAACCCGGTTTCCTAAAGCTGAGCAGTTCAATACTGACCATAGTATCACCCTAAAATCAGCAAAAGTTCCAAGTATTCACTCTTCTTTCATCCAAAATGCAAGAGGAGCCTTTGCTTGTGCCAGTTCTGGGCTGTGGAGCACCGCTTGATGCACCCCTTACTCCTTTGAGCTGCTCTGTCCTACCCCTCCATAGCCAGTAGTCCCAACGATCACATTCCCAGCCTTTTTTGGAGCTAGCAGGATGGATCCTTACTAGAAAAGTCGACAAATGTGTATTCCCAAAGCTCCCACAATACAGGGCTTATTTTGCTTTACCATTCATAAATGGGAAATCTTCCCCACTCCTCACATGGGCAAGCTGAGGCTGGGAGATAGGTAGTGACTTGTCCAAGGATACAGAGAGAACCAGCAACATGTGGCCCTGACTTATGATAGCACATTCCACTGCCACACATTAACCCTCCAACATGGAATTCAAAAGGCTACTTGTTGGCTGATCTAAGGAGTGGAAAATAGCTCGAGATCACATGGCTTTAAAGAGAATCAAGAAGCAACAGCTCCAGTCCTCCGTGAGTATAAGAATGTGAAAGTCAAGCAAGTCAAAGCTTCCTCACTGTGAGAGTTGCCTGTATGGGCCTGTCATCACTCACTAACACTGTCCCAGTTTACAGATCCTCTGTACAACGAACGTGAGGGACAAAGGCCTTTGGAACAACCCATTTCCTTGTGCTAGCACAGTAAAAAACAAAACAAAACAATGAATGACCTAGACCCCATTAAATTCTAGTATTTTCATTACACAAATGACACAGTAAAATGGGAGAACAAAAAAAAAAGGAAGTTGAAAAAAGGAAAATTCAGGCCTGTGGATTTAATATTGAACTGGCTACCTGTTGGCTCCTTCTGGGAAAAGCCCAATGGGCTGTGTTGGAAAAGAGGACTGTTAAATGAAGCCAGCCCAACTCCAAACTTTGGGTTTTGAGTTCAAACCCACATTGGGTTTTGGTTCAAACACGACAAGTTCAGATTTTATGTCTCAGGCAGACACTGCTGAGTCATACCCAACTCATCCTCACTCGGTCTTCCCTGAATTTCAGACTCCCCTTTAAATTTAGGAGACTTTCCTGGAAGCCATCCTTTCCCCCTCTCTCCAGCCCTGCTCCAGCATTTGTACTTTTACATCCAGCACATTTGTCTCTCTTGTTCACACTCTAAATAACCAGCCACACACAACTGGCTTCATCTGCCCTACACCAGGCTTTATATCCACTTGACCTTCTTTTCCAATATTCCTCCAATGGAGTGATAATATTTGGTCTTACCTTTCAGTAAGGTCAGAAATACCAAAGAAAACTTCGAGGTTTTTATGGAAGTGACTAGGGTTTTTCTTAAAGAGTGTACTGCAAAATCTTTGTTATTTATGATATTTAAAGGTACTAATATGAATACTTGGTCAAGATTCAGAAAATGCCAGGTGAAAAAACACAGGTGTTTATGGTAGATCTTAAAGACTTTACTAAGGGAATATGCACTGTAAGTTTCCAAGAGCGAAAGTGTTTGGAATGCTTTTCAAACTGGTTTTGCCACAAAGGTTTTTCTGTCTGAGCATCCGGTAGGATTAGAATTCTGCAGAAGATCTTTGGGGAAGGCTGTCAGATAACTTTACCATTATCAATCAATTGCTATAAATGAAAAGAGTAAAATCTTTTTTTAGAAAATTTTTCTTGGGAAATACCATAAATTTTAATAAAGGAGGCAGCCTTAACAATTAATTTTTTTATGCTTGCTGTAAAATAGTGGATTTAGACCCAGCCAAGAAGAGTCATGGTTGATCACAGTGGTGAACCATAGAGAGACAGTTCTAAACTGGCAAAATGAACCATATGTACAATTCCAAATGGAAAAAATATAGCTCCAAGGCAAGAGTCCCGCCTAATCTAATGCTCACTACTCATTTCTTTATTAAAGGTATGTCTGACATTTAAAACAACACCCCCCAACCCAAAAATCTCTCTCAAGTACTTGTCCCTAAAGGCTCATTAAGAACCACCAAATCTTTAAATGATAGCTCATGGCCCCAAATAACTTAATTACAGAGTAAAAGGAAAGTGAAGGCAGTTGAATTTTATCAGCTGAACTACGTGCTTTAAAAGTAGCTATGAATGGAAATATAGCACAGGCCAGGACTGGCATAGGAAACCAAGAGCTTTCAGCTAAGCCTCGGCCTAGAGCTTAAACATGGCTTATCAAGAGCCATAACAGATTCTGATTTTGAATGTTTCCTTTTGGATGAATTTTAACCAAAATTCTATTTAACATTCTTATAAAAACATTCCCCAGCTCAACACACGTGTGCTTATAGGACTCAACGAAAGAAGAAAACCATGCAATTTTTAATAACAAAATATTTGTTTGAGAAATTTTTTTTTGAAAACAAACAAACCACCAGGATCAAAGGCCAAGTCAGGGGCAGTGCTTGCTCAGTCAGGACAAGGCTGGCATTGAAACTGTTGGCTGGGAGACACTTGAGACCGTCCCCAACACACAGTTCATGTGCAAGTGGTAAGAACAAGAGAGTAAAACCTGTCTACGCACGTGCATTCCTGAAAACACCCCTTGCTTAGAAAGCTGAGATAGTTGCACCTAGTCTCTATTTACCTTCATATTCTGCTTTCTTGGCTGTCTCCAAGTTTCTCCATTCTGTCCCCACTAGTCGGCTGAGCTCCCCAAAAGAGTAGTCTGGATGCTGGGCCTTAATCACAGCTCTCATCTCACTGCTGAACAGGATGTAGCCACTCATGTTGATTTTCCGTTTGGAGCCTTCCTTCTTTGCACTGCCCTTGGCAGACTTTGGGGTAGACTGTAAGACAGAAAGCTCTTATAGTGCATCAGAACACTGCATCTAGTCAACTGCTCAAGGTTTCTGGAAGCCAGGAACATGTGATTCAATAGTTACTATTTTGCAGACACATTTAGTTTATAGATGGCCATTTTCTTGCTCTAAACAGTTCCTGCCTCTTACCATTTAAGAAATAAATGAAAGTTTCTCTGAATTCCATGACTGTAATCTGTAATGGTGACCTCACAATTATGTCTTGGGAAAATTCTAAATGAGAAGAAGATACCAACAGGAATCACCTCCACCCAGATGAGGGTCTGAAGGAGGAGATGAGAAAGATATGGGCAGTAAAGGCTAAAGTCACAGGGTGATGCTGCTCCTCACTGCTCACCTTCAACACAAAGTAGGCAGAGCTTTCTAACAAAACATGCCATTAAAAATAGCTAACTGTGCAAATTTTAAAATGACATGAAATTTAAAATTCTTTGTGGCATCAAGAAAGAAAAAAAAAATCTGTTCCTTCCTGCATAATCCTAGGTTGAAGCTCACATATGTGGGGGCTGGATATATCCTTCCTTTGGCTTGAGTGTGCTATGAACCAAAGCTGAGAGTAAGACAAGAGGAACTTGTCACCGTCACCTGTGGGGGCGTGTAGGGCATGAGATCCAGCTCACTGGCCAGCGGGGTCTGAAGCTGAGGCAGAGAAGGAGGCTCAATGACCTCACTATCTTCTTCTCCCATCTCTTCAATGTCATCATCTCCACCTTCTAACTCAGCAAATTTAGCTTCTAGCAACTGGATCTTCTTTTCCAACAGAGGTGATGGCTCCTTCTGAGGAACTATTGGTTTTCTAAAAGAAGTGAAGTAAAAATAATAATAAAGTCACCAAATACCACCCAGGATTGGTCAGAAAGCAATACTCTGCTTTAATATTTAGAAAAGACTTCCTGCAATCTGCAATGTACAGTCTAAGTCAGCAAAGGAAAGAATTTAAATGTGTATTTATAAAGTCACACTTATTTAGAGATGCCTGTTTTTCAAAGAATTCTGCTGAATATCCACAAAAGTACTGGGTCCAAAGTTGGGATCTAGTTGCTATATAATACAGTGGAAAGAATTTTCATACTGTGGAACTAGGAAAGGTCTCCTATTAAAGGCTATAATCCAGAACCAAAGATTTCTACCTCCAAATTATAGTTACTGGAGTCTATGACAAGGGCAGTTATTACATCTTGACAATGAGGATTTTCCTTTCCTTTATAGCTGAATTAATATTTTCTACTTAAAATGTATACAGCTCTAGTTTAAGACCTAATAAGAAAGACAAAAAACCACCATGGTCTATAACTATTTGGGTATCAATTTTCCTATTAAGAGCTGAAGAGTTCTTTCCTCCTCAGTTTTCCAAGCTTTACCTGAAGTAATAAATTTCATCATCTACCACTTTAGCAGATAGCGAAAACCTCTTCAGTCCCTTGAATTTCTTCATCTGCTTGTCACTCTCGTTGTAGCGGCTCTCACAAAGCAGAATGTCATTTTCTGGTATTTCAGTTGGTCTGCAGGAGAGGAAGTCCTTGAATGACAACACAGCACACTTTCCTGAAAGACAAATTGGAGGGAAATAAATGGAGTAAATTGGGGTCATAGCTAACAGTTTTTAAAATTTTATTATTTTTGAATGAATACCTTCATATGATTCAAAAGTCAGAAGATTTAAAAGCTGTACATGGGCATAAAATAGACATGCAGATCAACAGAACAGAAATAAAAGTCTAGAAATGAACCCACACAATTGAGATTTTAAAAGCAACTGATTTTTTTTTAACTTATTTTTGAGAGAGAGGGGGGGGGAGTGCGCAAGCATGAGCAAAAAAGGGGCAGAGAGAGAGGGAGACAGAGGATCCAAAGTAGGCTCTGCACTGTCAGCTGAGGGCCTGATGTGGAGCACAAGCTCACAAACCATGAGAGATCATGACCTAAGCTGAAGTTGGATGCTTAACCGACTGAGACACTCAGGCGCCTCTACAAGCAACTGATTTTTGGCAAGGGTGCCGAGACAAATTTTTTAATGTTTATTTATTTTTGAGAGACAGCAGGCTCCAGGCTCTGAGCTGTCAGCACAGAGCCCAATGTGGAGCTCAAGCCCACAAACTGTGAGATCATGACCTGAGGTGAAGTTGGACACTTAACCGACTGAGCCACCCAGGCACCCCAAGGGTGCTAAGACAATTTGATGGGAGGAAAAAAGAGTCACGTTAACACTGTTATAAGTGAATTTCCACATGCAAAAGAGTGGACTCTGAACCTTACCTCACACCATATGCAAAATGTAACTTCAAAATGGATCAAAGACCCAAACATAAGAGCTCCAAGTATAAAACTCTTAGAAGAAAATATAAGTGTAAATCTTTATGACCTTCTATTAGGCAGATGTGACATCAAAATCACAACCAAGCAAAGGAAATAAACTGGACTTCATCAGAATGAAAACTTTTTGTGCTTCAAAGCTCACTATCAAGAAAGTGAAAAGGCAACCCACAGAAGAAAATAGGTGTAAATTGTGTCTCTGGTGTTAAGTCTAATATCCAGAACATACAAAGAACTCCTACAGCTCAACAATAATCAGACAAGTAACCTAATTAAAAAACAGGCAAAGGATCTGAACAAACATTTCACCATAAACCCACAAAAAAACAAAAACGACAAGTGTGAGCAAGGATGTGAAGAAATCGGAACCCTTATGCATTGCTGATGGGAATGTAAAAGGCTACAACTGCTGTGGAAAACTGCGTGGCAGTTTCTCAAAAAGTTAAACAGGGTTGCTATATAATTCAGCAATTCTATTTCTAGGTACATATCCAAAAGAACTGAAAGCAAGAACTCAATTAGACACTCGTACACCAATGTTCACAGCAGCATTATTCACAACAGCCAAAAAGTAGAAACTACCCAAATGTCCATCTACAGATGAGTGAATAAACAAAATGTTATATACACATCAATGGAATATTATTCAGCCATAAAAGGGAATAAAATTCTGATATATGCTACACCATGGATGAATCTTGAGAAAATTATGCTAAGTGAAATAAGCCAGACACAAAGACAAATATCACATGATTTCACTATTACGAGTTACCTAGAATAGACAAAAGTCATAGAGACAGAAAGTAGAACAGATATTACCAAGGACCGGGAGAAGTGGGTAGTTACAACTTGTTGGGTACTAAGTTTCTATTTGGGAAGATGACAATCTAGAAATGAATAGTGAAGGTTGTGCGATATTGTCAAGGGACTTAATGTCACTGAATTGTACATCTCTAACTTATAAATGGTTAAAACATTCCATTTTATGTTATGTACTTTACAGTGAAAAAATGGTAGTGTATCATTTACATTATTTTACATCTAAATTTTGCTGTAAAAAAAGGATCACTGCTGGTATTAACACATTTATTGAAACTAGTTCCCTACTGATGGACATTTAGGTTGTTTCCAATATTTTGCTCTCCCACTGAAACAAATAATGCTGATACAAATAATTTAAGACATATATCAAATTGTACATGTGTAAATATAACTGAGGTATAAATTTCTAAAAGCTGGGTCAAAGGTATAGACACTCATTTTTATAGGTATAATCAAATTACCTTTCATAAAAGTTGTGCTAATTCATGAACCCACCACCAAGTAGGCAAATGCCACTTCCCTATGTTCTTGTCAACTAGTAACACTAGAAGTTTTGACAGTCTGATAGGTAATTAAAATAAAGAAAAAGAGCATCTGGGTTCTTTTAACCTGTATTTCTCTAATGGCTGAGGTTGGCCATATTTTCATTTAAGAACCACTGGTAACTTCTGTCCTTATCTTTTGCCCATTTTTCTGTTTGATGTTGATATTTTAATTTTATTTATTTATTAAAATTTTTTAATGTTTATTTAATCGAGAGAGAGAGAGAGAGACAGACAGACAGGAGTGGAGGAGGGGCAGAGAGAGAGACACAGAATCAGAAAGAGGCTCCAGGCTCTGAGCTGTCAGCACAGAGCCTGAAGTGGATCTTGAACCCACAAACTGTGAGATCATGACCTGAGCCAAAGTCACGTACTTAACCAACTGAGCCACCTAGGTGCCCCATTTTCTATTTTTATTTTTATTTTGAGAAAGAGAGACAATGCACACACAAGCAGGGGAGAGTGCTGGGGTGGGGAGAGAGAGATGACACAGGACTCAATCCCAGGATACTGGGATTGTAACCTGAGCCGGTTTTATAACAGCTCTTCATATGTGAAGGAAATTTGACTTTTATGTAGGACATACATTGCAAGTATTTCCCCAAAGTTGTCATTTATCTTTGTTTTTCACAGTTTTGGTTATGTGAACATTTTCAACTTCTACATAGTCCAATTTAGCCATCTTTTCTGTAGGGGTTCTAGGTTTATGTCAAAGGTTATCAAAATTTCTTTCTCATCATTACTTTTAGGGTCTTTGCTGTTTCACTTTATGTTCATTTAAACCGGTAATTCATCTGGGAATTTATTCTGAAGTTGATGTAAGGGACGAATACAAGTTTATTTTTTCCAAATGTCTATGCTATTTCCAAATACCACTTAGAGAAAAATCCATCTTTTCCCACCTACCTGGAGTGCCACCTTTATCATAAGCTAATTCATTTTGGGTCTACTGCTAAACTTTCTATTCTGTTCAAATAATCTGTGTACTTATATATCACATACATAATTTTAATTATTATAATATTTAATATCTGTTAAGGACAGAACCTCACCCCCCACTATACTTTTTAGAATTTTTCTGATTTTTGTTTCTCTTTGACATTACTTTAGTTTTTAAAAGTTCATTTAT
Source organism: Crocuta crocuta (assembly GCF_008692635.1). NCBI lineage: Eukaryota > Metazoa > Chordata > Mammalia > Carnivora > Hyaenidae > Crocuta > Crocuta crocuta. The sequence continues at coordinate 1,264,053 of NW_027527929.1, read as the reverse complement.
TTGGGAGGGAGCGGGGCAGAGAAAGAGAATTACAAACATGCTCTGCACCATCAGTGTGGAACCTCAAACAGGGCTTGACCTGAGCCAAAATCAAGAGTTGATGCTTACCCAACTGAGCCACCCAGACACCCTGACATTATCAGGGCTCCTCATAAGAAAATTCCCATTGAGGGGCGCCTGGGTGGCTTAGTCGGCTAGCCGTCCGACTTTTGCTTAGGTCATGATCTTGCGGTTTGTGGGTTCGAGCCCCGCGTCGGGCTCTGTGCTGCCAGCTCAGAGCCTGGAGCCTGTTTCAGAGTCTGTGTCTCCCTCTCTCTCTGACTCTCCCCTGCTCACGCTGTCTCTCTCTCTCTCCTAGAAATAAATAAAAATATTAAAAAAAAAAAAGAAAATTCCCATTGATACATATATCGGGATCACATTAAAGATTAAATTAGGGAGAGTCAACATCTCTATGATGTTGAGACTTCTTATTCAAGTACATGGTATGCTTTTCAATTTGTTCAAGCATTCCCTTTTAAGTGCATTAAAAACAGCATTTAAAAACTTTCTCTAGGGGCGGCTGGGTGACTCAGTCGGTTAAGTGTCCGACTTCGGCTCAGGTCACGATCCACAATTCATGGGCTTGAGTCCTGTGTCGGGCTCTGTGCTGACAGCTACCTCAGAGCCTGGAGCCTGTCTTCAGATTCTGTATCTCCCTCTTTCCTTCTCTCTCTCTGACCCTCCCCTGCTCATGCTGTCTCCCTCTCTCTCTCAAAAATAAATAAAACATTAAAAAACATTAAAAATAAAAAAATAAAAACTTTCTTTATATAGATGTGGCATGTATCTTGTTAAATTTATCCCAAAGTATTTTATCTTTTCATTTTTATTGAATCTCTTAAGGCAGTTGCTCTGTTATCCATGTTACACTCTCTGTTATCCATGTTACACTCAATCTTATCTGACTTCTCTTAATTTAATTTTTGAATGTTTATTTTTGAGGGAGAGAAAGACAGAGTGTGAGCAGGGGAGGGGAAGAGAAAGAGGGAGATACAGATCCAAAGCAGGCTCCAGGCTCTGAGCTGTCAGCACAGATTCTGACGTGGGTTCGAACTCGCGAGCCACAAGATTATGATCTGAGCTGAAGTTGGACACTTAACCAACTGAGCCACCCACGTGCTCCAAATTTTTTATTTTTCTAAAGGTTTTTATTTTTAGAGAGTGTGCAGGGGAGGGGAGAGATGGAGAGAAAGAACCCCAAGCAGGTTCTACACTGTCAGTGCAGAGCGCCACGTGGGGCTCGATCCCACAACTGTGAGATCATGACCTGAGCCAAAATCAAGAGTTGAATGCTTAACCAACTGAGCCACCTGGGAGCCCCCAATTTTCTCCTATTGTGGAGTAATTCCTAGTTGATCTTCTTGAATTATCACCTCCTTAATTTCCTCACTGTAGACTTTGTTTCTTACTTTCAACTGTGCTGGCTAGTACCTCCAGAATATGGTTAAATAACAATGATAAGAACACCCTGATTTTGCTCCTGACTTTAACAGAAGTGTTCATAGCTAATAACTTATTAAACATTTACATGCAAAATAGCTAAAACATGTAAAAACAGGCCAGAAACATTTCAGAAGCTTAAAAGAGCTATAATTACTATCGCTGCCTTGGACTTATAGCACTTGACTTATACGATCCAAACTCTTTTCAATTCAGAAGAGGCATACTTACTATTTTCCTTTTTTCACAGAAGGAAAAAGAGAGATTTGGAAAAGGTAAGAATTGTGCTCACATCTAAAGAGTAAAATTGACTGGTAGCCCTAGAACGGATGTGGTCTCTCTGTGCTGACCTGGGCTTCCTTCCAGGCCCTTAGAAGACGTGGAAAAGATGATAGCTTAGGAAGCTTCATTTAAAAAGTTTTTAAAATGTTTTATTTTATATATGAGAGAGAGAGAGAGAGAGAAAGAGAGCAAGAGCAGGGGAGGGGCAGAGAGAGAGACACACAGAATCCAAAGCAGGCTCCATGCTCCCAGCTGCCAGCACAGAGGCCAACACGGGGCTCAAACCCCTGAACTGCGAGACCACGACCTGAGTCAAAGTTAGGCGCTCAACTGAGTGTCCCAGAAGCTACATTTAATAAATCATACAAAATTTATAAAAACCTGCTGGATTCTGACTGGAACTACAATGAATTGATAGATCAATATGGGAGGAAATGACTTCAAAATACTGAAATTTTGGGGGGCCTGGGTAGCTCAGTTGGTTAAGCATCCGACTTAAGCTCAGGTCATGATCTCATGGTTTGTGAGTTGGAGCCCCGTGTTGGGCTCTGTGCTGACAGCTTGGAGTCTGGAGCCTGCTTCGGATTCTGTGTCTTCCCCTCTCTCTGCTCCTCCCCTGCTGATGCTTGGTCTCTCTCTTTCACTCTCAAAAATAACATTGCAAAAAAATTTATAATACATAATGAATCACTTCATTTATTTCCTCTTCTTTAATTTCATTCAATTATTTCCTCAGAGGGTTGTGTGTGTGTGTGTGTGTGTGTGTGTGTGTGTGTGTTTGTTTACAGGAGTCTCATACATTTAAAACATTTTTT
>NW_027527929.1:1167144-1261454 GCF_008692635.1 Crocuta crocuta | reverse complement strand
TTATCCGAGCTGTCATCACAGAGCCCAACGTGGGGCTCGAACTCTCGAGCCATGAAGATCATGACCTGAGCCAGCTGGACACTTAGTCGATTGAGCCACCTAGGCGACACTAGTCTTATACATCTCTTTTAAAGATTTATACCTAGGTATTTAATGTAAATGTATATTTTTAAACTTCAACTTTCTGTTCATTGATGGTAAATAAAGGTATAGATAATCTTGATATCTTCATTTATTAATTCTAAATGTTTGCGATAGAGTGTACACGAGTGGGGGAGCGGCAGAAAGGGAGAGAGAACCCTAAGCAAATCATGACGTGATCCAAAAGCAAGAGTCAGATGTTTAATTGACTGAGCCACCCAGGTGTCCCTCATTTATTAATTCTAATAGTTTATCCAAATACCTTTTCAATTTTTTATGTACCTAATAATCTCTTTGCTAAGCCTGATCCTTTTTATTTTTCCTTTCTAATCTTTAAAAACCTTTTATTTTTCTTACCTTATTAAGAACAGTTTTCAATTAATGCAGCATTAAAAAAAATCTACTACGAAGAAAACAGAACCAGCAAATACATTAGGAATGGACATGTTTCAGAAACCCAGGTTCCTGGAAATTTTATGATCCAAGTGCCTGAGAACAGAGGCACTTTCTGTCAGGTGTGGCCATATTTATTCCTAAAAGCAACTTCTCTGTGGCTGTTTGATTACCATTTAAGTTACTGAAGGGAATGAACAAAAAGCCTATGTATAACAGTTAACAGAACAGAACTGTCTCCTGAATGAAATCTGCCCATCAGATCTATATGACAGAAGATGAGAAATGCACAAGCTGGGCTGAAATCCCATTTTGTGACCACTAGATGCATTTCCTTTTGGGTTTTTTCTCAAGATGAAGTAACCATACATCTCACTGCTTGCCTGGTATCCTGCCTAATAATACTAGCACCTCTTTTCATTCTCAAATGTGCTCCTAACACCAGTACAGAAATAGAAGTGAAAAGACATGGGTTTGGTTTTGGCCCATGTATTGGACAGTAACTTCACTTTTCTGAGAATGACAGCATCTTTCATATGGGGTCATGGTGAGACATAAATGAGATCCTAGATATGTGGTTTATAAACTACAGAGCTCAACAAATTCTACTAGGCATCTATAAAAAGGAATTACTCCAAATAATGTCAGTGAAAATAGTGAAGTAGGAAGATTCGAGGGCCATTCCCTCACAGAAACATGGAGAAAAGCCCACAAAAACTGTCAGAATCAACATTATTAGAACTCTGCAAAACAACCAAACAACAAACAACAAAGGTGTTTACAACGACTACACGAATGTTTAATCAAGGGAAAAAAAGTGACTGAAAGCAGGAGAGCTTTGTGGCATTTTAATTTATCCTTGCCCACCCCCTCTGGACAGCCCACACTCCTGCTGTGAGTTTCTGGTGCTGGAGGGGGCAGAGCAGTCCTTATTTTCAAAGAACCATGGTTATCTGTTTTGACCATCATGGGTGGCTTCCTGAGGCACTAGCACAAAGGTCTGGCCTCTATGTCACCTAACTGAGAATGCTCTCAGGGCAGGGAAGTGGCTACCATACTTCTGTTGAAAGATCTGAAGGAGAATGAACCAGATGCTGCCAGACAGAGCAAAGGTTATCAGTTGGGGCAAAGAGCAGAAATGTCAAAAAGCCTCGCAGAAAAAGCTGGGCAGTAAGATGCTTTGGGGAATAAGTTTTTTTTTTTTTTTAAAGCTTCCACATATCTAGGGGGATCTAAAAGCCATGCACATGCCACAGCACTGGGTGCAAGCTCAGAAAGGACCCGAGAAAGCCCGAAACTCCCACTTTTGGCTGACTGTCAGGCCCTGACCTGCACAAGCAGGAAGCCAAGATGAAGGCATAAACTTCCAGGCTGAGTGATGAAGGCATGCTCCAACACAGACACAGCCTCCAGCTGCAAAGACTGAGGAATTTTTTGTTTTGATCCAGGCATTTAAGAAAATCTCTGTTAAACCACTAGTTGACCACTAAACTAAAAGAGACATCAGTGACCACACACAAAAGAAAACATAATTTAAAAAACTAGTTTAAAAAGTCACCATATAAGCAACTATGATCCACAATAAGCAGTAACAATAAGCCTGAGCAAAAGGGAGAAGCTAATTTACGGAGGAATCACATTATGATATTCAAAATGTCCAATTTTCATGAGAAGTTATAAGGCTATGCAATGAAACAAAAAAGTATGGCCCATGGCACCTGGATGGCTCAGTCAGTTGAGTAGCCGACTTTGGCCCAGGTCATGATCTTGTGGTTCACAAGTTTGAGCCCTGCGTCAGGCTCCTGTGCTGACAGCTCAGAGCCTGCAGTCTGCTTCAGATTCTGTGTCTTGCTCTCTCTGCCCCTCCCCAGCTTGCACTTTGTCCCGCTATCTCTCAAAAATAAATAAAAACATTAAAAATTTTGATAGAAATTGCCAAATTGCCCCCTAAAAAGAGAAGGAAAAAAAATAATAAAAGAAAGAAAAAAAAAGTATGACCCATTCACAGAATAAAAAGAAATGACCAGGAACCATCCCAGAGAAATCCCAGACATTGGACCTACAAGACAAAGACTTTAAATCAACTGTCTTACATATGCTCAGAGAGCTAAAGCTCATGGGCAAAGAACTAAAGGAATCAGAATGATGGCTTACCAAACAGAGAATATCAAGAATGAGTCAGGAACTGTAAAGCTTAATAAAAATGTTGGAGCTACAAAGTACAACAGCTGAAATGAAAATTCATCAGAGGATTTGAGCAGGCAGAAGAATCAGTTAACCTGAAGACAGGCCAACTGAAATGATCAGTTGGGAACAGAAAGTAAAAAAGAATAAAGAAACATGAACAGTCTAGGAGACTGGTGACACACCATTAAGCACACCAATGTAGGCATAATGGGAGTCCCAGAGGGAGGAGAGAAAGGCGAAGAAAGAATGTGAAGACCAAAAACTCCCCAAAGTTGATGAAAGGCATGAAAGAAAAAAACCCCGTCAATAAAGAACTGTATACACAGCCTAAGTACCCTTCCAAAATGAAAGCAGACTCAAGACATTTCTAGACAAACAAAAGACAAAGGAGTTTGTTGCTAGTAGACCTGCCCTACAAGAAATATTAAAGAGAGTCCTTCAGGTTGAAATGAAAGGACATCAGAAAATAACGTAAAGCCGTACAAAGAAATAACAGTTACCAATAAAGATAACTATAAATGTAAATATAAAAGTCAATACTGTATATTTAGTTTCTAATTATTTTTTTCTCTTATATGATTGTTAAGGCAAATGTATATAGCAATATTTATAAATATATGTCCATGGGCACACACAGCAGAAAGATATCATCCTGACAATAACACAAAGGGGGAGAGATGGCACTGTAGATGAGCAGAGTTTAATATACTATTGAAGCTAAACTAGATTGCCACAAACTTAAGATGTAATTCCCGGTGTAACACCACTAAGAAAACCACTAGGAAAAAAAGTAATAAATGGTATGGTTACCCTAACAAAGGAAACTTTAGTTTCACCTTTGCTAAGTTTTCAGTCTTCTGGCTGGGTTTACACCAGCGAGAAAGGCTCTAGGGCACTTTTTTATTCTGGATCACGAGTTAAAAGGAGGATCTTCTCTACTGCAGAAACTTAAGAAGGACTAGAATAACTTTACTCGCCATTCCTCCCCCTCCCCAGGTTGGAAAGAGGAAAATGTGTTGAACTATCAGCCATTCAGATATTTTTACCATATCCAATTCTGAAAAAAACCCATTAAAACAATCTAGGTATCATTAAAGTGATCAAATAAAGTCTAAGTGTAAAATACTTATTTCTTCTTGGTCGTAAACATGGTGGTTTCTTCTTCATAACCATGTGTAATCAATACAAAGCTTGTGTCTAGTAACATTTTGGAAAACTACTCCAAAAGATGGAAAGAGTAGCCAGTTTGTAAGTAAGCTGTAGTGTTAACTCTGGGCCAGAAGAAATGCAATAGCTGAAAAATAATGACAGTACATGATGCATAGAACTATGTTTGAGAAGCAGAGTGCGTGTGAACACTCAGGATGACTGAATGGAAACCTCAGCATGAGCCCTGCACATTTCTGGATCAGGGACAGTAACATTACTAGGGTTAAGAGCCAAGAAACTAGAAAAGTCTTTTAACTCCTTCCCTTGATTCCTACCTAATTCTTTCATACACCCCACACCGCAGCTGCAGGGAATCCTCCAATGCGTATGCTGGCCCACACTGCTGCTCTGCTCACACCCTGACAGGACTTCCCATCTGCTCCAAACCCTATCTGAGCACTGTCTTAGTAGACCTACTGTGACTGTATTTCCAGCCACCTCAAGGGGCTCATTCCCTACCACACCCTCCTAGTCTGCCTCAGCCACCTGGCTTTCTTACTGTGTCTCAACCATGCCCAGCTACTCCGCCTTAAGGGCTTTGCATTTCGTGTTTGCTGTGCCTACAAGGAGTAAAATCTCAGATACAAGCATACGTCAGAGATAATGCAGGTTCAGTTCCAGATCACCTCAATAAAGCAAATATCACAATAAAGTGACTCAAATGATTTTCTGGTTTCCCACTGCATATAAAAGTAATGTTTACACTATACTGTAGTGTGTTAGGTGTGTAATAGCATTGAGTCTAAAAAAACAATATACATACTGTAATTAAAAACCACTTTATTGCCACAACATGCTAACCATCATCTGAGCTTTCAGTGTGTGGAAAAAAATCTTTTTTTTTTTTTTTTTAATAAACTTTATGCCCAACATGGGGCTTAAACTCATGACCCCGAGATCAAGAGTCGCATGCTCTACTGACTGAGCCAGCCAGGTGTCCCCACCTTTTTGGGGGTAGAGGGTCTTGCCTCAATGTGGATGGTTGCTGATTGATCAGGATGATGCTTGCTGAAGGCTGGAGTAGTGGTGGCAATTTCTTAAAATATGACAACAGTGGAGGCTGCAACATCAGTGGACTCTTCCTTTCACAAATGATTTCTCAGTAGCATGTGATGTTATTTGATATCATTTTACCCACAGTCAAACTTCTTTCAAAATTGGGAGTATCTTCTCAAATCCTGCTGATGTATCATCAGCTAAGTTTATGTGATATTCAAAATCCTTTGTTATCATTTCAACAACCTTCACAGCATCTTCACCAGGAGATTCTGCCTCAAGAAACCATATTCTTTGCTCTTCCGTAAGAAGCAACTCCTCCTCCATTAAAGTTTTATCATAAGATTGCAGCATCTCACATATAATAGCAATAAAGTTTGAAATACTGTTGAGAGTTACCAAAATGTGGCACTGGAACATGAAATGAGCAAATGCTGCTGGGAAAATGACGCCAACAGACTCGCTTGACACAGGGTTGCCACAAACCTTGAATTTGTAAAAAACCTAGCATCTGTGAAGCGCAATAAAGCAAAGCACAATAAAAGCATGCCTGAATTTGGGTGGTTTTCTCCCTGACTGCCTTCAAATGCTTTTGGTGACCACATTACCTAAAACAAGACCTCCCCTCAACATTATGTTCTACCCTCTTCCTCTGCCTATTCTCATTCAGAGCTCTCACTACTACCTTATATTCTATAGATTTAATTTTATTTCACTTACTAACTCTGGTCTGTTTATTGCTGTATACCTAGCACCTAGAACAGTGCCTAACACAGAAGGAGTATTCAGTCAACTCTTGTAGAATCAATGTGTTTAAATGAAAAGGTATAATAAGTACTTACCCAGAATACATGTCATGGGGCAGGTTTCTTCCAGATTACTCAGAAACACTTCTTTTTTGTAGAACATTTTTGTGGGCTCATGTTCTGTCTCTTCTGGGTGAATAAAGATGGGACCATAAAAATATGCAGCTCCATCTCGGACCCATACCTTTTCAATTCTTGGGAGAAAAATAAAGTAGAATTACTAGGTTTCATTCTTGAAGGATTAATCTACCAAAAATTCTGTTAGCCAAAAACTTAATGATATTTATTATTTTAAAAAAATAAAAATTTGAGAGAGAATGAGTGCAAGTCAGGGAGGAGCAGATGAAGAGGGAGCAAGAATTCTTAAGCAGGCTCCATATCCAGTACAGAGCCTGACATGGGGTCCATCTCATGACTGTGAGATCATGACCTGAACTGAAAAGAGTAGGATGCTTAACCCACTGAGTCACCCAGGCATCCCAATGATATTTACTATCTTAGAGAAGTTTCATTGACTGTTTTGATAAGAAGACAATTTCCTTGATATTTTGCCCTCTTTGAGCACAGGAGAAAATACTCAGAAAGAGAAATGAACATTTGGCTACTCATGGGGAAAACAATTTTAACACAATACTGAGGCATTGCTCCCAGGTGTTTTCCCTGAGATGCTCAAGATGAAACAAAACTAATCATCTGTCATTGGACTTGTCAGCTGAATACACATGCAAGCCATCAATATTTGGGATCAGCTAACACGAATGGCAGATATTCCTGTAAGGCAATGGTTCATGGCCTTTTTGAGTGCCAAGATATAAGAGCCCTTCACCCTTTGAAAATCTGACTAAAGCCAGATACTATCTCCCTAGAAAAAAATAAAAATGCACACGTGACTGCTATGTGCCAGGTACTATTATCATTCCTCACAATCACCCCACCAACTTGGTGTTATTGTCTCCAAAGTCTTGTGGTTCCTAAGAAGAAGCAATATCCTCATCTCGGTTACTGATAATGCCACCCTTCCAGTTCCTCAAGCCAATACACAGAAGTCACCCTTGACTCTTCCCTTTCTCGCTCGCTCTCAGACCCCACACCCCATTTATCAGGAATCCTATTAACTCAACCTTTTAAAACAGGATCTGACCACTGGCCTGAGCCGCCATCATTTTGTTGCCTGGATTACTGCAAGAGCCAGCCTTCTAGCAGATCTCCTTGCTTTTCTTTGACCTTCTAAGTCTATTCTCAACATCCAGTAGGCAGAGCAATCCTGATAAGAACTAATTTAGATGCCACACTGATACTTAAACAAATCCAATGGTACTCTTTTTAATTCAGTAAAAGCCCAAGTACCTACAGCGGTCCCTGAGGTCCACAAGAGTTGCACGTATGCCGTGGCCCTCATCTCCTGTCTAACTCCATGCACTGCTCACTCTCCCTGTAACAAACTCTCCTGATTTGAACAGGCCAGGCACGGTTCTCCCTCAGGTCTTTATCTGGCTGTTCTCACTTCCTGGAAAGCTTTCCTCCTGGATATTCACATTACTTCCTCAGTTTCTTCAAGTGTTGACTCAACTATCAACTCAGTGAGGCCTATATACACCACACTCATTAAACTTCTGTACCTCCTCACTTTGACCACAGCACTCCTGGGTGCTTACATACTCTATTTTTTCATGACCTAATGTACCTTACATTTTACTTATTCATGATGTTTACTGTTTGTCTTTTCACTGGAACAAAGATCTCTCGCACTAAGAATATTTATTTTATTCATTAATGTACCCTCAGAGTCTGGCAAATAGTAGGTTTGTAATAAATGATTACTGAGTGAAGAAAAAATGGAATTAGGAAACTGAAGTTCAGGGAAGTAAATCATTTGCCTAAGGACATGAAGCTAGCAGGGCTGGGACTTACCACCAGCACAGGATCTCTTGGAACCAACCACCACTCTTAACCACTATCCTCTACTGTCCAATCCTGTACCTGACCCCGTCACTGCTGTTCTAGGCCATGCAACCACACTTCCATCCATTCCCTTGTTCAACAAATATCTGAGCCCTTACTATGTTTCAAGAACTATATGCTTGGAGCAGGGAAGAGAAAGGTGAGCAAAAAGACAGGGGCCCTACTATCAGGGCATTTGCAGTCTGGTATGGAACCCTACAGTAAATAACATGACATGTGCTCTGAGAATCAGGGAGACCTAATCCAGTCTGGAGGACAAAGAAAAAGCTTCCTTAAGGAAGTGTTAAATTTAAGCTAAAGGAATTCATCATGTGAAGTGGGCAGGGAGATTCTGGGTTGAGAGTTCAGTAAATGGTAGGAGAAGAGAAAAAGAGCTCACAAGAAGAATTTAAAAAAGCATGGCTAGAGACGAATAAGTGTGTGCAAGGAAGCTGGGAAAGTCAGAGGATTGTGGGGGGCAGGGAGGGTGATGATGGACGTGCGTCTTCATCCTAAAGAGTGATGAATTTCCACGTGCTCCAAATCTTTCTGACCCAACTGCATCTTCCCTGCTTCAGTAACACTTACCTGCCCACGCGAGGGCGCACCAGGCCGTGGGACTTGATGAAGACACAGTCACCAACCTTCAGCCACATGTCATTGTAACGGAGCTGCTCAAAGTAGTGGCAACCTGGTTCACCGTTTGACATTTCCACAGGGACATCTTCTTTCTCCTGTGGTAAAGGAAACTGGTTGAAGATAGGCAGCTCACAATCAAGGCCCAGACAGAGAAGGTAAGAAAGGAAAGCTGACTTCACATTAACTTAGAAGGAAAAAATAACCATAAATAGAAGTTTTGATGGAGATCAGAAACTAAAGGATTAGGGTAACGAAACCAAACTAAGTCTTATCAAATATTATATTTATTTTAAATTTCTAGTTACGTTTCATAAAATGTTACTCCAAGATGCTTTTATCCCCTACCCCCGAACCCTCTGTGCAATAAGAGCACTGGAGAGCACTTAGCAGCATGCGGGAGCAGACTCACTCATACACTGCTATGGAAGATAAGGAGCAAAGACTGCATAAGCTTCCTCTTCACCACATGTGCTGAGCTCTCTATTTCTTAACATTAACAGTGATAGATTTAAAATTATCATTCTGATTTATTCTAGAATGAAAAGGAATAGTACAGCCTCTGTGACATAAACACATACTCTCAATTTTTAAATAAATTACAAGGTCTGTCACCTACTGGCTACTGTGACATTTGGCAAATTACTTCACCTCTTAGGCCTTAGTTTCCTTATCTGTGAAGACAGTGTGCCCATTAGATAGGGTTGTTAGGAAGCTTCAATAATATTCTCCATGTTAAGTACACAGAACAATGCCTGACTTATGAAAAGCAGTTTAACATTCATTATTATTGTTTTACAGTTTTGGCAGAAAAAGGGAAAAAAAAGTTCTGATTTGATGCAGATAGTGGTCACAGCACAAAGTGTTTTAAACATATTAATTTCAAAACATATAAAAGCCCCTTGAGGAAACCCCAGAACCCTCAAAGTTTCTACTGCATCTCCTTGAGAATATCTGAAACTTCAAACAAAAATATTTCCTTTAGAAGGTCCAGTTTGTTTTTATCTTTACAACTTTAAATGTGCTATCTAAATGCTCTTCCTGGAAAATCCTTAAGAATGAGAGAAGGTCACACACACACTGGTTGAGGGGCAGCTGCAGGAATGGGAGCTATAAACTAACCCCTGAAAGTAAGAATAACTTTTTCTTTTAGGAATGGGCTCTGTTCTGAAGTTTTGTTTTGTTTTGTTTTAAATAATCTTTCTGCCCAATGTGGGGCTTGAACTCAATCCCAAGATTGAGAGCTGCACGCTCTACCTGCTGAAGGTATTCTTTTTAAACGTTCCAGGAATGACCTGTTTTGGCCAGGCAAAATTAAAATAAAGATATGAGGAAAAAGAAAAAAAAAATGTGTGTACAGAGAGGAGCCTGGGGACTTATGAATTCTAAGAAAAAACTGCTTAACTTGGATGTAAATTTTTAAAAAATTAATTTAAAAAAAGAAAACGAAAAATAAATCTATGTTATTCCCACACTGGCTTCCTTTGGTATTTCTTATTCTTTCACAATTAATGTCTCTACGATTCCCAGACATACTGGTAAAGTATAAAAAATATCATGTTCTTTCCCAAGCTCCCTTTCTCTTGTAACACTGTCAGGACCCTAAAATGGACTTTTTTTTTTTTTTTCCTTAAATGACACTAAGAATTCAATTTTTTCCAGTTATCTTTGATTATATAAAAGAAGTACATTTGCTGGCAAAAGTCAACATTAGAGCATGTAAAACTTAAAAACAATCTTCTGTGATCCAACTCCAGAGATAAGCACCTAGTTTAGCATACAGCAGTGTTTCATGCTGTTTTCGTTTTCTCATTCATGTATGTAAAAATATATTTTTCTTTGTTTTGAGTCATGACGGTACCGCATCCCATTCTGCCACCTGTTAATCATGAACACCCTCCTACCACAGGACTTGGAAAAATTTCCACATGGCATATATAAACCTCCCTCACGGCTCTCAGTGGCCGTACAGTTAGCATGCTATGGATGTATGACGACTTACTCAATTCCTATTCATGGGCATTTGGGTTTGGTCAAGGGTTTTTGGTTTTACAAGTGACATGGATGTCACTCCTTGTAAAGGACCCTTTAGTACGCCTATCTGAGCACTGGGCTGGAACACATCCCCTGGCATCAAACTGTAGGGTCAAAGGGAATGTCATGGATGGGAGAGAAGGGTGCTGCCCACACCCACGCCAGGTGTGCCCAGTATGAGCAGTCAATAGAACTCTTGCCAATCTGCCAGGCATTTAAAAACTATTAGATCAACACATTTTCTTACCTTTTTGACTGTCTTTCCTCTTATATATCATGTATTTGGTTCTTTGTCTATTTTTCTAGTGTAGCTTTTTTCCTAGGTTTCCAAGAGCTTTTTGTGTTAAGAATGGCAGTCCTTAGACTTTTATTAAACTAATGAATATTTTCCATTGTATACTGATAAAATAACCTTTACCCCCCTTTTATAGATATTGGTTTTATATCATGTATAGAAAGGATCCATTCCAAGCTTAGAAATAAATATATACATAAATAAAAGAATATAGATAAATAATAGTAAATATGTTTATGTTAGCAACTAGTACTTTGTTTCTTTCTTTCTTATTTTNACTACTTCCAGTTTTTCCAGTATCATTTGATTCTATCCTCTCCTGCTGATTTATAATACTACCTTTATATTCTAGATTTTAATTATAGAAAGTCTATTCCTTCCACTGACTGGTCCTGAGCTATTATCTCAATTTTTTAAAAATGTAGTTTTATAAAATAAACTATCTGGCAGGGCAAAGCACTTTGGTTACTTTCCCCCCTTCTTTTCCTGGTGACTAACATGTTTATCCTTTCATAAAAATGCCAGTATAATTCTGTCAGGTTCCAAAAACAAGTCTTTCATGTCCTTGCGTAGACTGTTTCTCTTCCTATAGATTCCATCCATTCCTTTTAAGGTTGTTTCTTTTTTTTTTTTTCTTTTTAATATTTGTTTGTTTATTTAGAAAGAGAGACAGAAAATGAGTGGGGAGGGGGAGAGAGAGAATCCCAAACAGGCTCCAGACTGTCAGCACAGAGCTCAAGATGGGGCTTAAATTCACAAACCATGAGATCTTGACCTGAGCCGAAATCAAGAGTCAGACACACAACTGAGCCACCCAGTATCGCCCCTCAAGATTATTTCTTAATGTATCTTTGTTGTTAAGGTGAATTAGATATTTTCTTCTACATGACTTTCCTAACAGCTGCTAAAGTGTATTCAACATTTTCATCTTACTTTCAAGAGTCTTGTGAATTATATCGGAAAGCTAGTGACTCGTATATGGATTTTGAAATTCCTATTTATTGAATTCTTGGTTTTCAAAATTTCAGTTAATTTCTCCCCTATTATCTGCAAAAAAAGTTTTGCCTCTTTATTGTCAATATTTTTACTATTTTTGTTTGTCTGCATTGGCTACTTTCAGAAAAATATAGGTAACAGGAGAGCAAGCAGGTTTAGGTGTGAGAAACAAATATAATTTTCAAAAACCATTTTGAGGAAATATCCATCTAAAGACTTAAATAAATGAAGAGTTACTGTACTTTATCAAATAAATTCTCCTTAATCTATTAATGTAATGAAATGTTTTACTGAATTTTCCTAATTTTGACCAATCCTTGCATTTCTAGAATGAACTTCCACCTACTTGGTCGTATTATTCTTAAATAACTAATTTGATTTCAATTATAAAAATATATTTTCTCCAAGTGTTTTTTGCATTAATATTCATAAGTTAGACTGAACTATAGCTTTTCTGTTTTTGTCAGGTTTTGAAGTCAAGATTATTCTGGCTTTGTAAAATAAACTGGGAAGTTTTCTTTGTTCTCAATGCTCTAAAATAATTTAAACCATAATTATAGGTCTCTTAAAGGGTTAAAAGAACTCACCTACAGAATTATTTGATCTGAGTACTCTGTGATTAGCTCTCAAGACATTAAAAAAAATTTCTTCTTGTTGTTGTCCACTTACGTGTTACATCTCTTCCTGACTCTACTTTAGTGATTTATATTGTCCTAGGAAATTATTCATTTTACTCAGGATTTCAATTTATTAACAAAAATGTGTAAGTCTTTAAATTTCTTCCACATTTGTATGTCTGAGCTTAATTCCCTTTTTTTTTATTAGGATAGTTGGTAGTTTATCACACTGGACTTGTCAAATGATTGGCACTTGGATTTACTTCTTTCTATATTATTTGGGAGAGAGAGGGAGAGAGCACATGTGTGCATCCATGCACATAATTCAGCAGGAGAGCGGGGAGAGAGAATCTCAAGCAGGCTCCATGCTCAGTGTGGAGCCTGACAGAGGGCTCAATCCCATGACCCTGGGACCATGACTGGAGCTGAAATGAAGAGTCAACTGACCCAGGTGCTCCTATTTAATCTTTTTTAAGTAGGCTCCACACCCAGTGGGGGACTTAAACTCATGACCCTGAGATCAAGAGTCTCATGCTCTACTTTTCAGGGGCCCGTGGATTTACTTTTCAGGTCTACTGTTCTTTTCTACGTATTAATTTCTGTCCCTCTTTTATAGTTCCCTTCTTTCTGTTTACCTAAGGTTTTATGTTGTTGCTCTTTTTCTAATTCTGATTTTGAATGCTTTATTCATTTTCTGAAATAGGTATTCTGAAATGTAAAATTCTTTTCTGTGTGGCTTTTTTTTTAAAATTTTTTAAAAAATTTTATTTCTAGGGGAGAGAGAGAGAGAGAGAGAGACAGCGTGAGCAGGGGAGGGTCAGAGAGAGAGGGAGATACACACTCTGAAATAGGCTCCAGGCTCTGAGCTGGCAGTCAGCACAGAGCCCGACGCGGGGCTCGAACCCATGAACCGCGAGATCATGACCTAAGCAAAGTCGGACGCTTAACCGACTAAGCCACCCAGGCGCCCCCTGTGTGGCTTTTAACTACATACCTTTTCCAAGTTAAAATTGTCTTCAGTTCGACTATCCTCTGAGTTGTCTGTGTTCTTCTCATCATCCCCTTTATCTGCATTTGCAAACACAGAGGCCACTCGGACCACAGGCAAGGGCACATCCCGAGGGACAAACCTAACTGAGCTGATGGGCATGGTCCACAGTTTAATTTTCTTAAAAGATTTGGTTTTGGCAGAATATCGTGATTCACAGACAAAAACATCTTCATCTCGAAAGTTTTCTGGGCATAATTTAAAGTATTCCTGGGAGATACAATAAAATTAATTAGTTAGGTGAATTTTCTGAAAACCAGTTAACCAAAAAAACCCAAACCACACATCAATCAAGCAAACAAAAAAAAGCTAAACTTTCTGACAGTTAACCACAAATAGTAAATGGCTAGAGATGTAGGAGCAACTCCTTGCTACAAAATGGCCTTATAATACACCCTTTAGCTTATTTAGCTTACCAACAGCCCTTGTGAAAATATATTAGCATTTCATAATATAGCTATAATGTTCCTGAAAGCTTTGGGGCAGGGCTCAATGTGCCTGTATCAGATAGATACACAAAAAGTATACTTTAGGCTAAAATGAGCAAATCAGAGAACTCTAGATGCTGGCGAGGATGTGGAGAAACGGGCACCCTCCTACACTGTTGGTGGGAATGTAAACTGGTACAGCCCCTCTGGAAAGCAGTGTGGAGGTTCCTCAGGAAACTAATTTGACAATAAACTATTTGTAAAAAAAAAAAATCAATTGTGTAAATAAATTTCTGTATTCAATTCTGGAAAAAAAAAAAACAAAAAAAACCAAAAAGTATACTTTATTACCTAAAAAGCATACTGACAGTTTTCAGAACATTATGTTTCAAAAAATGTCATCCTTAAAAGTTAGCCTTGCAGTATAAAACAAAACCCCTTAAGCTAGCTGCATTCAGCTATATAGTGCAGGCAGCAATGGTCTTCCATCATCATGATCAGATTAATTTCTTCCCAAATCTTTTACAGAGAGCCATACACATTCAGTTAAAAAAATTCAAATGGTTTAAAACAGAACTCCTAATTTGTAAATACCAATTTTCTGTGTTTGTAAATTTTATTTTCACAGAATGATCTCTACTTTGGGGACTAATGAGTTTCTTACCTTGACAAACATGACCACACATTTGCCTAGAATTTTACTAACGGGAACTTTATTGTAATAGTCACTCTTAAAAACTTCTTTTTCTAGAAATTTTCGTGTAGCCAGATGAAATGTTTCATTTGGCCGATAAAACCAACAGCCATACAACCATTTTTCACCTCAAAAACAAAAAGAGAGAATTACCATTAACAGAAATCACACATTCTTTGCAAAATGAGCAAATTTTCCATCTATTCTCCCATGGCCTGAACCCAACAATGTGCTTTTTAGGCCACAGTTCCTAAAAATAATTATCTTAGAAGAAACGATACTTTAAAATGAAGTATAATGAGGCCCCAAAAATGCTACTCCCCTCCGTCATATGAAAAGAGGTGCAATACAGAGGCTGAGGAGGGTGACGAGACAGCTGGCCCGCTCTGCCAGAGTCAGGACGCCCAGCGCTGCCTGCTCTGAGGAGGACACGGCACGCTACAGGACGCAGGTAGCGCTCAGGACAAGGGATACAAAGGTACTTCATGAGGGGAAGCTGAGGGAGCTGGACTGCCCGGATCATATTGCTGCCTGCTTCTGGCTTCGTTCACTCTTGTTTTTTTTTTAAATGTTTTATTTATTTCTGAGAGAGAGAGAGACAGTGTGAGCAGGGGAGGGTCAGAGAGAGAGGGAGACACAGAATCTGAAGCAGGCTCCAGGCTCTGAGCTGTCGGCACACAGCCCGACACGGGGCTCAAACCCACAAACCGTGAGATCATGACCTGAGCTGAAGTCGGACACTTAACCGACTGAGCCACCCAGGCGCTCCAGGCTTCATTCACTTTTATTTGTTCTCTGGGTCTTAAGTTAAAGGCAACTGTTCTAGGACACCTTTCTGAAATCAATTTCTAAGCCAAGGCACATGTCACTCTATAATTATTTCTTTTTCATTTGTGATTTATACCATAGTGGTTTTGTCACGAGCCAAATGTGAGGCTTTAGTTCATGCGAGTCTCTGACATTCTACAGAGTTTGGCTTACTGTGTGTTTTTAATAAACACCAGTGGAGTGAATGAATCTTAACCTCCCTTCAAGAAGTTGCATTTCTTTTGACTCAACTGTACCACTCACCAGCCCAAGGGTGCTAAATCCCATGTTTTACATATAGTGGGTGCTTACTCATATTTACTGATATACTACATAACAACTATTGCCTGAGTTACAATTTTCTTCCCTGAGAACCAAGGAAGAGTAAACATGAGTCACATGTCACCAATCTGTCCTTTGATTTAAAACTAACTTACCAGCAGAATCTTCCCAAAGTCTCTCAATACAGACTATGTGTGGTTGCAGGCTGGCCTCTGCAGGCTCCACATAGACGTAATCTCCAACATGGTACATGCTGTTCTTAAAGCTGCAGTCCTGACTGTACGTGCGGTGTAAGCCTGAGAGGCCTGCAGTGCCTGAGGAGTCTTCACTCTTTTCAGCTTCTTCGGTGAAAAAGAGAAAAAGGTTCCAGTTAAAAGCATGGTAGAATCAGATGTAGGATTCAAACAACACATACTAATACATTTCATTCTTTTCTAGACCTTCAAGGTCCATATTCCCAAGAAGAGGTATTCAAAAGTGCCTTTTTGAATTACAATAGTCATTAATTTAAGTGGATACATAAATAAACAAAGGATCTACAGACTAAAAATAACCGCCTTAATAATAAATGCTCAAGATAGTCATTCTGGATAATGCAGAAAAGTATAAAGAAGAAAATAGGTGATCTATAAAACATGTATTCCTGGAAATAATCTCATATGTACTTCCTCTCCATCTTAATGCCTCTGAAGAATTTTTCCCTAAGTTACTATATGTGTATGTCACCATTAATGGAATCTTAGAACTGAGAAGATATGGAATATGCATATTATGCAATATAACATGAACTATACATGTCTCTACTAAAGATAGAACTCTACTGTTCCCCTGAGATTAATGCTTTTCAATAAGACGTATTTTTGTTAATATTAAATTTTTTAATGTTTATTTATTTTTGAGAGAGAGAGACAGAGCATGAGCATGAGAGGGGCAGAGAGAGAGAGGGAGACACAGAATATGAAGCAGGCTCTAGACTCTGAGCTGTCAGCACAGAGCCCAACAAGGGGCTTGAACTCATAAGCTGTGAGACCATGCATGACCTGAGCTGCAGTCAGACACTCAACCGACTGAGCCACCCAGGCGCCCCTAAATAATATTTTTAACGGCTCCCATANTTTTGAAGATAAAGCTGTGCCCATAATTTTTGATTACTTACTTACGATAATTTTCTATAAATGCAACAGCTAGAAAGAAGCATTTTAATTGTTTTTGAAATGCCTATTCTAAACCAACTCCCAAAATTCTGTACCAATTTAAGTCCCTCACTGTGTGGCTACAAGGGTCAGTTTCTCCATTCTCGTGCTCCAACATTTCTAATTTTTTAAAAGTTTTGCCAGTATTAGTGAGAAATGTTATCTAGTATTCGATTAGTCAAATGAATCCCTGTAACATATACAAGAAATTCACAAGGTACTTAAGACTATATACCATCAAGAACACGGTCAACTGTATGGAAAAGGACAGAGAGAGCACAAAAGCCCCCAAATTCTAGAGACATGAAACAGGATGATAAAAAAACTCAACTTCAAATATGAAAAAGAAAGATTTAGAGGGCAGAGTCCTGAGCCACAGAGGACTATTTCTAGGCCTTGGAACCTAATGACTCTGCCTAGCTGGATTTCAAGATTGCTTGGAATTGAAGACCCTTTCCCATCCATTTCTCCCTTTCTCAATGGAATGTCTCTTAATTATTATTATATGTATGTCCCATCATTGTATTGTAGGAGCAAAGGACTTGTTTTTGGTTTCACAGGTCCACCGAGTGAGAGGAACTGTGTCCCAGGATGGGTCATACCCAGAGCCTCACCTATATACACTAATTTAAATGATTTTAATAAGATCTGAAGCATTTGAGTTCATAAAGCTGATAATATTTCGATAAGATTTTGATACCCAGCAGCAGGGTGTTACTGCAACAAATACCTACAAAATATGGAAGCAAGTTTGGAATTGGGCAGTAGCAGAAACTGGGAGAATTTTGAGCAGAGCAAAGGCCTTGGTTGCCTTGCATAGCCTATGGTAGAGAAATGGACATTAAAGACTTGGCAGTAGAAGGCTCTGATGGAAATGAAGACAATGTTACTGGAAAGGGGATCCTTGCTACACAGTGACAGGAAGCTTAGGAGAACTATGTTCTGCAATTATGTGGATTCTGGCCTCCTGGGCTGATCTTTGGTTATCTTTCTCCTTTGTTCATTTGTTGTCGTTCTACTACCTCACAGATTTCTTCATCTTCTAATCCTTCTCTAAATGATTCCTTTCTGCTGTCATTAAAAAAATTATGTATGTATTTCTTGTATATACGTATGCATATATGTATTTTTGGGAGAGCGCAAGAAGGGGAGGGGCAGAGAGGGGCACAGAAGACTTGAAGCAGGCTCTGTGCTGACAGCAGTGAGCCCAATGTGGGGCTGGAACTTATGACTTGAGCTGAAGTCGGATACTCAATGGACTAAGCTGCCTGGGGGGTTCCTCATTAAAAAAAAATTTTTAACAAATCAATCTGACATACAACAATGTGTAAATTTAAGCTGTACAACTAGATACTTGAATACACTTATATATTGTTGCCACTGCAGTGACACTTAACCAGATTACTTAATCATAGTACAGTACCATTGTCTATATTCACTTTACTGTGCATTAGCACTCCATGGATTTACCACTCCTTACAAGGCTGTACTCTTAAACACCATCACTCTTATCACCTCACCCTACTCTATTGTTTTTCTTCTTAAGGGGAACGTTATTTGAAAAAAATTTTATTAAAAAATTTTTATTTTTGAGACAGAGAGAGAACGTAAGCAGGGGAGGGGCAGAGAGGAGAGACAGAATCCAAAGTGGACTCCGCACTGTCAATGCAGAACCTGATGCGGGGTTCAAACCCAAGAACTGTGCGCTCATGACATGAGCTGAAATCAAGAGCCAGACACTCAGCCAAATGAGTCATCCAGAGCCCCTCTGCTATCATTTTTTAAAAACAGTTTCATTGAAGGGCGCCTTTGGCTCAGTCAGTTAGGTGTCCAGCTCTTGGTTGCGGCTCAGGTCGTGATCTCACGGCTTCTTCATGAGTTCAAGCCCCATACTGGGCTTTGTGCTGGCAGTGTGGAGCCTGCTTGGGATTCTCTCTCTCTGCCCCTCTACTACTTGTGCTGTCTCTGTCTCTCTCAAAAGTAAATAAACTTAAAAGTTTCATTGAGATATAATTTGCACAACACACACATACAACTTCCTTTTTTAATGTTTTATTTATTTCTAGGAGACAGAGAGAGAGAGACAGCGTGAGCAGGGGAGGGTCAGAGAGAGAGGGAGTCACAGACTGAAACAGGCTCGAGGCTCTGAGCTGGCAGTCAGCACAGAGCCCGATGCGGGGCTCGAACCCACGAACCACGAGATCATGACCTAAGCAAAAGTCGGACGATCAACCGACTAAGCCACCCAGGCGCCCACAATTCCCCCTTTTAAAGTGTACAATTCAGTTTCTTGGTATGTTACTAGTTTAAAAAAACTGTGATAATATACCACATAAAATTTGCCATTTTTTGACCATTTTAAGTACATATTTTAGTGGCATTAATTACATTCACAATGTTGTGCAATCAGAACTGCTATCTATTTACAAAACTTTTTATTTCAAACAGAAACTCTGTATCCATTAAGCACGAACTCCTCTCTTGTTCCCACCAAGCCCTGGTAACCTCTATTCTACTTTCTGTCTCTATGAATTTGCTACTCCAGGTACCTCACGTAAGTGGAATAATACACTATTTGTCCTTTCATGTTTTACCTACTTCAGTCAGCATAATGTTTTCAAGATTCATCTGTGTTGTAGCATGTGTCACCACTTCATTAATTTTTATGGGCGAATAACATTCTATTGTGTGTATATGTACCACATTCATCTGTTGTTAATGGACACTTGGGTTGTTTCTGCCTTTTGCCTCTTGTGAATAATGCTGTTCCAGATATTGGTGTACAATTATGTGTAGGAGTCCCTGCTTTCAGGTCTCTGGGTATATACCCAGGAGAGGAACTAATGGATCACATGGTAATTCAATGATGACCTTTGTAAGGAATTGCCAAACTGTTTTTCCGTAATGGCTGTACCATTTTACATTCCCACTATCAGTGTATGAGAGCTTCAATTTCTCCACATCCTCAGCAACACTTGCTATTTTTTTTAATAATAGCCATCCTAAAAAGAATGAAGTGGTATCTCAATGTAGGTTTGATTTGCATTCCCTAATGATTAATGATGCTGAACATGTTTTTTGTGTGCTTACGGCCATCTGTTTAATTTCTTTGGAGATAAGTCTATTCCCGTACTTTGCCCATTTTTGAACTGTTTTGTTACTGAATTTACATCATATCCTTGACATCAGACTCTTGTCAGACATATGATTTGTGAATATTTTCTTTCATTCTGTTGGTTTGCCACATTTTCAATTTCCAAGAAATTTTCTTTTCTGTGAATGTCCATTTTTATGACCTCCTGTTCTTATTTTATGGATGCAGTAGCTTGTCATGTCTCTGAAGGTCTAAATCTTAGTTTATTAGTTTTTTATTTNCTCGAACCCACAAACTGCGAGATCATGACCCAAGCGAAAGTCGGAAAGTCGGATGCTTAACCGACTAAGCCACCCAGGTGCCCCAGTTTATTAGTTTTTTAATTAAAAAATATTTTAATGTTTATTTTTGAGAAACAGTGCAAGTGGGGGAAGGGCAGAAGGAGAGGGCGACACAGAATACAAAGCAGGCTCCAGGGCTCGAACCCACAAACCGTGAGATAATGACCACAGCTGAAGTCAGACACTTAACCAACTGAGCCAAACAGGCACCCCAGTTTATTAGTTTTTTAATGTTTATATATATTTTATTATTAATTTTAATGTTTATTTTTGAGAGAGACAGGGAGAGCACAAGCAGGGGAGGGGCAGAGAGGGTCTGAAGCGGGCTCTGTGCTAACAGCTGAGAGCCCAATGTGGGATTCAAACTCATGAACTGTTAAGATCATGACATGAGCCAAAGTCAGTGCTCAACCAACTGAACCACCCAGGTGCCCCTAAGGGTTTATTTTTGAGAGAGAGGGAGGGGGAGAGAGAGAGAGAGAGAGAGAGAGAGAGAGCGAGCACACGAGCAAGAACGAGCAAGCGGGCATGAGTGGGGGAGGGGCAAAGAGAGAGGGGTACAGAGGATCCAAAGTAGGATCTGAGCTGACAGCAGAGAGCTGGACATGGGGCTAAAACTCACGAACCCCAAGATCATTACCTAAGCCAATGTGGGATGCTCAACCAACTGAGCCACCCATTTTTTTGCTTTTTTTTTTTTTTTAAATTTTCCTCTGCCTGCCTTGTTTTTTTCCCCAAGGTCCTTTTTTTCTTTTTGTTTTATTCTATCTTACATCTGAGAGATTTGCCTTAAATATCTGGTCCTATTTAAGTAAGTACCTGTTCCTACTTAAAAGCAAAATGCTAAAAAAAACCCCAACTAGAAACTCTCTATGTACATGATTTTGCCCCACTGTCCGATCCATTTCTCAAGAGAAAAAGTCTCCTGTCTCGGAACTGTAAGCCTGACTGCCAGCGTTCTAGGAGAAAAAAGTTTCAAGGGGTCTCACTACTTAGTTTAAAGCCTCTTATGATCCCCCTCTTCAGAACTGTACCACTAACCTTTTGGTATGCTGCTGTCCCTCAGTCTAGACTTTTGAAGGCAAACAGTCACAGGAAAGGTTGGGAAGTGATCTGGAGGTTGAACTCAAATTTAGAGTTAACTAATCCTATTTTCAGCACCTCCATTTATAGATGTACCTGATGCTCTAATCCCTGCACCATTCTAGACAGGAACTGGCCTACCTTCATCTGATGCCAGCACTGAAGCCAGAGTTAGCAACTTACTGCACATTTTCTAGCTCCCAAATTCCCACTTGGGAATTCCCATTCCCAAAAGGAGATCCCACTTCACGATCTCCTTTTCAATGGTTTCCATTCTCTTTTTTTGAGTGGGATGCTTTACATTTATGCCTTTTGTTTTGCTTTAAAATCTGTTTTCCATCATTTTAGAGGTGTTTTGGGATACACTAGTGGTAGGCGTGTATACAACTTTCCACAGTTAGGTGATAAGTCCTCCATGTTGTTTTACTTTTGCTTACTTACCTTTGTGTGAGTACTCAGTTCTGGTAGTTAATACAAAAACAGTATGTGAGATCTAGTTTCCCTCAATTTCCATCATTATTAAGAAAACTCCTCTTATGGCTTAAAGACAGAGAAGGGTGACTGACCCACACAACTCCTACACTATTTTCTGGTGGTTTGCTACCTTTTTAATATTAAGTAACTCAACATAGGATGATATGAAGCAGACTACAGTTGTCTCATGGCTAGTAATAACTAATTACAATAACCCTCTGGGTCCCCTTTCCTACTCAGTCCTTCCAGTACTGATTTCATGTTGTATGGGAAAGCACCACTTCTTACCTACTTCCCAGTTGCACTGCTAGGAAATATAGTCCCTGAGTTGGTATTAAAAAAGTGTTAGCAGCTGGTCTTGGCAGCCTTAGAAAGTAGCTCTGGGCAGCAGGGCTCCTTCTCTCATTAACAAAAGCCTGCAGGCTCCTGAGATAGGCACAGTGATGGGAAAGGAAAGAAAATTTCCTACGTTCTCTTAAGTTTTTTATTTTTTTATTTTGAGAGAGAGAGAGAGAGAGAGAGAGAAGAATCCCAAGCAGGCTCCACTCTCGGCATGGAGCTCAATGTAGGGCTTGAGGCAGAGCTCAAACTCATGAACTGTGAGATCATGACCTGAGCAGAAATCAAGAGTTAGATGCTTAACCAACTGAGCCACCCAGGCGCCCCTCCTACTGTCTTTTTCTTTATGTAGCTCTACTTTTCTACCACATGACTTTTTCACAGACTAATATTTCCTGGTAGCAAAGGATCAATCAAAGGGCAGTGACCAACAGTCTTTTTAAAATGTCAGTACTGGGTGCCTAGGTGGCTCAGTCTGTCAAGCATCTGACTTAGGCTCGGGTCATGATCTTGTGGTTTGTGAGTTCGAGCCCTGCATCAGGCTCTATGCTGACAGCTAAGAGCCCGACCTGCTTCAGATTCTGTATCTCCCTTTCTCTCTGCCTATCCCCAACTCACACTCTGTACCTCTCTCTCGAAAATAAATAAAAACATTTAAAAAATCTAAAATGTCAGTACTGCTTTTTCTCTAGAATGTACCAGGGTTATGTAATGGGTCCATATATTATTGCTAACCCACCATGAAGCAAGACAGGGGTCCTAAGTTCCTGCCCCTCTATTAGATCCAAGTCCTAAGAAGCAGTGAGCCCTACAACTAAGCGTGCATCAGAACCCCCTACGGGACTTGTTAAAAGACAGACTGCGTCCCACCCTCAGAGTTTCTGAATCTGTAGGTCTGGAGTGGGACCAGAGAACTTGTATGTCTAACAAGTTCTCAGGGGATGCTGATGCTGCTTGCCTTTAGGCCACATTTTGAGAACTGTCCTACAGAAATTCAAGAAGCAGCTGTCACTAATTTTGCATCACCAGGAAAAGTGTCAACAAAACTTAAAAAAAAAAAATCCCAAGCATACAAAATTTTGTCAGTAGAAACAACATGGATCGTCCTAAACATCATACCCATTACAGCACTGGTATTTTCTGTTTTCTTTCACTGATTTCCATTCTGATTTTTAGAATTTCTACTTCAAGTGTGATTGACTTTTCTAACTTCCTGAGGTGGAAACACAGACTTAGTTTAGGTCTTTATTCATTTCTGGTATATATATCTAAGTTATAAGTTTCCTTTCATGAGCTCCTTTAGCTATATCCCATAAATTTTAATATATTTTGTTTTCAATCCCGTTCAGTTCAAGATTTTCCTAATTGTCCTTGCGATATCTTGTATGGTCCATGGATTATTTAAGTGTACTGCTTCATTTTCAAATATTTGGGGATTTTCCAGCTTTTTTTTTCTGTTGCTGATTTCTAGTCTAATCCCATTGTGTTCAGAAAACAAACTTGGTATGATTTCAATCCTTTTAAATCTTCAAAACTTGTTTCATGACCTAACATATGGTCCCTCCTAGATAATGTTCTCTGTGTGCTTGATTAGAGCATGTATTGTGCAGACCCAGCATCCAGTGTTTCACACCTCAGTCAGGTCAAGTTGGTTGACAGTCCATCTTAGCTCAGGCTACTTTAAAAAACCTACCACAGCCAAGGTGGCTTAAATGACACTGATTTCTCACAGTTCTGGAGGGTAGGAAAACCAAGATCAAGGTGCCAGCAGATGTAGTGTCTGGTGAGAGCCTACTTTCTGGTTCATGGACAGTTGTCTTCTTGCTCTTCATCCGCTTATAATGGTAACGATCCCATTGTGGTAGCTCCAGCATATGACCACACTCAAACCTAATTACCTCCTAAAGGCCCTCCCTCCAAATACATCACACTGGAGATGAGGCTACAACATAGGAATTGGCGAGTGGAGAGGGGGGGACATAAACTTTCAGTTCCTGTTCAAGTAAGTCTGTACTTTTTTTTGTGCTCACTTTAGCAGCACATATATTAAAAAAAAGTCTTCTGTACTATTTGCTAGTTGGTCTATCAATTGCTGAGGAAAGAGTACTGATTTTTGGTGTACTTGGTCTATCATTGCTGAGTATTGAGACTATAACTGTTAAACTATTTCTCTTTTCCATCATGGTCAGTTTTTGCTTCATGTATTTTGAGGCTCCACTGTTTGGTGTATATACATTTATAAATATTGTATGTTCCAATGTCCTGACCCTTTTAATATTATGAGATATCCCTCTTTGTCTCTAGCAGTATTTCTTCCTTAAAGTCTATTTGAGGGACGCCTGGGTAGTTCAGTCGATTAAGCATCCAACTGTTGGTTTCAGCTCAGGGCATCATCTCAGAGTTCATGAGTTCAAACCCTGGGCCGGGCTCTGCGCTGCCTATGCAGAGCCTTCTTGGGATTCTCTCTCTTTTCCTCTCTCTCTGCCCCTTCCCTGTTAGTGCTCACTCTCTTTCAAAATAAATAAATAAACTTAAAACAAAAGAAGTCCATTCGATATAATACAGCCATTCCAACTCACTACAGTTACTATTGGCATGGTATTATCTTTCCCCTTCCTTCTCCTTTTAACCTATTTGTGTCTTCAAATCTAAAATGAGTCTCTTACACACAGCCCAGAGTTGGAGCTCTTAAAATTCAGTCTGCATTTTGACTGGAGTGTTTAGCCTCTTTGCAATATGTAATATAAGTATTGATATGACTGAATTCACATCTACCATTTTCTATTTGGTTCTTTTTACATGTCTTATGTTTTTTGTTACTTTTTTCCTTACTGCCTTCTTTTCTAATAAGCAAGTATTTCTGGTGTACCATTAAAAAAAATTTTTTTTTTAATATTTATTTATTTTTGAGAGACAGAGAGACAGAACATGAGCAGGGGAAAGCAGAGAGAGAGGGAGGCACAGAATCCGAAGCAGGATCCAGGCTCCAGGTTCCAGCCTGCAAGCTGTCAGCCCAGAGCCTGATACAGGGCTCAAACTCACGAACTGCGGGATCATGACCTGAGCCCAAATTGGCTGCTTAACCGACTGAGCCACCCAGGTGCCCCTCTGGTGTACCATTTTAATTCTACTTTTTTTTTTTTTATCGCTATTTGTTTTTAGTGGCATTACAATATGCATCTTTCACTTATCACCATCTACTTCAGGTTAAATTTTTTCTTAATGTTTTATTTATTTCTGAGAGAGAGACTGCATGAGCAGGGGAGGGTCAGAGAGAGGGAGACACATAATCCGAAACAGGCTCCAGGCTCTGAGCTAGCTGTTAGCACAGAGCCCGACGCGGGGCTCGAACCCACGAACCATGAGATTATGACCTGAACTGAAGTCAGATCCTTGACCGAATGAGCCACCCAGGCGCCCCCCATCTATTTCAGGTTAATACTGACTTGATTTTGTTAAATAGTGCAACTTTGCTCCAAAACAGCTCCATTCCTTTGTGCTACTATTGTTCACATACATTACTTCTATAAATGCTGTAATCCTAACACTGATGATGTAACTATTTCTTTAAACAGTCTAATGTTTTCTAAAGAAATTAAGAGAAGAAAAGTGAAAAAATATATAGTGTTTTATGTCTACCCACATATTTACCATTTCTACCACTCTTCAATCCTTCTTGTGGATTTGAGTCAACCATCTGGTGGTGTTCTCTTTTGGGCTGAAGCTCTTCCTTTAGGATTTCTTATAGGAAAGATCTGCCAGCAGTGAATTCTGTTTCTGTTTATCTAGCAATGTCTTATTTCAGCTTCATTTTTGAAGGACAGTGTCACTTGATATACAATTGATGGTTCAGTTTTTGTCCCTTTCAGCGCTTTGAGTATCATGTACACTGCTTTCCAGTCTCCATGATTTCTTATGAACCATTATCATATTACTGTTTTCTTGGTCCTGAGAAGTTGTTTTGGTGCTTTCACGACTTTCTCTTTCAGCAGTTTATGACGTACCTAGATGTGGTCTCTTTGTGTTCTCTTGGTGTTCTTAGAGTTGCAGGTTAATGTTCTCCACCAAATTTGAAGTTTCGGCCATTATGCCTTCAAGTATTCCCTCCCACTTTCTTTCTCTTCTGTCCTCTGAGACTCCCAATATAAGTATAGTAGAATCATGGCATGAGGGTTTGCTCCTAAGTCTGCTTAGCTATGGGTCAGCCAATGATTTAGGTGAAGAGTGTCCTCAAACACCTCAAACTTAAAAGGATTCACCCTCTGCTGACTGATGTGCATGTGGCTTAGGGGATGCAGTCAAAGCTATAACCAACGTTCAAAGACTGCTTGCATTTTGCTTGCAAAATGGCTCTCCCAGCACCCTTGCACAGGCATGGTTTCCAGTCGGCCAAGAATGTGTGAGAGCTAGCTTATTCCTCTATGGCTGACTTCCATAATAATCCTCATTTCCAACTGTAATCTTGGCCAGCAAAGCTGCAAATTTACTCGTTTATCTCTGCATCAACCACTTTTAGCTGGCAAAGACATCCCCTGCCCCATACACTCTTGCCATCCTCAATGAGTACATCTCCTCTGGCAGGAAAGCCCCAAGGTCTTGCATAGCCTTATGCTGGTAAATTATTCTCACCAATCAGGTTCCCTTCTCTTCTTTGCATATGCCATTGCTTATGAGAATTTGCTTCCAATCAACTTTGTTTTCTTGCCTAGGAAAAAAAAGGCCCTGAGGAGCAGAAGTGATGTTGAAGACTAATACAACTCTTAGAAAATCACATATTCTAGGTATCCATGTGAACTCAAACTTTACAAGATATGCACCTGAAACTAATGTAATGTTGTGTGTCAACTATGCTCAAAAAAAAAAGGTAGCTATCTCATGAAAAGAGATAATAATGATAAAAACTTTGCAAGAAATGGTCAAATTTTTTTCCATTAACATAATGCTTTTTATTAGTCTGAGTAAAAAACCTATTTTACCAAGTTTAATATAAATCATTTTTCTTAAACGGAAGCTATTTGCTGGGTTTTGGGTAAATCCATTTTGTAGTTTTCAAACATAATGACTCATATTCAACTTCTTTTCTTTTAGCCATGTAAGGATTCAGCAGCTTAGTTCCTGACACACCTCATTATGAGACCTTACATCATCTTCTGAAATCATGTAAACAGGTGATAAAAGCAAACGGTCTCTTCTTTTCTGAAGAAATGTGATTTTTTTTAAAGTCACATTATTTTCTCCCTGATGATCCAGTTAAGGCAGTAACAGCATGAGAGCCATTTAAAGATTTACAGTGATTGAGGAAGCCTTAGGCCACTACTGAGAGCAGCATTATTTAAAAAGCCACAGAGTGCAGTTGGGGGCATGGGGTTTTGGGCCTGGATTAAGTTGGTCCATGTCTGGTACACCTTATAGAAGAACACCAAAAATGACTTACAAAAAGTTCCCTGCATCCTTTTTGCTTTTGCAAGCCTATTTAGGGTTAATAAAGAAATAAATACATAAATAAATAAGTAAAAATAAAATAAATAAAATAAAGTGAAATAAAAGTATGTATGTGTTTTGAGTGGAGGACACGGATTATGCAGTGTCCACCTGGGTGAGGAAATCAAATTCAGGAAAAGTTTTATGAATTTCTTTTGTTCTAGGTAAGGTAATTATTTCTTTAGGCTTGAAAAGTGAAAAAAAGAAATTCTCTTTAAGAAGTGCCCTATGTTGGATCAACAAAACCCAGGCCTGTCAGACACAAATGGATCACGAGGCAGAAGTTCCANCCTGGGCAGCTCAGGCACAGCTGTGGGTGAGGTCCTCTCTCCAGCACGGTGGCTTTCAGGAATTAAGGACACTTCTTTGAGTACCTTCAAATGCCAATGTGGGCAATCTGAATCTGGTACTTGCTCCTCTTCAAGGAGCAGTTTGAAAACTATTTGGAATTGAACAGAAAAAACTTGTAATGAAAGATACACCTCTATCAGAATGGCTTCTAAATATGAAAAAGTCTAGCAGCAGGGGCACCTGGGTGGCTTAGTCGGTTAAGCGTCCGACTTTCGCTTAGGTCATGATCTCACGGTTCATGGGTTCGAGCCCCGCGTCGGGCTCTGTGCTGACTGCCAGCTCAGAGCCTGCAGTCTGTTTCAGTCTGTGACTCCCTCTCTCTCTGACCCTCCCCTGCTCACGCTGTCTCTCTCTCTCTCTCCTAGAAATAAATAAAACATTTTAAAAAAAAAAAGAAAAGAAAAAGTCTAGCAGCCACATCTTCCAAGAAATCCAGGAATAGTCCAACTCTATTTTCTAAACAAGCAAGCAAGCAAATAAACAAACCAGCATGTGAAAGAAAATGGTTAACCTGGGAAACGTTCCATCCACAGAGAAACCCTTGGAGTCTGATTTGAGCCATTTTAAGCGACCTCACGTGTACTGTTAAATTTGCTATATTCTGCTTCACTGAAATATGACATTATAATATTCTTGTGGTGTCACTATTTTTGGTCCAGGACCTGGGCGTTGGCTACATTCAACTTAGCAAAAAAACCCAATGATGGTTGGAAGGCTAGGTTTTCAAATCAGGGTGTCAGACGAACAGTGAACCCTTGGCAAAGACTATTTCCATTTCATTTACCTTTGTAACAATTCCTGGCAGTATTGTGTGAGCGAACAGGGGACTTTGGGGATCAAATCCATGCTTCCTGTAGAAGTCAGTCTGTGCCACAGACATGGGGAACATAGCATGTGGATTCTTCTGCAGGTTGCCCACCGACTGTGGCAGTGGGCTCAAGTGGAAGTAGGGCACATTGCTGCCCAGCCGTAGACGTGCGTCTGGAAGCAGGCCATGCACATCATGTCCTCGCGGGCAGCAGTGGTGGCAGCAGCGTGCATGCGAGTGTGGACCTGCTGGCTCGGTCAGCCACGGTGGTGACTCCAGTGAGAGTCCAGAAACGGTCAAATTTCTACTAAAAGCCCTCTGTCAAAATATTTCTAAATTCTGGCAAGTGACTCAAAGTAACATTTTTGGGTTGATACAAATGAAAATAAAAATTTCCTCCTAGTATTATGGTTCAACCAAAGCATCATCTACTAACCCGGCCTGAGTCTGTGGGAGGAAAGCCAGTCTACAAGATGATGGGGTAGCACCCTGATACACTCACTGCTTAGAATGCTTTCTAGCTCCAGATGGGCTCCTTAGGTTTTATCTCCCCACAGAATATGACCTGTTGAGCTCCCACACTTGTGAATGAACGGACTCCATTCCTGAAATACTAGGATAATAGCTGTGCCACATGTAACTTCCAATTTAACTGTCTGATGACCAAACTGATGACGATAAAAACATTTTCTATCAACGTGTCATTTTGAAAGAGTCAACATTTATACACACAGGATTCATGCCCACAGCTCCCGATGAGAACCACAACTAGAACAGAGTATAACATTTCCTCATATTTAATAAAATGAAAAGAAACCAACCTCTTTTTTCTTCTTCTCTCTTTAGTTTGTCTTCCTCGATTTCTTTTGGTAATTTTTCCTTTTTCTCTTTCTCCACATCATTATGCAAGTGCTTTGTGGTGTAGCTAAGCGCTGGTGACAGGAGGATCTCTCCATTTTTGCAGAGCTCATCACGGATTTTAATAAAGAACTGCTGCAGTTCTACTGCATCCTCATATATTTCGGAGTCTGTCCTATAAGGGGATCAAGAGTATCCATTGACATATGAGCTGCTTCCTTTACACACCTCAATTATATGTCAAATTACCAAATGCTCCTTTAACATGTTACAGGGCACAAGGGTTGTTCTGTACAGCAGGGAATCTCCTTGAAAAGTTTTACAACAGAATCTGAAGTGTTGTTTGACCTCGAGGAGCCCCATGCCCACTAGTTTGCTTTTCCTTAAGGTTTACTCCTTGTATGGCGCATATAAAAGAAAAGACCTCATACAGTTTTTGGGGAGAAATCAACAGATTATCAGTTGATTATGGCCAGAGAAGGGGGCAGCCAGAATCAGGGACTACACTGAGCCTCCCGACCGTGCACAGCACTTATTTGTATCTAATCCTTGATTAACTTTTACTTTCTCTTAATTGAGAGACCAACACATCATATAAAGTGTTAACAGAAGATTTAGGCAGTCTGTTTTCTTTTCTTTTAAATCTATACCATCCTTGCCTAGGCTGGGAGGCCCCAGCAAAAATCTGACCCTAAACTGCAAAGTCATGAGGGCATCCATCCTACAATGGTGACAGGCTTCAAAGTCAGTGTTCATGTTAGTTTCGCAGCAGCAGCAGCTACACGATGCTGGGAATCAGCAGAGACCACACAGTGAAAAAGGGAAAAATAATTATATGTCATGCTGAAGGCTTCCTAAAAATTCTTTCCTCATTTACAGAATGAGAGGACTGGGCAAAATCAACTTCAGAATTCAGATTGAAAGAACTTTTATTACTATCTCTATTCCACTGTGGTCTGGGGATGACTTAAACATAATTCTATTAACTAAGAAGCCCAGGTCTGAAAAGTCATTCACAAAGGAAACCACATACAAAGTCTCAGCAACATCTACAGACATGTGCTGGTCAGGGGAGTGTGGCATGCGTAACGAGCCCAGGAGCCCCTGCTGACAATACACCACTACAGTATCACATTTTAGTGAAGCTTCCAGAATGCTTCTCCTCAGCAGCAAAAGTGAACTGGCAAACACTCTAAAAACATTGCCAACAACAACTTAAATGAATGTTTCTGGAAAGGTTTTAAAGATCCTTTCAAATTACAGAAATACTAACACTTGTTGGAAAGCAATACAAAAACTGGTCAAAGGAAGAAAGTCCTATGATACTTTGATGCCTGTTTTCTGAAGATATGTCTGAAGGACTCTTCACTTGACATTAAAATTTATTTTATAATAGCTTACAATTTTAAGTATAAAATTAAAAGTGAAAATGCATCTTTGATAATCCCTGTTACACTGAAAGGCGAGATTCTTAATTCCATCATGTCATGCTGTCTAGTAAGGGAAGTTCTGTACACAGCCATTAAACATCTGACAGATCTTTCCTGTTTTATTTAAACAAAGTATGAAGAATCTATTAATCTAAGAGGCTCAGTCTTCCCTGTACGCACAAGAACAAAAACTCAAGAGGCAAAAGAAAGAACTCTTATTCCCTTACTGGTATGTAATCTTTATTTGTAAGGCAGACATTCAGTAGAATGAAATAATTAAGAGTATAGGAAGCTCTTACTGCTTCCCTTTTCCTGGTCTTCCCAAGCCCCTCTAAGGTAGTCAGAGAACTTACTTCAGGAATACTGCCAACACATTAGGGAAGCCAGCAGCTAACTGGCATGAGTCAGCGCTGTGCTGTTACAAAGTACTGCTGATGGGCAAACCACTGTCCTCTGAATGAACTTCTCTATGCCTCATTTTTCAGACTCCT
The DNA here is from genome assembly GCF_008692635.1 of Crocuta crocuta. Lineage (NCBI taxonomy): Eukaryota > Metazoa > Chordata > Mammalia > Carnivora > Hyaenidae > Crocuta > Crocuta crocuta. The sequence goes on along the minus strand of NW_027527929.1, from coordinate 1,230,001 downwards.
TCCATTTCAGGGTGTAAAGTCCTAGGTGATACTGACTAGTAGTGGTGGGTAGGGGTGAGTGTGAAGAAGCATGAACACTGTTGGATATCAACATGGAAATCTAGTGCATATGGACTTCATTAAATTCATGAACTTAGTGTTTCTGAGATGTTATTTTTAAAAAATGCTTTTATTGGTGCACCTGAGTGGCTCAGTTGGTTAAGTGTCTGACTTCGGCTCAGGTCATGATCTCACGGTCCATGGGTTCGAGCCCCGCGTCAGGCTCTGTGCTGACAGCTCAGAGCCTGGAGCCTGCTTTAGATTCTGTGTCTCCCTCTCTCTCTGACCCTCCCCTGCTCACACTGTCTCTCTCTCTCTCTCAGAAACAAATAAAACATTAAAAAAAATGACTTTATTTATCTTTGATAAATGACGTGCATGGGGAAGGGGCAGAGAGAGAGGGAGATAGAGAATCTGAAGCAGACTCTGCGCTGACAGCAGAGTGGGGCTCAAACTCACCAACTGTGAGATCATGACCTGAACCTAAGTTGGATGCTTAACTAACTGAGCCAACAGGCACCCCTAAGATGTCTATCTTCATTACTGGCAAAGTAGATAAAATGATGGTTTATATCATTCAACTAAACTGATGCATCTCCACCTCAGCAGCATGGGGTTACCCTTAAGTACTGTAAGCAGTCATAATATGAGCTTTATTCACAAAGATAAAAAATGGCCTCCCTTATGTTTTGCAATGCTCTGGGCACAAGAGTGAAATTCCTCATTATCTCATGTAAATAATGTACCCTAGACTCTACTTCTCAGGCCTCAAAAGCAAATTATTAATCATGTCAACAATGGGAAAATGAAAAGAGCTCATTTCCTAGAGATACAAATCTGCTTATTTCTTGAAATTGTCACATCTATATAAGATACACAAAGCTGCTAATGATTTAAGAGACAAATGCACTTTTAGAATACTCACAGAACTAACCCCAAGATGTAATGGAGATGGGGCAGAGGTGGAGGAGAGGAGTGACTTTAGACTTGAGAACTATTTGGGGCACCTGGGTGGCTCAGTTGGTTAAGCGTCCGACTTCAGCTCAGGTGATGACCTCACAGTCTGTGGGTTTGAGCCCTGCATCGGGCTCTGTGCTGACAGCTCAGAGCCTGAAGCCTGCTTCAGATTCTGTGTCTCCCTTTCTCTGCCCCTCCCCTGCTCGCACTCTGTCTCTCAAAATAAAATAAAGACCTAAGAAATTAAAAAAAAAAATTCCTTTCTAAAAAAAAAAAACTATTTAAAAAAAATGAGAATAAACATGAAGTCTAAGCTCCATGAAAGCAGGATTTGTCTGTTTTGTCCACTGGTATATCCTATGTATCTACTTATAACTAGTAGCCCACTCAATTAACATTTGTTGAATAAATGAAAATAATGAATGCAAATTTTGACTGCAAGATGTCTCCCCATCTTTCTCTTCATTTGTATTTCCACTGTTGAACAATGAGGGCCATTTCCTAACTGTGTCATCACTCAAGGTACTCTCCAATCTGACCTCAACTTTACCCATCTCTTGAACACATTAGTTTTCTAACCCTATGCCTTTCCTCAAACCACTTGCCTTATCTGCATCCCACCCATTCCACCATTCTTCCCTGATGCCTCATGTCTTTTTTAGAAAGGCTCCAGTGCAGACTTTCTACTCCACCATCTTTACTACCTATCAAGTTGTTATATGTTGTCTCATGCCTGGAATCATTTTCCTCCAAGCATAGGACCTATCCCAACTGTCAGACTTCAAGCTCTTAGAGCACAGAGCACAAGCCTTATCATCCATGGTTGGGCTCCATGACTAGTGTCTTGGTGACTGGCTCTGTGGTGGGGAATAAGATGAGCCACTTACTAGTTGTGTGACTTGTGGCAACTTACTTCTGTAAGTTTAGGCACCATTTCTTCATATGCAAAGTGGGAAGATTATCATCTAGAGTGGCTATAAGGGTTAGAGATTATCTACATAAAGTGTTTAGCACGGTGCTTTACAAAGAGCAGATGCTTAATGGGAAGAGCAAACCTTATTACTAATTTTTCTTTCAAAATCCAGAAAAAATGCAGGCTTCACCAGATTCCCCAGCTAGAATTGCTTCATACCCAAAGCCTAAAAGTCTCCTTTCAGCATGGTACACTATAAGCTCCAGAAAGGTTTGTATCTTTAGCTTTTTATATTTCCCCAAGTGACTCTAAGAGCAACCAGAAGACACACTGTAACACTGAACTAAAGTTGTTTTAATAACTGATTGTACCAGTGTTATGTGGCAAAGATATACTGTAGATCAAAATTAAAAGGGAATACAAGTTTTATGGAAAATTAAACTTAACTGCTTCTTGCAGTGCTTTTAATGCTGCAAAGGGGATTTAAAAGTGAGAAATCTGAGATTAAAAAAAAAAAGAAGCCACCCTTTTAGGAAAGGAAAATGGTTATAAATTTAAATCAGTCTAACCTCAGATCAAGAACTTAAGGGCTATTTTTGTTTACTTCAAGCACGCTCTGGTTGAACTCAAAGTTTAAAAAAAATCACAATACTGTTTCATTTTATAAGTATTTTATCCTTTAAAAACGTGTTCTGTGAAAGGCTATATTTTAAGAGTTTATGCATTTCAACAGATCTTCAACTCTGTGCTCCATTCCTTCTCACTGGTCCTGACCTCGATGACTGAGTACTGTGACTTCTCTCCCCTGCATCTCTCTACAAGTTGTGGCAAATTACAATTCAAAACAGCATCCTACCAACTGGAATCATGCACCTAAACTGAAATAGTATATCAAAGCAGAATTTTCTTTTGTTTTGCATTAAATATCACACCTTCTCAAAAAGAAATAGCTTTGAAAACCTACCGATTCATCCTTCTCGCCCTTTCTAAGACTTCAAACATATGCTCTTGAAATAAATCGAGCCGCCGGTAGCGATTATTTTCAACATTCTTTCTAATTATGTCAAAAGTAAGAGGAGGTTTGTTTGGAAAGTTGGGATCCACAGCAGGAATTTCTGCTAAGGAATCACTGTAGCATCTTCCCTCATCATCCTGATGACTCATGACCGACACAAAAAGATTGTGGATAAGCTCTTGAATCAGCAAGGTCACATTTGGGACATGAGAGTCCTCATCTCCCTCCAGGTCTCTCCGAGTTTCAAGCAGGACTTTGTGCAGGACAAGAGCATCTTTATAGATCAAAGACTCAGGCTCATTGTATGTACAGGCATTGTTAAACATCATGACGAAGTCCTCAACCATGGAGTCTATATCTTGGTATTTATTTGCCATCATGTGACTTCGAATTTTTTCCATGTCCATGGGCTTTTTAATGGTCAGATAGTAGTCAGGCAGCTCGGATCTAGACGGAAGCCTCAGAAATATGGCACTGAGGCGGCGACCCCTCTTATCAGTATAGTTCTTTACGGCTTCATAGACTTCATTTAGTTTCTGTTGCATTGGAGTCATGTATTTTGATTTTTTAGGAGAGATGCCACTCTTCCTACCTAAAGGAAGAGATTTAATGTTAAATGGGTAAAATGAAATAAATGAACCCAAATTTGTATACAGCTGGTAAAGCATTCCCATAACAAAGGGACTACTACAAATGGTTCATAAAACGCAGTTTAATGTATATCATAGGGACAATGAAAAAAACTGGAAAAAAATTTAAACTGTTCTCAGTAATCATTTTTAGTGAGAGAGTAAGCACTACCATGTTGAGACAGTTGTGAATAAGGTAGAATAAAGCAAATGAATATCTATGTGGCATTCTAATTCCACCACTATAGTATCCTTGAGAACTGAGATTTTTATCACAGTAGGAAAAAAGATATAGATGTTAAAACAGAATACTGCATAAAAATCTTATAGCCATAAAGCTCTGTTAAAGGCATCAGTACATGTATTTGTATAAGAGCATCAGTATGATGTATTTTATCTTTAAATATAAAACAAACACAAAATGTCTTCTCTCTGTCCACTGAAAGTCGTAGAAACAATGACCAATCTGGTAGCAGCATAACCCCATGTAGTTTTGACTATTTTTGAAATAAGTATTTCCAATACGTACACCAGTAGCTCTTCAACAAACGGCAGATGCCCAGTTGGCATAAGATGAATCTCATGTAACTTGAAACATGAGATGGTAAAGAATCTATCACTGCCTCCACACTATGGTCATGTCAAAAGAACACAACAGCCAGCTTGCGACCACAGGAACATCAATAAGGGCAGCTGTAATGGGTTAAAACCCAGCTACATGTCTAAGTTTAGTAGTTCTAAATGATATATAAAAATGAACAAACAAACTAGGTAAATGTTGGAGGATGCTGGGAAATCAATGCATTATTTTGAAAACTAGTAAAGGAGGAGGGAATCTATCTTTTATCCTTTTAAAAGAGAAAACCAAAAACCAACAAAACAAAACAAGACAAAAAAAACTACCACTGGGTAAACAAATACTGGTTGAGGCAAACTCTCTATGCAGAAGTACTCCAGTTGGTAAATGAGCAAGGAATGATAAAATCACACTATTGCTATTTTATCCCTCTTTAATGTATTAAGCTAGTCAGCATCAATAGCTGTTAACACATGGGAGAAACAACCAGCTGTTACACGACCCCCCAGTGAAAGACCATATACCACCTGTGAAGTTGGTTTCTGTACCAAAATAAGGAGACGAGGATCAAATCTAATTTAAATCTGATCAAGCCTCTTGCTCCAACTACCAATTTAGAGGAAATGTCAAGGAATTAAAACATGTTAAACTATAGCAAAGGAATGCAATTAGCAAAACACAGACTCTGGGAAGTTACATACAATCCCAATTTCTTCAACAAATAAACTGGAAGGCAAAAAAAGAAAGGTGGGAGGGGAATTTATGGGTCAGAAGAAGTATCAATCAAATGCAGTATGAGGACTTTATTTAGATTCTACCTCAACCAGACACTGCTCCAAGCTGTGATGCAATGTTAAGTATAGAAAACCTATTATGTAGCATCCTTGCTGAGCTGAAACTTAATCTAATCTCTGGAGTAAATGTTTTTAAGAAATGAGAGGAATAAAGGGAAAAGTTAGTTGCTATCACAAAGAAGTGAAGTGATTAATCCAGAACTTGAAAGTGTACAAGAAAGTGATCTGGTTTTTGGAGTCAAAGCCTTGACGATAAATAAAAGGAGGGGTTTGCTCTAGATTATGATCTGAAGATTTAATGATCAAATAGAATATAAAGAACTTAATTAGGTCCTGATTTGAAGAAACCAACTGTAAAAATACATTTGTGAGACAATCAGTAAAATTTGAAAATTTGTCAGGTATTAGATGAAACCAAGAAATGGTTAGTTGTGTTAGATGCAATGATTTCATGGTTATTTAAGAAAATATCTGCAAATTTTAGAGATACATACTGAATTATGTAGAAATGAAGTAACATGACTGAATTTCCTTTAAAATAACTTAGAACAAAAAAACGAGAGGGGTGCCTGGGTGGATCAGTTGGTTAAGTGTCCAACTTCGGCTCAGGTCACGGTTCGTGGGTTTGAGCCCCGCCTTGGGCTCTGTGCTGACAGCCAGCTTAGAGCCTGGAGCCTGCTTCAGATTCTGTCTCTCCCTCTCTCTCTGACCCTCCCCTGTTCACACTGTCCCTCTCTCAGAAATAAATAAGAAACATAAAAAAGAAAGCTTAAAAAAAACGAGAGAGAGAAAAGTGGATATAGGAAAAAGCAAGACACTGTTTTTTTTTGAGAGAGAGCACGAGCAGGAGAGTGGCAGAGAGAGAGGGAGACACAGATACTGAAGCAGGCCCCAGGCTCTGAGCTGCCAGCATAGAGCCCGACATGGGGCTTTGAACTCATGAACCGCAAGATCATGACTTGAGCTAAAGTCAAATGCTCAACCGACTGAGCCACTCAGGTGCCCCAGGAACAATCTTGATAAATGCAGAGTAATGGTACCACTCTTCATATTTGTTGATGTTTGAAATTTTTCATAATACAAAACAGAGAAATGAAAAGGAAATCACCATTATACATTAAAATTTCCTTTCCCTGAAATTTAAAAAAAAGTATGTGTGTATTTACTGTTAAATTATCTACCATTTTCTAACTCAACTTATGGAATTACTTCTTTTTTTTTAACTCTTAAAAATTTTACTATCTACCTACCTACCTACCTATTTAGGGGGGAGGGGCAGAAAGAGAGGGAGAGAGATAATCCCCAGTAGACTCTGCTCTGTCAGTGGAGAGCCCAATATGGGGCTTGATCTGAGCCGTGAAATCATGACCTGAACCAAAATCAAGAGTCAGATGCTTAACTGACTGAGCCACCCAGGTGCCTCTTAATTTTTAAAAGTAATCTCTATACCCAATGTGGGGCTTGAACTCATGCCCCCAAGATCAAGAGTCACCTGCTCCACAGAGCCAGCCTGGTGCTTTCCAGAATTAATTCTATTTTGAAAAGGCACTGTGTCCCTAAAAAGCAAAACAAAGGTTTTCATTTCTGCAAAACTGCATGCTTTTTCAATTCCATAAAAAGATAAATCCCTTGGGGCGTCTGGGTGGCTCAGTCGGTTGAGCGTTGGCTTCGGCTCAGGTCATGATCTCACGGTTTGTGGGTTCGAGCCCCGCGCCAGGGTCTGTGCTAACAGCTCAGAGCCTGGAGCCTGCTTCAGACTCTGTATCTTCCTCTCTCTCTGTCCCTCCCTTGCTCATGCTCTGTGTCTGTCTCAAAAATAAATAAACTATAAAAAAATAAAAAAAAAGATAAATCCCTTAATATGAAGGAATCATCACTTAGCAATAAGTCATACTTAAAACTATTATAATACTCTTCATATAAAAAAGCAAGGTCTGTTTGTTTTTCCTCTTTCAGCAAATATACTTCCAAAGAATATCTGACAACACCATTATCATAGTGGTATTTATTTTATTTACATATTGTTAATAAGGCAGAAACCTCTTGTTTAGCCCAATGCTATTAACTGCTTTTGTTGTCTTTTCTCTCCTCAGTTTTGTTTTGTTTTTAATTTCTTTAACATTTATTTATTTTTGGGAGAGGGGTGGAGAAAGGGGGGGGAGAGAGAGTGGGAGAGGGAGAACGAGCAAGCACGGGGGAGGAACAGAGAGAGAGGGAGATACAGAATCTGAAGCACGCTCCAGGCTCTGAGCTGTCAGCGCAGAGCCTGATGCGGGACTTGAATTCCCAAACCACGAGATCATGACCTGAGTGGAAGTCAGATGCTTAACTGACTGAGCCACCCAGGAGCCCCTCTCCCCTCACAGTTTTAATAAAATCACCAAGGCAACTGCAGTGGCTGAGAATCTAACACTTCAAATTCTATCTAGGATTTGCTGCCGAGATTCATTTAATTCTAGTAATCAGCAAACAAACAAACATATAAAATACCAAATCTACTACACTCTTGCAGGCATAGTATGTGGGAAAAGTATTTATTCTTACCACTTAATATTTACAAAATGTCCACAGCATTTAAGAAAGTAAACAAAACCTCTGACATTATATACTATTCTCCACATGCTTTTCACATTTTAACTACTTAAAATATAGAAGAGAGTGCTTAAGAGGAACAGAAGAAACTCCATGCTAGAGTTTAAGTCCAAACATATTCACCAATCAATTAAGTATTATTTTTGGTAAATCAGTGATCTATCTTTCACAGACTAAACTGAATAACAAGTGTGAGTCTGCCTTACTCAGCTTGAGTTTGGGAGAAGCCATGTCATCATCATCAGGTAACGGGCCCAGCTCTTTCCTTTTATCCTTGAGTAACTTCTCCAGGATGTGAGCATCGTTGTACACCTACATTCCATAAATATATTTAAAATTATTTTCTAAAAAATGTTCTATTGAAGTATAACACTCATCTATAAAGAACTTTAAAGACACAGGTTGGCATAGTTGAGAACTAAAGAAATAAAGCTTGAGATCACTACAGAGCAACAAAATTACATCTTTGAAGGGTGGGCCTCCGCCTCAAATGGTTTGTTGTTTAAGCTTTCCAGGTGATTCTAATGTCCAGACATGCATGCTGCAGCTTCAGTAAGAATCACTGCAAGTTTTTATAGAACTTCTAAAACATATTTATGTGTGTTGCTTTTTCTATAAATCTCTCTACCACTGGACCCTCAAGGTAGCTGACTTAGCTCAATGGAGTTAAAAATTATAAATGCTCTCTCTTCTTTGGCTACTTCTCTTAAAGGTGGGTTTTTTCTCGATCAGTGGCAGACAAGTGGCACAGTAGCCACTGATACTAAGGAGAGTGTAAACCCCTATATTAGGGAGTTTGATCACAAGTACCTTCAATGTCTAGTTTATTTTGCGATAGCAAAGGAAAGGAAATACATGATTTTAAAGTTATTTTATTTCTGGGAGATTTAACGTAGATAAAGGAAATTTGAAAAAGTATATGCACTCTCATCCATGTTCAGTGCAGCATTATTTACCATAACCAAGATATTGAAGCAAACTATGTGTCCATCAATAGATGAATGGATAAAGAAAACACACACACACGCATGGAGAGGGAGAGGGAGAATATTATTCAGCTATTAAAAAAAATGAAATCTTGTCCTTTGTGACAATGTGGATGAACCCTGAGGGCATTATACTAGTTGAAATAAGTCAAAGACAAACACCGTATCATCTCACATATATGTAGATTCTAAACAAACAAAAAATCCCCCCCAAACCCCAAGGTCATACAGAACAGATCAGTGGTTGCCAGAGAGAGGGGTTGGGATAGGTAAAATGGATGAAGGGGGTCAAAAGCACAAACTTCTAGTTAGAAAATAAGATATAGTGTACAGCATGGTGACTAGTTATTAAAACTGAAAGCTGCTAAGAGAGTAGATCTTAAAAGCTTTCACAAGAAGAAAATTTTGTAACTATGCATGATGACAAACATTAACGAGACTTACTGTGATCACATGGCAATATATACAAATATAAAATCACTATGTTGTACACTTGAAACTAATATACTGTTACATGTCAAATATACTTCAATAAAAAATAAAGTCAATAGAGAATATGAAATTTTAAAAAAAAGCAAAAGAAAAATATATCATAATTATACTGATACAGAACTGAAAATCAAGATGCTTCATAACAAAATCAATGATGTAAAGCTATATTTATGAATATATATCCTGATTCTTATATGACTATACCATTTTGTGCACTATCCCTGGAGAAGTACGTTAAGGGTAGTAATAATGAGGAAAGATTTTAATGTCATTGGTTTTCATTTGAGTGCTTATTTAAACACCAGGCAACATGCTATATGCTCTGTGTACATTCTCTTATTTAAATCCTACGATAACCGTGTTGCAAGTACTATTATTATCTCCACTGCACAGACGAGGGAAATGAGGCTCAGAAAAGATAAGTTACTTTCACAAAATTTGGCAGAGCAGAATTCAAATCTGGGATGTCAAATTACAGAGTATAAACTTTTAACCTATACAATGTACTGTCTCCCATTTTAAACAATTAAGAAAAGACAAAATATTGAGCTAGTCATTGAGAGGAGTAACCTGAGTGAGGCCTCCATATCTGGTCTCTCAAAATGTTATTACTCTACCAGCACCCAAAAGAAAATGTGCCTCCTGCAGGATTCCTACACATTTTTACCTGGGAGCCCTCCTCATTGTAATGCCTGGCATTCCGGAACATCAGCTTCATGTCTTCTATCATTCCCTCTTCCCCTGCATATTTGTCATTGCGGATGTTATGCTCAATTATTTTCAAGTCCATTGGCTCCAATATGATTTTATAATAATCAGGATAGTCCTTTTTGGATGGTTTAACCATAAACAGATCACAAAGTCTTCTGCCTGAACCTGGCTCACGAGCTTCAAGAACAACATTGAATAATATTTTCATTCGCTGCTTTCTTATGTTCTTTTTACTGTTGGGGGAGGTAGAAAAGGGGAGAAATGAAAAGAGGTTCAGTTTTCTTTACACAGGGATGAATATGAAATGAAACAAACTAAACTTGTGGGAAGGTGCTTTATAATGATTATAACTTATTGATTACATATGCCACAAACACAGTAAACATGCTGGAAGCTATAAGCAAATATTAGGAGAATTTCCAAATAGTTAAAATTAAAACATAGTGACTCTGGCAGGAGCAGCCAATGAACACCAGACAAACCTGTTTAGAATATTTATGAAATACAATGCTTAAAAAAATAAAAAGCCTTCTCTAACATCCAAAGAAAATGAAATTCTATTATCAGTTGAAATAATACATTTTGTTTTTAAGAACACAGCAAAAGTGGAATAAAGCTACTGATTCCCTGCTGTTACTAACAGTCCTCACTTCAAAACAACAAAACCAAACACCCACACAGAGAATACCCCATCTCTTAAGACAACCACTCAGCACCTGCATATCCTGGTTACCAGAAAACAAAGAGAGGCTATCTGCAAGACCAGAGTCTCTACAATGCACACAGCGGTCTCCCGCATCGATCCTGCCTCCGTTAGTCCCTGCTCCCTCCAGCTCTGTCATCATCCAATGTCCCAATTTCACCTAAGGAATAAATGCTTGGTGGTTCACCTGAGCTCTTGGGAAAATTTTCATCTAGAATGTGAATCCTTGTCTTGTTCTCCAGGTTCTCCCAGTGAGATGTGATACGAAGCAACAAATATGTGTAGTGTGGAACAAAGTCAAGGAACCACAGATTCGAACCTGAGTTAAAAAGGAGCCCAAGAGGACAGGCTGTTTCTCAACTGTTGAGGAAACTGGCTCTGAGAGGCTAAATGACTTGTCCAAGGTGAGTGGTCCAGTGAATTATTAGAAGAGATGATCTTCCAGCATGATTTCTGTCCCACTATGTGTATGTTTTCAGGACACTGATAAATTCTAGTGAGACTCAAACCAGCAGGCTCAAGATGAACACTCAGGTAGGTAATAAAAAGAAACGATTTATGACTGAATTCCTATTCAACAAACACTTATAAGGTGATATAATGTAGTACTTAGAGATAAATATTTTGTATCTGTTTCCTGTCTTATAAATAGAAGGAAGTTCATTTCTGAAGAAAACAACGTGGCCAAATGGGTCTCCCAGTTCAGTGACTCACTCTACTCCTGCCTCATTATGAGGCCAAAGGCCAGATATTTTCTCCTCCAAGCTTTTAAAATGTGTCAGGAATGAGGTGCGCTTGGGTGGCTCAGTCGCCTTGGTTTTGGCTCAGGTCATGACCTCGCAGCTTCATGGATTCAAGCCCTGCCTCGGGCTCTGCACTGGCAGCATGGAGCCTGCTTGGGATTCTCTCTCTCTGCCACTCCCCCACTCATGCTATATCTGTCTCTCTCAAAATAAATAAACTTAAAAAAAATAAAATGTGTCAGAAATGAAATAAAAATCAATAATAAAATGTTGCAAAAATGCCTATCTTCCAAGCATCATGGAGCTAAGACAGCCTGAAAGTGGTCAGTTAGGAAGGGAAAAGGACATGTTTCCTGTGTCTTCACTCAGATTGCTCATTTCCCTTGGGTAATCTGGAGTGGCCTTGGGATCATTTCTGCTGTTTTCCCTTCTTGGTACTTTTGTATCTCTGTATCACATAAGCAATTGTTAGATATGTCAGAAGTTTCATACAGTGGGAATTACTTCCCTGAAGAGACATCTGAGGCAATGATGTGAGAACAAGAGTCCTCTTAGTCCAGGACTCTAGCAAGCAGAGAATGGAAGGGGAATTTGGGACAGAGCTCCAAAACCACAGAGCTCCACATCTGGGCAGAGATTAGAATACAGATGACATTAACCTTCAGGAAGATTCTAAAGAAAAATTTCAGAATCTCAATCTGTAATCAAAGAAATCTACGCTTAGAACTACTAAAGATAGTTATGGTTTCTTCAGGTCTCACTTGTGGGGGGTAGAACTTCAAAATGAAGACCCAGAAATCCCAGTTTGTTTTTTGTCTGTTTTCTTTTTTTTTCTTTCCCTTTTTAAAATATAATTTATTGTCAGATTGGCTAGCATACAGTGTGTAAAGTGTGCTCTTGGTTTTGTGGTAGATTCCTGTGGTTCATCGTTTATATACAACACCCAGTGCTCATCCCAACAAGTGCCCTCCTCAATGCCCATCACCCATTTTCCCCTTCTCCCTCACTCCCTCATCCACCCTCAGTTTGTTCTCTGTATTTAAGAGCCTCTTATGGTTTGCCTCCTTCCCTCTCTGTTTGTAACTCTTTTTTCCCCTTCCGTTCCCCCACAGTCTTCTGTTAAGTTTCTCAAGATCCACATATAAGTGAAAACATATGATATATGTCTTTCTCTGACTGACTTATTTCACTTAGCATAATACCTTCCAGTTCCATCCACAGAAATCCCATTTTGAAACCAAGCTTAAAAAATGTCTTCAATAATCAACTCAAAATGAAATCACTCCTCATTCCAGGAATACCACACACAACAATTCCAGGTTCCTTACTTAGTCCAGGTAAGCTCCCTTCCCTTCCTAATTCCAGTCCACCACTCCCAATTACCAGTGGACTTTTCTATATGAAGCTACAAATACTGACAGTGGATCTAGGGCAGATTTTCATTAAGTTTTTGAAGAGGAGGGAAAGCTTTTAACTGGATTTTAGGGTCAACAAAATAAAAGAATGGTAAGTGGGATAACTCTGACATCAGGGAGCTTTAAATGGGACATATCCAAAACATGAAATCTGGGGCACCTGGGTGGCTCAGTTGGTTAAATATCCAACTGCAATTCAGTTCATGATCTCACAGTTTGTGAGTTCAAGCCCTGTGTCAGGCTCTGTCCTGACAGCTCAGAGACTGAAGCCTGCTTTGGATTCTGTGTCTCCCTCCCTCTCCACCCCACCCCCACCTCCCCGATGTGTTCTGTCTCTTTCTCTCTCTCAAATATAAAAAAGAACAAACATTAAAAATATATATATTCAAAACGTGAAATGTGAATTTATGTAAGAGACTGCTCTAATAACTAAAATGTACTGCTTTAGGACTTTTATTACCAATAGTATCCTTTTCCCATTTGTATCATTCACTCTTTAAGAGAGTGATGTGTAACTGGTTTTCATCCCCAAAGGCAAGCAAAACTTTTGTTATTACGGCCACTTATAATCTTGTCTGAACAAACCCAGTTTTGTTATTTTGTTGACATTTTTCTGGATCCTTATAGTGCCTCTGTGATTGAGAACTACTGGCACATTAGTTTTAATCTGGCTTCCAGGAAAAACTCAAGAGCTAAATTTCATATTCTATAGTAACTGCTTTAGCTTGGGTGTATTTGTTTTATCTCTTTCCAATATGGATGCTGAACTTCATTACATGCATGACTTTTGAAAGTAACTTTAGGTACTTTCTGAAAGGAGTAAACTATATATTACAAAAGACAGATACCATATTCCCCTAATTCGTATTTCTGTTCACTGTTTTCGATGTTACTTTGCTTTTCAGATTCTTCTTAGAACCCCTCCAAGTGGCTTACTGCCTCTCGCAGACCACTAACTGTAAATAGTTGTTTTACTTCTCCCCGTTTTGGGAAAGGTGCATAAATCTCAGACCTTGTAACTGGCATACTCATTCTTTTTTTAATCAGTATCTTTGAACACAGTGAAGTAAACTATATCTCAAGGGAGTTCAAATCCAGAGCTGTTTATCATTGTGCACTTAAGAATGCCACACTTAAGGGGATGCCAATTCAGATAACAGACATTGTTGTAATAAATACGCAGTTCTAGAATTTTACAGGAGACGGGCCATAAAGGGTTCTGTGGTAACAAAATCATTCTATTATAGCAATTTTCTAACAAATGAAAGTGTCTTGAGAAATGAGTGTTTTTTCTAATTTGCTCAAAGATTAGAAGCTCTGTTCTGAATCTGATTTTCCAGGGCCACCACTATCACATCCCCCTGACTCCCAACCCAGCCTCAAACACTGTAATCACTGTCACCTTTTGCTTCTCTTAGTTTATCTCCAAGTTTTAGAGGGTCTCCAAAGCCCTTCTGGGTCTGATCTTGCCTTTCAGTTTTTCATGCCTCAGTGTTAGTCCTTACCCTCATACTCTGCGCCTGACTACTTCCTCAAATGTCCTTAATGGTATTCTTCCTCTGAAGTTATTATTATATGTATTCATATTTGCATAGAAACACACAAAATTCCCATTTATAGTTACAGTCAACACTTCTACCATGTGCCAGGGACTGTGCTAATAAGCACTATACGTGCACTCACATTTAATCCTCAAACTCTAAGAACCAGGTACACTTATAATCCCAACTTTGCAGATGGAAAACTGGAGAATTAGAGAAATCAAGCAAGTACCTAAGGGCATAAAGTGAGCAATGAGAACGGAGACTAGGCTGCTTTTATGATGTTGCTCCCTTTCTCAAAAGTCAGCACTTACCAAGAGCCTCTCTACCCTCGTAGGCTTCCAGGTCTACCAGCATTTAACATCCTGGTCCTAGAGGTTCAGTGATGTCTGCTGTTAAGGTAAGTAAACTCAAAGGTTCTCTCCTTTACAAGGTGTGCTACATTTACTGCATCTTCAAATCTTTAAGGAATAAAATCTTTTAATAGCTAAAACCTTTTAATAAATAATAAACCTTTTCTAATGAGTTTCCCGGGCTAGACACTGGCCTAAACACAAAATGAAGTCTACCTAATCTTAATGTCGCAGGAAATACTCCCAGAAAATAATCACAGTTACACTGATGGAGTACTATTGCATCTAGGCCCAGTTCTAAGGGCTTCAAACACACTAACCAGTTAGGTCCTCACAACTATCTTATGTAGGTATAGTTATCAACTCCATTTTTAGATGAGGAAATTGAGGTGAGGCTCAGATCACAAAGCTAATTAGAATAACTAGGATTTGAACTTGGGCAGTTAAGTTCTAGAGCTCGGGAGTATGATACTACTCCATGATGCCCCATGTTTCTATTTCTACTACTATCCAGAGCTAGTGCCATACACTATGAATGATATAAGAGAAATAACAACCAATGGTCTTTTCCTTAAATTTATGATTTAAGAAACCTTTTCTTAAGCACAATAGGGAAATCATATTTCCTAGAGCTACCTGGGCAATCATTCATGTAGTTCTATAGAACTACACAATTGTGTACCTTGTGCAATTATTTTCTTACACTGTTCCCACATAATTTCATTTGTTTTCAACCTGCCTCTTCTCCTGGCCAGTAAGTTCCCGGCAGGTAGAGATGATGCCTAACCGTTTTCCTTCATGGCCTGGAAGAGCAGAGTCTGGTGTTCTGCAAGCAATGGACACTCCAGGAATGCCAGAAGGCTAAGGTGAAAATAAAAGCACCACACAATGATCACTGGGACTATAAAATGGCAACTTGCAGGCTGTTTTCCAAATCATAAGAAACATGCAAAAGAATGGATGCTTTCAAAGAAACAAAACATGGGCAAGATCAGAGACTGAGGAAATGTATTCATGCTTGAGAAGCACTAACCCAAATGCACAGATGCCAACACAGGCTAACATCGCCCAGATTATCAACATTGATTTTGATCCTTCCACCACCCCTCAATCTGTAAGAAGACATCCCTGAAAGGGAATCAGCATCCGCCAGCCTCTGGATACTGACGCTGCCACTGTATTCCCGGCCTCGGCCTTCTGCTGCACAAGCACAAGCACAACGAGTTGTGAGGGGGCTTGCTGCCCCTGGCAAAGCTAGCAACAAAGGAAGGCTTCCAAACTATCTAGACTAATTCTGAATTGGTTTTACCAACTATACTTCTAAACAATACTGCTTTCTTATTCATAAAATAAAGTGGCCCCCAAATAAACACTGTCATTTCACATGCTTAAGACTTCACTTTTCACTACTCAGTACTGACCATGCCACAAAAGTTATACTTTTAAAAATATGTTTATGCATAAAAAAGGACTGCACACCTGGAGAGCCTCCTGAGACCCAACATCTCACTGTCAAGAGTGTTCCTGGGAAAGCAGAAACAAACATTACATGTGAAGAGAAATAAAACAAGTAACATCGGAGGATCACGTATAAACCAAATACGGTTGAGAAAAAAGAGGATTCTTCAATCCAAAGGATAAAAGATATTAGGAATACTTGGAACATTTTAACCTGGAAGACAGCAGGTAGATTCTTGGGCAAAGGGGTGGGGGAGAAGAATGCACTCCCAGAATGAAGAAAACATGTATTAATTGTTCTCAGATTCTTCGATATTAAAAAAAATAAGGCAAAGATCGAGTCATACACAATATTTAGGAGTCAAGTCGAGTGGTACTTGGAAAACCTGGTCCTGACTTCTGTGGACAAGTATTAGACAGCTATGTTTGCCTGAATTTTGGAAAAGTCTATTTCTCATTAGCAAAACCTCTTAACGTTAACTACCTTCAAAAAGGCTCATTATGTTTATTCCTTTGCCACACAGTCCAGAGTATAGGACTTGCTTCTCTCAACTTCTTAATGGCCACTCATGACTAGATTTTAAAACCAGGTATGTTCTTTTACTGCCTGAGCTAGGATTTGTGTTTGCTCTTCTTATTTGTGCTTTTCACCTTATTATTCAAAACACTTCCTAAGAAACCCGCTCATGGAGACTTTTTGTCTGAAGTGGGATTTTTATGATTTTAACAACATAATACTTATTTCTGTTTTTATGGGAGGTTTTAGAGTAATAACTTTCCTTTGATGTACTTGGGTTGTCCCACAAACTACAAGCCACAGAGAGACAGAGGTACTTTTTAAGGATCTGGCCTGGGCTAATGCTTCTTCGGAACTGCTTTTTTAACACTCAGCTAGTTTAAGATCTCTCTTTTCATTCAGTGTTGGCACTAATTGTACCATCACTTTTGCCTCCATTACCTTCTTTTGCCTTAGAAGTTTTTATCTTTGATGAGTGACTGATCTGGAAAACACAGGTGATGCTGTAGTAGAGTTATATAATTATACTCAAAGATGTTCTTGATTTGATGTCTCTGATCTGGTTTCACATTTTTCCTCCGTAGTCCCTGGTATAACAAGGAATTAAGAACTTGGAAGGATGAGATTCATAGGCCAGCAATGGAGGAGATTCACATCTCAGGGCACACCAATCGATTTAGTTCCCATGGCATAGCACAGCAGTTATTTTCAAAACTAACACAATTTTCCCAAATGCTATTTCTAAGAGGAAAAGACAGGATAGCTTCTCTTGTAAACCACTTCTTTTAATCCTCTGATCTTAGTGGATCTATTAGTGCATGAACAGAACAGTGTCAACAGTTACTAGTATTTCTTCATTCAACTTTGAACCTGTCCCTGCTGTTAGTGATTAGCTTACTTCTTGTTTAAGGTGTCCTCTCTGGGGTGATTGCTGCTACAGAGATGGTGAAACAGTTAAGGCTGAGGGAGAATATGGTGTTCCACAAAGATCAAGCCAGAGAAACTGTGTGGGAGGCGTAGACAAAAGAGATGTTCTTGTATAATTTTTTATGGAGTCCAGCTTCAGAATCTCACAGTGAGGTGCCCTTCCACACAACCCGTGAGAGAAAGGAAGCGATAGGGAAGTTCAGAGAAAGATTAGAAAGAGGAGAAAACCAAACATCTAGCTTAGCGTTTTATGATCTACAAGAAGTTATGACTTGGTAGTTTACAATCTGACATCCTTAAAATGGCAAATAAAGATCAGATTCGTAAGGAAAAATGAAGATGTAAGAGTATGAGTGACATACTTCACTGCAGTGATAGTACTGAATGCTTTGCAATTCACCATGTAGAGATTACCTAAATTACATTTAAGTGGCACTCTGGAAATGCCACATTAAAACAAAATGACCCAGACAGCAAAAAGAGGAACATATTCTTCCAAGCTACATAAGGAGTCACCATTTTTATCTCAATCATCTAAAACCAGTACAGTACTTGGACCAACAAAAGTGCTAATCATAAGATTTACAAATAAATTCTAAAAGATGTATTATTAAATAATTAAAGCTTATAAGAAAATTCATACCTGATAGCTTAAAAACACATTTTTCTGCGCTTCTCAAAAATAAAATAATAGAAATGGAGGTGTCTCCAGCTGTGAGAAGAATGTGTACCTTTTTCTTTTGGCGCTACCAGCATCAGAGGTGGCTGAAGAGATCATGCTATCTCCATCCTCAAGGTCATCCCTCCTGGCAAGCTCCTTTTTCTTTGTCTGAAACAGAGCAGATCCAGGAAGTCAAGCTCACCCTGCTGAACACTCCTGGAATATATGCATATTAACGAGGTAGACATCTCAGATTCTCTTAGAAAAACACAACTGCATGTAGGACACAAAAAATTAGAGTCTGTAAACATCTTCAATAACCCAATTAGCAGAAGCCTGCATGACAGAAAAGTAGGTTAAAAAATGGATCCGGAGGTTCGAGGACTCAACACTAGCTAAAATGCAAGACTACAAAGGGCACTGACATTAAAAGCACTGAGGCAAGTTGAAGGGGCATCTGGCCCCAGGGGCCATTTTAAGTAAAGCCAATTCAAAGACAGTCTTTGGTACTCATGACTTCTTAAGCAACAGTGTGGCTAAGAAGAAAGTTTAATGTGAGAGGTGAAAGAAGATCTACTTTTCAACACATGCATTTTTAAAGACCTTCTGCCAAACAGCTGAAAGTCTAACCACTGCAGTTAGAGAATACATATGGAGTACTGAAAGAAAATACTTCAAATCCAAAGCATTTATGCCAGTATTGACTATACAAAATGAAAATTCTACAGGTGATCTAAAATGGCTTTTGTTGCTTCCTTGCTCTGAGACTCTCTTTCCAGAAACATTCTACCCAAAACCAATAGACACAATTTGTATTTCATATCTATGCTTTCTGTTTCAAAACCCATAAGGGCCCCATGACTCCAGATACACATCAGAAAGGATCTGATAAATTCATGGACACTGTACAATGATGAATTAGCTTTAAGATGTCCTTTCCCCTAGGACTAATCCTACCTTAACAAGGTCTAGAACCAAAGAAATAAAATCTAAATAATAGAAAATCATCTGTGATTGGAAGGAAACTTCCTGAGGACTATAAAATTACTCCCCAGGCACAAATCCCTGCTCTTTCCACAAAGGCAACTCACTCTAAACTAGTATTTTTACTCTACATGGTCCTGACAACTCTAAAAAGATACTCAGCAGGACTTGTGGTTGAAATAAATGATGTGATATTGCTGGGAGAAACCACACCTCTTCAAAGTATATCCTCATAGTTTGCAAAGTTACCTCAGTTATACATACCACAGCTAAGCAAATCCAAGAGTCATACCTGCATGACTTGCTGCAATTTTAGAACTCGTTTGTAGATGGCTGAATTGGGAACATTATAGCGTTTGGCATTTTCAAACATTAAATTCAGATCACACTCCAAATGATCTAAAGTTTCATATTCTTGGTTCTTTAGCTTTGTTCTGTGAAAGACAAACACAAAGCTACCATTTGCCTTTACAAAAATGATGAAACATCCTTACTGAAAGTCCAGTTCAAAACTCCTAACAAGCAGTAGCTGGCCTCTTTACTAGTGACACTAATTAGAGGCCTAGTAAAGACACTTTCAATACAGAAAGGAGGCAAAAGCACCATCATAGTTAGACAGCACGACAGTCTACCTGAAAATCCAGAAGAAAGAAACAGTAGAAGTAATAAGAGGACCTGGGTGTCAAGGTGGTCAATTACAAAGGACATAAACTAGCAAAAATCCTAATGGAAAACCCCTGTTAGTGGCTAACATTCAAACCTCAAGAAGAGGGGGGAAAAAATCAAGGAGGTTTTAAGCTACCTTAATGAAGAACCATGGTGATCTAGCCACTTCTGAAAATAAAAAGGTTAAAGAAAAGAGAAAGTACTGGCATTACCATTAAAGAGCAACTCTGGGGGATGGATACACATATGTACAATGAAGATATTGTAAGATGGTAAATAAGAGGCACACATGTCAGAGTCCACTCACTACTACCCTTCCAATACAAACATTTGTAAGTAATTATGATGACTTAAAATTGAGGTTTTTATTTATTCTACTTAAAAGTCTTAAGAATTCTTTAAAAAATTTTTTCTTAATATTTATTTTTGAGAGAGAGAGAGCGAGAGAGAGAGACAGAGCACAAGCAGAGGAGGGGCAGAGAGAGGGAGAGACAGAATCTGAAGAAGGCTCCAGGCTCTGAGCTGTCAGCACAGAGCCTGACACAGGGCCCAAACTCACAAGCTGTGACATCATGACCTGAGTCGCAGTCGCTCAACCAACTGAGCCACCCAGGCGCCCCAAAAGTCTTAAGAATTCTGATATGTCTCTCAGACACTATGGCTACTGCTAATATGAACTCTCATAAACTCCTTTATACATTTTATACAAAGTCAAGAGTCAGTCTGCCCTAACTATATGCACTTAGGATAGACTGAAATCTTCTGATGGGAGCACCTGCAATCTATGTGCAGATTCCATGTGCACTTAAAAAGATACGAGTGTTAGAGGACATCTCTGGAGTAAAGCAAACGACAACACAGAAATGCAGTTCTCCGTACCAGCTTATGCAGCCAGCACCAGATCTTAAATTATAGCCTCAGACTTACTTGGGCTGACTCCAGGGGTAAAGTGCTGAGTATTCTCAACACCCACGAAGAACAGACATGGAACTCAAACGTGTAATGACAATCTATAATAAATCCTCAGATACTCATCAGACTGATGTTAATCAAGCATAGCAGGGGCAGAATGGGCAGAATGGGGAATAAACGATGGGGCTGACAAGCCCCGGCACAGTGTAAAGTGGTATATGGAGTCACACTGTCTAGCTCCTGACCACTCTTCCATTTCTGCTGCTTTTGATGACACTCAGCTATCATCCTTCTGACAACAAATCTTCCTAGGACTATGCTGTATGACAGAGTCACCACTAGCCATGTGGCTATCTAAATCAAAATAAAATTTAAAATTTATTCCAAAGTTGCACCTGCCACATATCAAGTGCTCAACAGTCACATGTGACTAGTGTCTGCCATAACAGAAGGGCAGAGAAAATAACATTTCCACCATCACAGAAAGTTCTAGTTGGCAGCACTGCTGTTGATTTCCCTGTTGCTCCTATGGAGAGAAGGTAGTCCAGCTCCTGTAAGGCACTACTGGCTTGCATGTCCTTAGAAAGGAGGTAGATTAGTCATCCTAAAAGCTACCCTGCAGAATTCTGGTAGTGTGTCCCAGCTAGACCTTAGCTACTTCTCTATTCCTCACACTCCCCTACCTGTGTGCCAGACAACTGTCAGAAAGTAAATTTAAAAAGGGGAAGGTGTAGAATTATTGACCTAACAAAGCAAGATTTATATTAGAACATTTTAACAAGAAGAAGGTAGTAGGCAGGTGATTGAGTTGGCCTGAGGATAGGTCTTCTTTTGAACTAAACTAATTAATGAGACTGAACAACAACAATAAAAAAGACTGAGGGAGAAAAGAAACTAAGGACAAAACTGTTGAGTTAAAAGGGAACTTCTCAACATCTAGAAAACTGTCACTACCTTTTCCAACACAAAGAGTATAAAAGACAATTTCCAAACTATTTTCTTCATGAATGGCAGCTTTTGTGTCAATGTTATTTTAAGAGGGCAAAATAAACTGATGGTCTATTATCCTACTTGTGTACAAAACCTCTATAGTTTGGATTAAGTAAAAACATCATAAAATTTACTGATCAAAAGATGAACATGGAGATTACAAATGCAAAACCATGAAACATCTGTTGCTAGCCAACCTTATTTTCTAGACTCCAGCAAGCATAAGAATTTTAATTCCTATTATTTGGAAAGTGAGTTATCTGCCCTGGCAGTATCAGCTTAGTCTGACTTTGCCCAGTTAAGATATTTTTGTATTGTTGTTTCCTTTTAGGTATACTGTAAAACCTAACCCACACTGTGAGAATTACAATATTACTTATTTCCTATTATTTTTAATAACGTGGTGGTTTCAGTATCCTGCCTGGCTAAATTCCCAATGATTGTTTGTTTAAAAGTAGTCTCCATGCCCGATGTAGGGCTAGAACTCACAACCCTGTGATCAAGAATCAACAGGCTCTACCAACAGAGTCACTCAGTCATCCCTCAATGACTATTTTAACATTTTCTTTTTTAAGTTTATTTATTTTTGAGACAGAGAAAGAGAGAGTGCATGCACACAAACAGGGGAGGGGCAGAGAGGAAGAGAGAGGATCCCAAGCAGGCTCTGCACTATCAGCACAGAGCCCCGCAAGGGGCCTGAACCCACAAACTGGGTTTGTGGTCAGATCATGACCTGAGCCAAAATCAAGAGTTGGATGCTCACAGTTGGTTAACTGTGAGCCATCCAGGGACTCCTGATTATTTTATTCTATTTTCTAAATAGAAAAGGGAAACCAAGATGGGCCGTCTTTCAGGTACTGTTTCAAATAATGAATTCTCTAAGAGCTGAATATACTCATTCTGGGGGCTCAACTATAGATACAAAATTTATATACAGTTAAACTGTTATAATTAAAATGTCAATGAGAGGTATAAGCAGAAAGATTTTTGTGTTTTGCTCAGTTTTAAGAAAATGAACAGTTAAATTCTGAGCTATGTGACTTTTTACAGTCTATAATCTGACATACAAATGCCTAGTTGGAATACCTTTCAGAATACCATTTGTATTTAATCAAATTTATTTCTCACTTTTCATATAGGAGTGATATTCAAGCATACCCTACACATGCAAACATTTTTACCTTTAATATCCTTATCCATTTTAGGAAGGAGATAGATACGCAGGATTCAACCACAAGAAAATGGATTTCTTGGAGTAATGTAGAAGACATCTTACCTGATCTGTTGTAGGGATATGGGCATTTTAATTTGCTGATAATAATCAGGGTATTTTTTCTTTGAAGGCAAATGGAAAAAAGGCTCAGCTATTAGCTGCCCTTGGTTATTCCGACAGCTCCTAACTGTGTCATAAAGCTGATAAAAAGGATTTGAAACATCCATAAATGAAGTAATGCTCTCTGCTTCAGACTCTCCTTCTTCATAACGTGCAGCTAAATAAAAGACATAAAAGGTACTTAAAAGGGGAAGAGAGAACCATACTTTAAAGCTTCTAACTACCTTCCAGCTTAAGCTATGTATGTTTGAGAAAACATACACTAAGACTAATTTCTAGCCCTTATTAAAGATACTGTTAGTAATGCTTAATTGTATATTTACTTAGAGAAATGTTACACAGAAACAGAATAAAATGTTACACAGAATATGTTACACTGTTTTTTGAAGTTACAAAATACTTTCTCTTTTTTAAAAAAATTCTAATGTTTATTTTTGAGAGTGAGAGAGATAGAGCATGAGTAGGGGAGGGTCAGAGAGAGAGGGAGACGCAGAATCCGAAGCAGGCTCCACGCTCTGAGCTGTCAGAGCTCCCCCGACATGGGGTCGAACTCACAAATGGGGAGATCATGACCTGGGCCAAAACTGAACGCCTAAAGGACTGAGCCACTCAGATGCCCCCAAAAAGTTTCTTTTTTTCAATGTGCCTCCTTTAGAGACTCCCTTTCTGTATGTGTCTGGCCAAGAAAAGCAACAACCAGCCATACACAGATCTCAGAACTAAAGCAAAAGCATGTAGTTTATGTCAATATAAACATATACTGATGTTGGGTTGATATTGGTAGATCTGGTTTTGCTTTAACTCTCCGTGACTTTGCCCCACTGATCCATAGCATCATTTAAGGATTAAGTCTTCTCTTATTGAGGGAATTTTTAGACAGAAGCTAATCATAAAAACACCAAAACAAACAACATATAATCATTTCTACAAAAGAACAAAACATATTCTTCATCACCCTAAGTTCTTTAACAGCATATAAGGAGCATAATTTAAGTTTTTCTTGAGAGATCTGTATAATCAAAATCATGACTGCTCCCAGGTAAGAATGACAATCATTTATTAAGTACTTACTTACAGTGTTAAGAGATGGGCACACACCAGTCTCGGGGGATTTGAGAGAATATTTGGATCTAGTCACGGAGCCAGAAGCAAAGAAAGGATCTGTAACTAGTTTTTTCTGACCTTACTACTGCTGACCTTTTCTGTAGAGAGCTTGCACGTATGTAGTTGATTTATACCTAGATATGTTTTGCTGCTACTGTAAATCTTATCTTTAAAAAAATGACATTTTCTTTTTGTGATTGATTCTAGAAATTTAATTTTTAGATACTCTTATATCTAGCACTTTTTTTTTTAATGTTTTTATTTCTGAGAGAGAGAGAGAAAGAGAGAGAAAGACAGTGTGAGCAGGGGAGGGTCAGAGAGAGAGGGAAACACAGAATCTGAAACAGGCTCCAGGCTCTGAGCTGGCTGTCAGCACAGAGCCCGATGCGGGGCTCGAACCCACGAACTGAGAGATCATGCCCTGATCCGAAGTCGGACACTTAACCGACTGAGCCACCCAGGTGCCCCAACACTTTATTATTCTTATTAATTCCAGTAATTTATTTGTATAGTCTTTTGAGTAGAAAACTCAAAAAACAATCTTTCAACTGTAATCCTTATAAATCGTTCTTCTTTTCGGATTCTTACTCCTTCATTGTTGTCTAGCTAGTCCTTTGACAAAAAAAGATAATGATATTCTTACTTAAATGACTTAGCATTCCTGGAGCAAGCCCAACGGACTGAGCCACCAAGGTGCCCCAGGTATTTTTCATTTTCTAGGAATCTGCCCATTTCATGTTCAAATTTGTTTGTGTAAAGTGGTTCATACATTCTTTTTAATCTGTATGCTCCTTGTTTCCCCTAGTATTTTTTATTTGTTCCTTCGGTTTCTTTCTTGATAATCTTACCACAGGATTGCCTATTTTATTAATAGTTAAAACAGAAAACTTTACTTCATTGATCTTTTCTACTATAGGTTTCCTTTCAAACAAATTCATTTCTGCTCTTAGCTTTCTTACCTTTATTTCTAATGTCTCTGCTATCTTCTCTTATTATTTACTTATGTTGAGTGCTTACTTAGTTCACTGACTTTCAGTTGCTTTGCTAAATAGAAACATTCAGCCCTATCACTTTCCCTCCAAAATGCTCCTTTAGTGTATCCCTACTGTTTTGACATATATTATGTTCATTATTGCTATTGTTCAATTTAAGGTAATTAAATTTCTATTATAATTTTTTTTTAAAAAAGAGAAACTCAAACATTTGAAAAATTTTGTGTTTCCTAAGTGTTTGGCTTTTAAAATTTTATCTTTTCAAGATTAGGTGCTTACCATAGGTGCATTATGGTCAGAAATTTGTTCTGTAAAATACCCAACTTTCAAACTGGTTGAAATTTGTTTCATGGCTAAGTATGTGGTAAATATTTGTGATTGTTCTATATGAATCTGAGAAGAAGATGTATTCTCTAACTGCAGAACATTGGTCTGTTTATATTAATCTTGTTGGCTTAGGTTGCTCTGATTGTAATTTACATCTATCTTTAATCAGAAGCTCTTGCCAAAAAGAAATTATAGCTCACTGAAAATATAAGGCAGTGACCTGGAAATCTAAGATGGTATGGACGTCTCTCTAGGGTTTCCCAATGGCATCACTAGGGCTCACTATTTATCATTTATAGGCTGGAAAACAGGATGTGCTAAGGCTAGCAAACCAACTGTTTTAAGAGGTATTTTCTTATTAGATAAAAGCTATAACATAAACAAGTTTTTGATAAGTCTGCCAACCAAAGAGTGTAATCAAAATGCAACAAAATAGCATGTACTCCCAAACTGACAAACTCCCAGACAGACTAAAGTTACTATAATTTTCCTTCTCCAGAAGGATCAGCTGAGAAGGCATTAACTAGTCAAGACCTAATGCCTACCAGCTAAAGCAGCATCCTCTTCACTTTCTGAGCCATACTGAAGTGCCATGGTAATTGCTGACAAACGACCCCCTTGGACGGTTCTTTTATTACTACAAAGAAAAACAAGCAATCAGAAGACAGGAAAAAATGTTATAATAATTACTTTATAGGAAATAGGAACTGTTAACAAAGCATTCACATAAAAAAAAAAAAAGAATTTCTATTCAACTGTGTGCTCAATTTATCTTTGTACTTTTTATCTTCCCCAAAATCAATCTAAGCTGAGAAGACCAATTTTTCTCTCTCAGAAAAGAGGGAGTGGTGTAGAAAGCCTAAAGCAGGCTACTTGCAATTGCGTGTTATTTAAATGTAGCACTACTCTTTATTTTATGAAAATTACAGATTCATTTATAATTACTGGTAAATTCTCTTCTAAGATGCTCATGTTCTACAATGAACACAAATCTTACTTTTGATACAAAATCTTTTAGTATTTTATCACACATTTATTTTATTCCAAATATTTAACACTACCTGACAAGCAACTTCTGCCTATGCATTTTCCAGAGATGAGGCCAGGCCAACTATAGCATTTAACTCTTAAAAAGGTATTTGATAACAATGATCATAATACCCAATTATACCCAAAAGAATTACTTCAAGACAGCCATCAGGCAAACACTAATATGCCTTGCCTCATAAACACGGTCAGTTCTCAGATTAAATACACTCACTCTCTCACCGGTAATACTTGCTAGTGGGATTTCTCTCTTCACCAAGGCTGCCTTTACTATGCGAAGGACCTGTCAGCCTGGCCGCAGCCAAATTTGATGGGGTCCTATCACAGATAAGATAAAACACCTTAGAAAATTGACAGCTGAAATCAGAATGCTGAGTAAACAAAAAGGAAACAAGCATTTTTTAGTTTGTTTTTAAACAGAAATGCTCAAATTTTATTTCTGAGCCTCTACAGCAGGCTTTGCTACAAAGCCTGAGAACTCTGCAGAAGAGAATGGACCAGGGCTGGTCCCAGAGACCTCAAGGTCCCCGCAGTGACCAGAGGATCTGGTAATGAAACAAATCTCAGGGTCAGAAGAAAGCTTTGAAAGCATCCACTCCAGCTTCCATTTCCAGTAGGAAGAAATGGAACCCCAGAAGTAAGACTTGTTCAAAGTCCTGGTCCTTGCGCAAGGAAGAGCCAGGTGACACTTTAGATTTCCTGACACCTGGCTATATGCTCTTGCTGCTGATATAAATATACACTACTATACGTTACATACAGATACTATAATATTACAAATGCACCTATCATGTATAACCTATGTACATATATAATACACATGAAGATAAATATATACACATATAGCAATAAAAGTAGATAGTGGTGCTAAGCCTCAAAAATTGCTTCTTTTAAAATAAAGCTTTCAGCTGCAATGAAGGGGCTGGGTAAGAGTTAATCTCTACTCTCTTCAGAATCACATTATCAACTGCAAATATAACCTTCGAATGCAACATACACCTTGTTTCCACTAGCTAGAAAATTTGGCAAATAATAAAGGCACAAGGACTTTAGACATTTTAAAAACATACCTCATTCGAAGGCTTGACTTAGCCATTTCATGATGTTCAATTTCTGCCTTTTTCATATAAAATATTTTTTTTATAGAATTTGCATCCTGTCAACATAAGATTATTTGGTTTAGAAAAAAAGGACCGTTTAAAATGCAGTCAATCACGCATTGGACACTTTCTACGGCACGGAAAGTATACAGAGTAGACTTCCATTCAATGCCCATAAAGCTGCATCCTCTAACCTTTCCACAACCTTCAAAAACACAGCCTCAATTCTATAGAAGCTAAAAAGCCTCCTACCTCTTTCACAATTAGTCAAGCAATGCACAAAGATCCAACAGTGAACAAGGAAAAATGAGTGAAAATGAACTCTACCTGTGTCCATTGACCTAAAAATAGGCACAAAGATATACTTCTAAGATTAAAGATTAAAGACTATACACACAAATTTAGGATGAATGAACTTGCTTAAATCAATAGCATACAATAGACCAATATAGTTTCTCTTTTCTCTAAAATTTATTTTAGAGAAAATAACCAGACCAAAAAGTACAATCTTAACTGTATCAACAAATATTAAAGTGTTCTATTAAGGACTAAAAATACAAAAACTTTATAGTTCATTTCTGATTTTCACTCGAAGTTCTTAAAAGATGAAGGTTTATTAAAAGATGAAAGATAAATGAACTACCAAAAGCAACTATATACGAATCAGTATTCTGGAAGTCTAAATGATTTTACTCCCAAAAGGTTTTTTGAGAATCTTTTGCTAAATTCCCAATGACATATTATTAATTCAAGAAATTTCTAAAGCAACTGTGTTATAGGAAATTTCTAGGAAAGAATCACATCACAAAGCAGTAGTCATTTTATATTGTGTATTACACTACAAAGGTTGCTTTTCATATTTATGAGGTTTAAAAGGAGACATTAAATCAATGTTTAACTAAAAAGTGGCTCAAAAATGAACCTTACCTCTGACATAGAGAGACATATATAAATGAACACAAGAGTACTGAGCTTTCAGGAACAAACCCATGCACTTATAGTCAACCTCTAGCCAACACAACTCAATGGGGAAAGAATAGTCTTTTCAATACAAGGTGCTGGGACAAATGAGTACCTCTTGTAGAACAATCAATGTAGAGCCCCTACCTCACATGTACCTTAGGTATACACAAATTAATTCAAAATGGGTATATTTCGCTCTAAGAGCTGAAACTATGGGGCACCTGGGTGGCTCAGTTGGTTAAGCATCTGACTTCAGCTCAGGTCATGATCTCACTGTTTGTGAGTTTGAGCCCCACATCAGGCTCTGTGCTGACAACTCAGAGCCTGGAGACTGCTTTGGATTTTGTGTCTCCCTCTCTCTCTTCCCTTCCCCTGCTCATGCTCTGTCTCCCTCTCTCTCAAAAATAAATAAATGTTAAAAAATTTTTTTTAAAAAGAGAGCTGAAACTATAAAGTTCTTACAGGAAAACAAAGGCGTAAATCTTTTGTGACTTTGGATTAAGTAATGCTTTCTTACATATGACACTGAAAAGTATGAGCAACCAAAGGGAAAACAGGCAAACTGCACTAAACAGTAGAAACTCTGTGTCAAAGGACACTATCATGAAGGTGAAAACAATCCATAGAAAGGGAGAAAATATTTGTAAATCATATTATCTACTCTAATGTCTAGACTATATAAAGAAATCTAACAATTCAACAATAAAAACACAGGTAACCCAATTAAAAAATGGGCTAAGGATCTTAACAGAAATTTTTTCAAAGAAGATATATGAATGGCCGATATGCACATAAAAAGATGTTCAACATCACTACTCATCAGGGAAATCCTAATCAAAACACAATTAGATACTACTTCACACCCACAAAGATGGCTATCATAAAAACAAAAATGGCAAAGAAATGTTAGGGAGAAGGTGGAGAAATTACAATTGCACATTACTAGTGGGAATGTAAAATGGTGCATCTACTTTGGAAAACATTGTGGAATGTGGTGGTTCCTCAAAAAGTTAAATATACAGTTAACCATGTGGACCAGCAATTCCATTCCTGGGTATGTACCTAAGAAAAATGAAAACGTTATGTCGCCATAAAAGCTTACACATGAAGGTTCGCGGCAGCATTATTTTTAGTAGCCAAAAAGTGGAAACAACCCAAATGTCTAGCAACTGACAAGTGGGTAAACAAGAACAAAGTACTGACGCCTGCTGCAAGCATGAGCACCATGAAAGCACTGCACTCAGGGGAAGAGGCCAGACACACAGGACCACATTCTGTATGATTCTGCTGATATGAAATGTCCAGAAAAGGCAAATTCACAGAGACAGAGAGTGGACCAGTGCTCCTAGGGCTGGGGAGACTGGGGAGAAATGAAGTGACCGCTACCTGATCGTGGTGATGGCTGCACAGCTCTGTGAACACACTACAAACCATTAAATCACCCTTGGAGGGAAATGTATGCTATGTGAATTTTAACTCAATAAAGTCATTATGTAAAAACTGTTGGCTCCAAAGTAAGGTATCACTCTTACCAATGAAAACAACAATAAAAAACTAACCTTGAATACTTGAGAACCAGGCTCATTATAAGTTTTGGCATTTTTTGCTAGGAGATCTATATCTTTGGCCATTGCATGAATACTCTTGTAACTTCCATTCTAGAGTAAACAACAAAATAAAGCAGTTCCTCTTATTGAGAGTTAATCAGTATGACCTTAAAAAAAAAAAACTCCACATATTTTTAAATTGTCACCATATTCAAACACTTTATTGGAAAATACACATGAACAATATATAAAGTCATTTTCTCTTTTATAAACTATTACAACTGTCCATTTACACCCAAGTTTTTAAAATAGATAACAAAACCAGAGCTACGTTGAGTCATAAAACCATAATTTTAAAAGATCAAAGAAGGTAAATGTCATTTAATTAGCAAACATGTAGTGCTTACAATGTGTTAAGCACTGTTCTAAGTGCTTTAATGAATACTAATCCATTAAGATGGACTTAAGAGTGTGAAGTAAAACTCCTCTAGTTTTACAGACTACTTCAGATGAAATAGTCTAGCACAGAGGTTAACATTTTGTGAATACCTACTATGCACTAGGCTCCATGTTAGAGCTGTTACATTTTACAGCTCACTTAAGCCCAAATAACCCAGGGACACTTAGAACTTCCTTCAATTTACATAGAAAAGGAGGAAGGCGAGACACTCTAGGCAAAAGGTACATATGACTAATGAGAAGGACACAGAAATGAACAAACATTCTAGAAAGACTGAGAAAACCAAATTAAGTTGAGTAGAGGGTTGGGGAAGGCAGAACCATAAACACAGGCTGCACAGATGAGGATAAATAAGGCAGAATCCAGGTGCCAGACGAAGGAGAGTAGCTGGTTATTTGCCATGTGAGAATACTCAACATGTGAGTATCCTCTTTTTTTTTTTAAGATTTTATTTTTAAGTAATCTCTGAACCCAACATGGGGCTCGAACTCACAACCCCAAGATCAAGAGCCGCACACTCTACCAAATGAGCTGGCCAGGCACCCCTGAGCACCCTCTTTCTTTGGAGAAAACCCCCGCACAGGTGGGTGGGAGGGACCTATCTTCCATGACAGTGGGTAGAAGTAAACAGATGGTAGCAGCCTGGCACCCAGGCAAGGGTAGATAATTCATGCTTGAGTCTTGAGGGACTACAGCGAGGGCAAAGGAATAGAGAAAATGAATTCCTAAACCCGAGGGCAAGTAAAGCAGAGTGGAGCAGTGAGCGTCCAGGGCCCACAGTGGCAAGTGACATTAGGAAGAGCAATGGCCCCACAAAGACACTGCATTGACCTCAGCTGCACCACGATGTCCCTGAGTTCTTCCCACTTCCCTAAGTTCTACTTCTCTTGCCTGCATTCCCAACAATTCCATGAGCTACCCAGTATTCTTTCAATGAATTCCCCTTCTACTGGAGTTATTCAGAGTTGGCCACTATTGCACCGGTACAAGAAACTGGGACTCACTGCAGGAGGCACTAAAAAACAAGTGACAGGGCTCTGGGCTGTGGAATCAAAAGAAAAGAAAGGAAGGAAGCTACGGTCAGGAAGCAACATGCAGAAAGGACTAGAGAGTCTTTCATCAGAGAGGTAAGAAAGACTATTACAATAATTTGGACATAATTGGATGAGATCTTGATTAGGGTGATGGCAAAAGGAGGTGCTTCTATGGGGCTTCTGGAAAGAAAAAGAGACAAGATAAGAAGTGAGGTCTTGGAGAGAAGACTGGGACTGGGGCAGGGGTATCCAAAGATTTGATCTGAACTTCAGAATTATAAAAACATCTTCCCCCCAGATAGACATGAGGAACCCCAGGGATTTAGGTTCCAGGAGACTAAGTCATTACCAGCAGCAGCAGCTAGGGAGCTGCCTTAAAAACCAGGTGATACACTGGGGAATCTGTATTGTAACATTCTGTGAAGATGTATTACAGTACCAATAATTACTACACTGTTATTTACTACTCTCCTAGAAATTTAAAGCCAATAAAGTTTCTCCCTTTTGGCAACCCACGAGCTTCCAGTCTCCTTTCTCAATGAGACCATGCAACACATTAAATTTTCCGTTTTGTTTTATCTACCAGGAGCCCCAAACCTTCCTTACTCTGGGAGGATCAGTTACTGATATGGACGAAGGTCACATCCCATAGGTGCTGTGTGAAACGCTTCACACACATGATCACTGCCCCCTCCAACTCTGCAGTGGCAATACTACACTCTGTGCACAGCAGAGGAAACAGGCAAGTCACCTGACTGAAGTGACACAGCTATTAAGGAGGAGAGCTAGGAAATTAACCCAAGTCAGCACAACTCTAAAAACTAGATTTTTCCTAAAATTTAGCTCTTTCTCCCTACACCTTCCTTAACCTCTGATCATCAAGTTTTAAATTTCAGTCACTCATTCACTCAATAAATATCTATTGAGAGGC
This sequence comes from Crocuta crocuta, assembly GCF_008692635.1. Taxonomy (NCBI): domain Eukaryota; kingdom Metazoa; phylum Chordata; class Mammalia; order Carnivora; family Hyaenidae; genus Crocuta; species Crocuta crocuta. The sequence continues at coordinate 1,197,588 of NW_027527929.1, read as the reverse complement.
AGGAACAGTGTAGGGGTTAAGAGCACAGACTCTGGAGCCAGAACGTCTGGATTCAAATCCTAACCCTTCTCCTTACTAGCTGATGACTTGGGCAAGTGACTTACCACCTCTGTGCTTCAGTTTCCTCATCGTAAAACAGGAATAATAACACAGTTCACCTCATGGGGTAGCTATAAAAATTAATCAGCTAATACACATAAACACTTAGAACAGAGCAGACACCTACCAATGACAGGTGAGTGTTAGCTGCTGCTATTGTGGGAGATACAGGGAGGAAGGCACTCAAAGAGACCAAAGTCTCTGTTTTCACTGACCTTATACTCTAAAATATGTTGCAGGTAACTTACTCTGAGATATCATAAAGCTATTTGGAAGCAGGTAAGAATAAATAACAAAGCTTTATTGCCAGTGTACCTTTCACAACCAGAAATGTCTATGCCCAATGCTTTTTAACTGTTGCCCTAAGAGCAAGATTTACTATGTCAATGAAAATTCTGCTTCCTCCTTATAGGAAAAAATGCAAATAGACACTATGCTGCCTCCTCCAAAGCTATAATCAACTACACCACTCTAATCCATTTGTATTGCTACAAACCCCTTACAGAGACTTCTGCTTCTCTGTTTTCTAAAAGCCTCTAAAAGAGACCACAGACCAATCTTCCCTAAACTACATATGGTAATCTTCATACCTGTATCCTCTGGGCAATGGTCTTGAGATCTATAGGCTCCTTAATTATTGCATAATAATCTGGATATTGCTGGAAGACAAAAACCCAGGCATGCTAAATAAATGAGTAGTATCCAGCTAATGAGAAAACAAACACACTGACAATGTGTTAATCAACTGAACAGCTCTGTGAGGTGCAAGGTTACTGACAAAGCTGTACAGCATATTGTTTGCCCTGTTTGAAACAGACATAATTTGATTTAACAAGCTTTATGAAATACACAAGAGCATGGTACAGGAGTTTACAGTTAGCATTTGGTAATTATCATTACCCAACTAACATACCACAATTTAAGGTTTTAAAAAATTCTAAATTCACAGAATTACACAATTTTAAATTTAAGGTTCTAACATATCTATGCCTGACAACGAAGTACGGGAATGCTTCTGAATGTTCTCATAAAATCTTTTAACTGTGCAATCTAAATCACACAATATTATCCTATTTCATATAAAATTTTTAAGGATCTACAAGATGTAAGGATGCACGCTTGTTACCTTCAGGTTTAAGGTTTTCACTTATTTCGGTCAAATTAATTATTTATAAAATAAAACACATTTTAAGTGAAACTAATTTAAAAAACATAAAATTATAAGCACTTTCTGCTTTCTCATCAAAGACTGGGTCATCATCACAAGTAAAGAAGTTAAGCCATATTGGAGGAATGCCCTTGAAGGGTCTCACAAAGCCCACAGTGTGTTCATTGCCTTGAGCCTTTCCTACAGTTGGTTCCTTGGAGGAAATGACTGAAGTTGACCAAAAATCAAAAGTTGGTTGGTGAGAGAGGTGTCAGAGGTGAGGCTGTGCTCTCCATGCTCTTCCAACCTGTTCAAATCCTTGCAGCTTGTACAATAACAAAAAGCAGGAGGTTACGGCCTTCATTCAGTTGCTGGGCTGAGGACATGATTTCAGGGATGCTTCCTCTCGTCTAAGTCCTCAGCTTAATCTTTCTTTTTTAACCCCTACTGTGTGTGTGGGTTTTTTGTTTGCTTGGATCCAGCCCCTTTCCTCCCACCCTCTTAAGCAATTCTAATTCTGAGAAACGGTTCAGAAGACAAATTATAGCAAGGCCACCCAGGCTGGGATAGCATGTAATCCCAGCTGTTGGGCCCACAGTAGTCACAACCCCCCTCTCCCAGGTAAAAACTGCCCTCCACTCCTGACCTCGGTCCTTACTGTCTTTGAAACTGTCACTCCCTGAGGGACCAATGGGAACCTGCTTTGTCCAACCAACTCCTGCTGTGTGGTATCCTTGCACGTTGTCCCAGAATGGGGGAACAGGGTATCGATGTTTTCTTGCTCCAAGTCACCTTTCGTGGCTTGACCACTAATGATGATCTCCTGCTACTCAACAGTAGATTTTGAGTAAAGACTATACTCCTTTCTCCTAGTTTTATTGTAATTAAAGATACAAAAGATTCACCATTTAACCCTTATAAGTGTGTGGTTCAGTGGCATTAAGTACATTCACATTATTGTGCAATCATCACCACATCCACCACCCAAACTTTTCATCTTTCCAAACTGAACCTCCACACCCAATGAAAAGCAGCTCTCCCCTTTCCCTTCCTGTCAGCCCCTGGAAACCACAATTCTCCTTTCTCTCTCTATGAATTTGACTACTCTAAGTACATCCTACAAGAGGAGTCATGCAATATTGGTCCTGTTGTGACTCTCTTATTTCACTTACTATAATGTGTTCAGGAGTCATTCTTACTGTAGTGTGTGTCAGAATTTCATTCTTTCTTAAACGCTGAATAACACTCCATTGTGTGTATATGCCACATTTCATTTATCTATTTATTTGCCGAGGGACATACAGGTGGCTCCCATAGTTCAGCTACTGTGAATAACGCTGCTATGAACATAGCTTTACAAATAACTCTTTAAGATCCTGCTTTCAGTTCCTTTGGCCATACACCCAAAGTGGAATTGCTAGATCATGTGATAATTCTATGTTTAATTATTTGAGAAATCATCTTACTGCTTTCCTTTTTTCTTAAAATTTAAACATTTGAAAAAAATTTTTAAACATATGACCAATATAATCACTGTATCTTTCTAATGAGATCCACACTTAGGATAGATAGCAGTAGTCATATATGCTTTCTCGTTTTATAAAGTCTATACCCAACATGGGGCTCAAACACATAAACCTGAGATCAGGAATCCGATGTTCTACAGAGTGAGACACCCAAGTGCTCCAGGCTTTATTTCTAATGTGAGGACTGTCCAACTAGTCAAGACACACCTCTCAACACCCCTCTAAACACCCGGTCTTGTTGGTAACTGATGGGGAAAGCTGCAAGTCACTCATCCATCAATAAGCATTTCCCACACACCTAGGACATGCTAGGTTCCAGCTACATGGCAGGAACACAAAAGAAAATATGATATAATCTTCTTTCTTAAATTCAGGGATCAGGGAAGGAGGTAGATAAAAAGTAAATGATGACAAAGGAGTTATGTATTATAGTGGAGCACCTCTAAAAGTATATCCTTGTCTAGAAATAGAAGAATGCTGAGGTCATGGAAATTTTTGTAGCTCCACAGGTAAAGCAGAACTTTAGCTATGTTCATTGCCTTTTGGATATGAAGCCACAAGAGGCCCTGCCACTTTTAAAGGGTCTCACTAGTCTAGAAAGTTCCTCTTTGGGGTAGAAGAGTACAAGTCAGTCTCTCTCTTCTCCATCAGCAGGAAATCCAGAGAACTAAAAGAGGAAGAACTCGATAAAATCTTCCTCTCATTCTGTCTCCTGAGCAAAGAGAATGTTCCTTCCCTTTTATACATAAAAGGTTTAGTTTAGATACTTACTTTGTTATTTAAAAATTACCAATCTTGGAAACAACCCAAATGTCCAATGACAGATGAGTGGATAAACAAAATGTGATATATGCATACTGCAGTGTATTATTTAATGTTTATTTTTGATAGAGTGAGAGTAGAGGAGGAACAGAGAGAGAGGGAGACACAGAATCTGAAGCAGGCTCCAGGCTCTGAGCTGTCAGCACAGCTTAGGACCCACGAACTGCAAGATCATGACCTGAGCTGAAGTCGGACACTTAACCAACTGAGCCACTCAGGCACCCCCAGTGGAGTTTTAGCCTTAAAAAGGAAGGAAATTCCTTAAAAAGGAAGGACTCCATGAATGAACCGTGGGAAGGAAATTCCATGGGTGAACCCTGGAATACATTATTCTAAATGAAATAAGCCAGATATAAAAGGAGAAATACTGTATGAGTCCTCTTATTATCAGGTACTTAGAGTAGTCAGATTTATAGAGAGAGAACAGAGAATGGTAGTTGCCAGGGCTGGGGGATGGGAAGAAATGGGGAGTTATTGTTGAATGGATACGGAGTTTCAGTAAATGAAGAGATACACAATATGAATGTACTTAATGTCACTGAACCATATACTTAAAGTGGTTAAATGGTAAATCCTTTAATGTAAAAGTATATTTTACAACAATGAAAAACAAAATATAAACAGTAAGAATTACCAATCAAAAACAAATCTTTTAAAAAATCTACAACCTTTAGGCCAAGTAAAATTATAGAACATGTCTTCTGTGCTTGCTGTTGAGGCCACAAGGAAGATCTCTTGGCAGCCTCCAATGCCTTGAATTAACTTACTTTATCTGTTAAGAACCAATAAATTTTTTGAAATACAAAAACAAAAACAAAAAACTAAGATAAAAACACTTAATGTGATTCCTCTGTCTTTAATTGCATCACTTACCACTTTAGAAGGCAGTTTCTGAAAAAGCTCACTAATGAGACGTCCTGATGGATTTGTGGCTACAACTATGGCTTCAAGAAGCTGCTCCAGGATCTCCTTCAAGTAACTTGGAGAAGACTAGGAGGAGGGGGTTAGCAGGAAGGAGAGAAAGGAGAGAGGACTGTGAGAAAAATCCAAAATGCGTGCTAATATTAAACAGCTTCTAAATTTTAAAGCTAAATGAAAAAACAACTTCTAACCAGTACTTATTTTAAATATAAGTTTCAAGAATACCATAAAAATGCTCTGACGATGGACCACCAGAATGACGTATGTGAAACTAATGAGGCTCCTTGTATTAGTTCCGTAATTAAACCTCCTAGATCAGGTCCTTTTACTGAACTCGAATGGTGCCGTATGGGTGAAATGATGGAATTCTTTTTACCTTTTTAGGGTCTGAGCAACTGAGATAGAGAAAACATGCTCCATGACTCCTGACCATCTCTACATCTGCTGCTCAAGTGCTGATATTCTGGTACAATAACGACATACATTTTTTACCCACAGGGTGCATAGCCAGATCTAACAACAGAATTTAATCTATCTCAAAACTGAAGGAGTACTGTTAAGTCAACGAAAGCACATCACTTCTGCTTTGCAGACTGGCTGACTTACTCCTACCTTAGCCGTCGTTTCAACATGGGAAAGTTTATGCCCCAAAGAGTACTTGGCCAGGAAGGGTCTGAGTCTGAAGCCAGTTTCTATAGTGAGCAATGGCATGTGTCAGTCAAGGATTATATTAAATGTACTTCATGTCCAAAACATGTTTTATACATATAAATAGAAAGATTAATGGTATTTCTGATTTAAATCATAAAAGCACTGTTATGTGTGTCCTCATCCATCCAATATGTCTTCTTTATTTAGTACAGTATCAATTTTAAGGTCCAACATTAACTCTACAGAGAGAGCAATAATAACTCTTGGGCCTTATGCATCGTATGTGGCAATAGCAGACACATAACAAATATTTAACATATAAAAAACATGTGATTAGCTGCTAGTCCCTAACCATATAAGCTTAGGGAACTACCAGAACACTGATGAAAGCAGACTAAAAATACCCATGTTTAAGTCATTTACTTCCTGGCTAAAACAGCACCACAGAGTTAGCTTCAAAAAGAGGAGAGTTCTATTTTGCAGCCAAGATCCCTCTCCTTCCAACCCATTCAGCTACTTTGGATATGTGTGTTGCAGGGGACAAAGGGAACAGAGTGTGTGAATACATTCATAAATTTATCTTCACAACTGGGAAAACTCCAAGGAAATCATCTGAATTTAAAAATAAGAAGCGTGAAAATTCCCTCTCTCTTCACAAGAACTTAGAACAAGGAAGATGCTTGGGAGGTATAAATATGAATGTGCAAGATCCTCCTAATTTTTTACCAAAAGAAACACAGACCAAGTCCTAAACAGAGGCAATTTCATTTTTTGACTGGAACCCTGAAAGCCTATAAGGCTGAGCCCTCTGTAGGTAATGCTATACGTGAGAAAGCAGGGGGTAAGTTGCTGTTCCTACATTAATATCAGAGAGTAAAATTCCAGGGAATCCATAGTTAACTTCCTTCTACCTAATTTTAATCATTTAACTGCGAGAAAGAAATGGACAAGATGCCTAGAAAGTGCATTTTGAGACTCCACGTAGTTAACATTTTTGAGAAATTTACCTACTACTTCTTTTTTTCTGTTGGAGTTTCCACAAAAGGCCTATTTCGATTAATTAGGGAAGAAAGGGGAATGCTCTGCTTTGGATATCTCACTATTTAGCTATAGGAGAGAGATGTTCTTCCTTTTACTATCCTTTTTCCTTTTTTAAATGTGTGTGTTCACTCATCAAGTATTTAATAGTACCTACATGCCACATACAGTCTAGATGCCAGGAATAGGTGAATAAGGCAATATCTTCCGTGGAGCTATCATTCTCCGTGGGAGAAGGCAGAAAGTAGACATGTAAACAAAAACAAGCTATTTCACACACAGTGATACAAACTAAAGACCACAGAACAGAGTGTTGTGATGATGGGAAAGGAGGATGTGAGGGAAACAATTTAGACAGATGGTCAAGAAAGTCCTTTCCTAGCTGACACTGTTTTAATGGATGTTAGAATCATAAAAAAGAGGGATGCCTGGGTGGCTCGGTTGGCTGAATGTCTGACACTTGATCTTGGCTCAGGTCACAATCTCACAATTTGTGAGTTCGAGCCTCATGTTGGGCTCTGTGCTGACGGTATAGAGCCTGCTTGGGATTCTCTCTTTCCCTCTCTCTCTGTCCCTCCTCCCCAAAACAAAAAATCATGAAAAAGAGCAGGGTACAGAAAGGGCCAAAGGAAGCACATTCTAAGCAGAAGAGCAACTGCAAAATTCCAGAGGCAGAAGCATACCTGGCATGTTCTAGGTACAGTACTGTCTAATCTACAAAAATATCCTGAAGGTGATTCTACTGACTCTCCAACTTTTAATCACAACACTGCCCACTCTTATAAGATATCTCAATCTAACAATACTGGAACATTCCTTGATAATACGAAGGTTCTCCTTAAAACTGGGCAGGATATATGCATTAATGCAAGAGCAACTCACGGAAACCGCCATCATAGCACACTGTCCAGGATGTGCTAGTATCCCTTGTAATTGCAGTGGGGATCTCTGGCTGTATGCCCTTTTGGCCTCCTAGTTATCAACACAACTCCATAGGCAGCCCAGCTGCCCAAGCAGCACAGAAGAAATCATAGACAGGGGCCCTGTCTACCTCCCAGTGGTCCATCTTACCCATTGCAGCTGCATACTTACTCCTTCAGTCACTGTGCCTTGATTGTCTTGCCCATCTTCATCATCATCCTCATCATCTGCTTCTCCTTTCTGAACAAACTCATTTCTTGTTCGAAGGTACAAATCCCAGAGTTTGCAAGCAGCTTTATATTCAGGAGAATCTGGCTGTACATTAACAAAGAGAAGAGAAATAAAAAATAGCACTTCAGTTATTTTATTGTAAGGCAATGACCACTAAGTATCCTAATCCAAAAGAGACTAGTATTCTAAGAGATAACTTTGAAACTTAATTACAAATTTAGAAATCCTTGTGATTTAAGATACACGGGCCTCAAGGCGCCGGGGTGGCTCAATCGGTTAGTGTCTGACTTCGGCTCAGGTCATGATCTTGTGGTTTCTGAGTTCGAGCCCTGTGTCGAGCTCTGTGCTAACAGCTCAGAGCCTGGAGCCTGTTTTGGATTCTATGTCTCACTCTCTCTCTGCCCTTCCCCAGCTCTCTCTCTCTCAAAAATAAATATTTTTAATTAAATTTAAATAAAAAAGATACATGGGCCTTAACTTGTCCTCTGAACTGAGTGTTTGTTTTAAAGGCATTCTGGAATCATATTATTTTATTGATTTAGGCCCTACTATCTCACTACAGAAAGACTTGAGAATATAAATGATTTGCTAAATTAAGACAAATTATTAGTCATACACTAAGACAATTTTTAAAATTTTATTAAAAATTTTTTTTCATGTTTGTTTATTTTGAGAGAGAGCACAGGTAGGGGAGGGGCAGAGAGAGAGAGAGGGAGACAGAGAATCCCAAGCAGACTCTGGGCTGTTAGCACAGAACCCAACATGGGGCTTGATCTCATGAACCATGAGATCATAACCTGAGCCCAAATCAAGAGCTGTATGCTCAACCAACTGAGCCACCCAGGCGCCCCAAGAAAGACAAATTAAAAGGTAAGACCCAATTTAAGGGATATAAGTGCAAAAGACAGAAGCTAATGATTGTTCTAATACTACTTCTATTTTTTTTTTTTTAATGTTTTATTTATTTCTAGGAGAGAGAGAGACAGCGTGAGCAGGGGAGGGTCAGAGAGAGAGGGAGTCACAGACTGAAACAGGCTGCAGGCTCTGAGCTGCCAGTCAGCACAGAGCCCGACGCGGGGCTCGAACCCACGAACCGCGAGATCATGACTTAAGCGAAAGTCGGGCGCTTAACCGACTAAGCCACCCAGGTGTCCCACTTCTATTTTTTTAAACTCTTTATTGTTTTATTTGAAGACTTCTTTTCCTGAAGTGTAATGAGGATGAACTCAAACAGAAACTTTCCAGTAAAAGCAATGCTTTAAAATCAAATAAACAAAGGTTCTAAAAAAGCTATGTTCAAAAAAGCAAGAGTAGAGTAAAAGCAGGAACGCAGATGAATAAGCAGAACACTGAAGCTGATCTTCACCTGAGGATATTTTTTATTTGGTTTTGTGGGGTTTTTTGTTTGTTTGTTTGTTTGTTTTTGTATTTTAGAGAGAAAGAGAGAATCTCAAGTAGGCTCCATGCTCAGTGTGGAGCCAACACAGCTCCGTATCTGTTACTCTGGGACCATGACCTGAGCCGAAATCAATAGTTAGAATCTCAACCAACTGAGCCACCCAGGTGCCCCTCACCTGAGGATATTTGTAAGACAAGATAAATCTAAGTTTTAGCTTTTAAGGCTTTCCGAGGCTACAAGCACAGTATATAGAGATCAAGACCCACCAAAAGCTGGGACTCCAAAGGCCGAAGATGCTGTGTAAGTGGGAATTCAAAACAATTCAGCCTCCACTTCGGCCTCCACCCAGCTCAACCTGTGCCTATCTCAAACCATGGCACTGCAGGGAGAAGGAGAGGCATGGGCTGACTCTGCTCTGAGAACTCTTCATCACAAGCTAGCCCTAAGAGAGACAGGCCAGCGCCTGGTAAGCAAAAGACTTCCCTGAATGAACCCAACTTCAGTCTAAGCCTCAAAGAATCTCTAGAGATCAAGTTCCAAGAAATCTAAGAGGGAAAGAAGCACAAGAGAAAAGCCATCATTAATGACCACAAAATCAAACATGCAAGTATTTCAGATACTGGAACTATCTGAACTGCCATAGTTTTAAAAATAAGTAGGTTGAACGTGTTTAAAGAAATAACTGGGTTGAAAATATAAATACAGGAAACCCTGAAAAAGAATCTTCTAAAATACAAAAAATATAAAATTAAAATTTAAGAATAAATTAGTTTAAAAGCAGATTACAAAGAAAATTGGCAGAACTAAGGAAATTACCTAAAAAGTAATACAGGCAGGGCATCTAGGTGGCTCAGTCAGTTAAGCGTCTGACTTTGCTCAGGTCATGATCTCAGTCTGTGGGTTCGAGCCCTACGTTGGGCTTTGTGCTGACAGCTCACAGCCTGGAGCCTGCTTTGGATTCTGTGTCTTCCTCTCTCTCTGTCCCTCTCCCTTACCCTCTCTCTCTCAAAAATAAACATTAAAAAAAAAAACAACAACCAACACAGGCACTTTTATAAAGGGGACTGTGAAAGGTTAGGAGAGACAGAGACTTGAGAGGGCCTAACATAACTCCAATCAGAATTCCACTGGAGACAGAGAGAAGAGGGGGGCAGGGGCAGTGTACAATAACATAATAGCTGTAAACTTTTCACAGTTGATGAAAAACATCAATCCAAAGATTTAGGAAGCCCTACAACTCCCAAATTACACAAAGAAAAAGATATTCATATCTAAACATATCACCACGAAACTACAGAACACAAGAGACATTAGGAAGTTACCGAAGACAGCCAGAAAGGAAAGATAGCTAACCTTTAAAGGAACTAAAATTAAAACAGAGAACATCTCGATGGCAATAAAAGAATAAAGAACAGGAGCACCTGACTGGCTCAGTAGGAAAAGTATGCAACTCTTAATCTCAAGGTGATGAGTTCAAGCCCCATGTTGGATATAGAAAGTACACAAGATAAATAAATAGACTTAAGGGGTGCCTGGGTGACTCAGTCAGTTAATCATCTGACTTTGGCTCAGGTCATGATTCTCACAGCCTATAAGTTTGGACCCACATTGGGCTCTGTGCTGACAGCTCAGAGCCTGGAGTCTGCTTTGGATTCTCTGTCTCCCTCTCTCTCTGCCCTCCCTGCTCATGCTGTGCCTCTCTCTCTCTCAAAAATAAATAAACGTTAAAAATTTTTTTTAAACAAAGAGTGTAACGCAAATAAAAAAAATACTAACTATATATAAAACAATAACATTACTTTATGGGACTAAAAAGCTGCCGGAACAGGGGCACCTGGCTGGCTCAGTCGGTGGAGCATGGAATTCCTGATCTCAGAGNAGGTATAAAAATTACTTATAAATAAAATCTTTAACAAAAACCTGCCACAAAAGAACTAAAATACAAAACATCAGTAGCATAAATAGATCTGAGCTGAATTACACTAAGATTTTTGTATTGTTCAGAAAGAGGTTTAAGACGCTAATTTTTGACTTTGATAAGTTAATTATGCATATTAAAACTTCTTGAATAAGAACTAGTAGATTATCAACAGTTCTTACAATCCCCAAATCACAAAGAGGGAATAATAACAACATGAAACCAAAAGGCAGAAAGAAAAACAAAATACAAAAAAAAATTACCAAATGAAATAGAAAGTAGAAATTTAGATGACAGGAATACATCCAAACATAATGTTAATTCCTAAAACTGTAAAGAGATGAAACGTTCCAGTTAAAGGCAAAGATTATCACCTGTATTAATAGAAATATATGTATATGCTTTTTACATGAGATACATCAGCATGAAAATGTTCAAGGAAAACAATGGAAAAGATTAACTAGGTAAACATAAAAATAAAAGCTGATATAACTACATTAATATCAGATGAAACAGACTTCAAACAAAAGACATTAGTAATGATAACTACATAATCCCCCCAAAATTGAATTTACTAGGAAAATATAAAAATTTTAAATTTGTAAAAAAAAAAAAAAAAAAAAAATTTAAATTTGTATTTTCCCATTTGCATATTAAAAATAAAAAATAAAATATAAATAATACATAAAAATACATAAAGCAGAGCTCCAAGGTGGCTCAGTCAGGTAAGCATCTGAATCTTGACTTTGGCTCAGGTCATGATCTCATGGTTCCTGAGTTTAAGCTCCAAGTTGAGCTCACTGCTGTTGGCACAGAGCCTGCTTTGGGTCCTCTGTCCCTCATCTCTCTGCCCTCACCGGCTTGTGCTCACTCTCAAAAATAAATAAAACATTAAAAAGAAAATAAAAGTAAGGAAAGAAGTACTAACATATGTTACAGCATGGATGAACCTTGAGGACATCTCCGTGAAAGAAGCTAGTCACCTAAGACCATACAGTATTGGATTCCATTTATATGCAGTGTGCTGAACAGGCAAATCCACAAGGAAATAAAATAGATCAGTGGTTGCCAGAGGAAGGGAGGAAGGGAAATGGACAGCACCTGTTAATGGTATACTTTTCTTCTTGGAGTAATGAAAATACTCTGGAGGTAGATAATGGTGATCTTTGTACAACTTTGTGAGTATATTAACCCTCCCTGAATTCTACACTTTTTTAAAAGAGTGTGTGAATTATATCTCAAAGGGAAAAAAACCATATCTATACATACTACACAGTATTAAGAATAAATCTAACAAAATTTTGCACAACCTTTAGGAAGCTTTGCAAAGATAAATTAAAGAAGACCAAAATAAATGAAGACATCTCAAATTTAAAGACTGGAAAAGCTGGCATCAATTAGGTCAGTTCTCCAAAATATTATCTAAGGAGTCAATGTAATTCCAAAAAACTTCCAACAATTTTTTTGTGCTTGACCTAACACACTAATATATAAATGTATAAGAAAAGGGCCGAGAATAACCAAGAATAATCAATAACCAGTGCTTTTCTTACCTAATAAGGAATTATAAAGGCATTATAATTAAAGCAAGAATGTAATAGCCCAGTAATAGATAAACTTGCCAGGACCGAAAGAACAGAATAAAGGGCCAGAAAGGGACCCATGAGTACATGGAAATGCTGTGAGCACTGATGGAGCAGACAAATATGGAGACGATGCCACTTCAAGGTGCTGCTTATTCCTGTTAGGAAAAAAAATGCATCCCTACCTCACAGAAGACACCAAAATCCAATATGAGCTGCCTTAAAAGCTTATATGCAAAAAACTATTAAACTTTTAGGAGAAAATATAACAGTATCTTTTTCTTCTCATTTTTAGTTTCAAGATTTTATTTAAGTTCTAGTTAGTTAACATATAATGTAATATTTAAGAGAAAAATATCTTTGGGCACCTGGGTGGCTCAGTCGTTAAGCACCTGACTTCAACTCAGGTCATAATCCCACAGTTTATGAGTTCGTGTCCCACACTGAGTGAGCTCGTACCCCGCTTCGGGTAAAACAAGACTCCCTGGTGAGCCCTTCTTTTCCCTCTCTCTCTGTCCCTTGCTCACTTGTGCCCTCTCTTTCCAAAAAAAAAAAAAAAAGAGAGAGGGAGAGAGAGACTATCTTTATAATCTCTGAATAAGAGGGACTTCTGAAACAAGACACAAAGAGCAAACTATGAAGACTAATAAATTTGATTATATTAACATAACAATCTTCTATTCACTGAGACATCACAAAGAATAAAAACTGTACACAGTGGGAGAAGATACTTGCAACAAATACAACCAAAGAGGATTAGTATCTACAATATATAAACAATTTTCTAAAAATATGAAAATGACAACTCCAGAGAAAAATGAGCAAAAAATTTGAAAAGACTCAAAAGGAACGAAAATGGTTCATGTTATACGAATCTTCAGTCTATTTTATTTTTTTAAGTATATGTTTATTTTTGAGAGAGCACGAGTAAGGGAGGGGAGGGGAGGACAGAAGATCCAAAGTGGGATCTGCATTGACAACAGCAGCCTGATGTGGGTCTCAAACTCAGGAATTGTGAGATCATGACTTGAGACAAAGTCACTCAACCGAGTGACGCAGGTGCCCCTGGTCTCTTTCGTAATAAGAGAAACAAACTCAAACCACCAAATGAGTAAACACTACTTACCTACCAGATTGATAAATATTAAAAGGCCAAATTTTTACCAAATAGGATACCTTCCAAATTTGATGGTTTCTTACCTTATAATAGGCCTTTGCATTGTTAAAAAGGAGCTGGAAGTCAGCCGTCAGCAGGTTAACATCATCATACTCTTCCATTTTTAGCTTTTGTTGGATTTTCATCAAATCAATGGGCTGAGAAACCACTTCATAATAGTCTGGTTGATTTCTGTTACAATTTTTTTACAAAAGGTATTAGTCCAAAGCCCATAAAAATTTCTATTTCAAAACTATTTGTGGTAATGTCTAACATTCCAAGTGACAGAAGATACTAGACTTATTCCATTAGAACTAAAGGGGACTAACAAAAGCAAGGCGCATACGTAAGCCCTTTTCTAAGTATGTGTCAGTGACGTAAAAATCCTACTTAATATCAGTGATGATCATTTATATGCTAAATATTTAAAATTTAGGGTACTAGCACTAACACTATATCAATGTTAGATTCTGCAAATGAAAATCACTTACCTTTCATGTTTAATAGTGGCTGAAAACAGATTCAGGTTTCAAAACTCTTTATAAACTTACAAAATGGATTGTCTTTCTTCACTTAGTGACCACAGAGCTTTTTCTGCCAAGTACTATCAAGTGCCTGTTATATACATACTTCTCTAACGTCAATTACTAAACTTACAAAGAAGATGTGGTCCATGACACAGAGTTTACCAAAGATAAAAGGGCTTAAGATACAAATAACATGATTGAACTATTAAAAAAACAAAAACACATAGTAATGGCAAATACAAAATCAAGGATGGTAATTATCTCTTGGAAGGGAGGATAGTGACTATCCAGGATAGTCATACAGGAAATTTCAAAAGTAGTTCTTTTTTGTGTTTTTTAAAAAATTTATTGGGGCACCTGGGTGGCTCAGTTGGTTAAGCGTCCAACTTTGGCTCAGGTCATGATCTCGCACTTCGTGGGTTCAAGCCCCGCGTCAGGCTCTGTGCTGACAGCTAGCTCAGAGGCTGGAGACTGTTTCAGATTCTGTCTCCCTCTCTCTCTCACCCTCCCCTGCTCACGCTATCTCTCTCTCTCTCAGAAATAAAAACATTAAAATAAAATAAAATTTATTTTGAGAGAGAGAGAGAGAGAGAGAGAGAAAGTGAGCGTACACATGTATGCAGGGAAGGAACAGAGAGAGAGGACAGAGAATCCCAAGCAGGCTGTCACTGCAGAGCCTGAAGTGGGGCTTGATCTTAGGAACCATGAAATCATAATCTGAGCAGAGACCAAAAGTTGGACACTCAACAGACTGAGCCACCCAAGGCGCCCCTTCAAAAGCNGTGGGGGAGGGGCAGAGAGAAGGGGGGAGGGGCAGAGTGAGGGGTGGGGGAGAGAATCCCAAGCAGCCTTCATGCTGTCAGTGCAGAGCCTGATATGCGGCTCAAACTCACGAACTGAGACCATAACCTTAGCCGAAATTAAGAGTCAGATGCTTAAGTGACTGAGCCACCCAGGTGGCCCTCAAAGGCAGTTCTAATGATAACATCTTAGGTTGGGTTTTGAGTTCAGGGATGTTTATTCTTCTTCTTTCTGGCTTTTTGTCAAATGAAATTTCATGAGACAAGTAAACCTGAAAAATTATCTAAGTGACTATTTCTCTCAATTCTCCTTCAGGGGTAGGTAATTAACTCCATTCTAGATGTATAAGAAACATGTTAATATACAAAGAATGTCATGGTCATTAAGGCTTTAATCTCTCTTGGGACTTTGGGTGACATGTTATACATACGTGTGTGTGTGTGTATATATATACACACACATATAGAATATATTTAATGTTTAAAACCTTTTTATTCTGACATAAAAATTCCAAGAGTATAAAACATGTTTCCCTCAACCACTAGAAAGCTACTCACATGAGTCTTATCACCCCTGAAGAGTTTAGTATTTCCTACAGACAAGCACCACTGCTCAACCATCAAAATCAGGAAACTGACTTTGATAGTACCACCATCTAATCCTCAGACCCCATTCACATTCTGCAACTGTTCCAAAACTGTCCTTTATAGCAAAAGGATCAAGTCCAGAATCACATGTTGCATTTAGTTCTATTTCTTTCGTCTCCTTCATTCTGAAACAGTTCCTAAGTCCTTCTTCAACTCTCAGGATCTTCATACTTTTGAAGATTATGGGCCATTTATTTTATAGGACGTCCCTCAATTTGAGTTTGTCTGTTTTTCTGATGAATAAATGCAGGCTACACTTCTTTGGCAGGTCTATCACAGACATGATAGACAATGTTTGTCACACAATATCCTATTAGGTGGCACACAATTTCAATTTGTCCGAGTACTTAGGTGAAGCTGATTTTGATCACTTGATTTTAATGATATCTGCCACGCTTCTCAATTGACCAAGTTACTGTTTTTCTCCTTGTACTTCACAGAGCGGTACCTCCTGACTATGTTAAGCCCATTCCTAATCAATTTACTCATTTATTTACATCCATATGGATTCTTGGATTCCTATCTGGAAGTCATTACTCTAATTATTCTGAAGTTCAATCTGCTTAAGGTTGGGGCAGTTGAAGTCCTTTCAAGATGATTTCTATTCTCTATGTCCTTTTGACATGTTCCCATCATCCTTTGAACATCTGCTTATTTTCTGGCAGCCTAAAATATTACAGGTTCATCTTGTACTTTTCCTGCCATTAAAATCAGCCATTTCCCCAAAGAACTGCTGGTGTGTTGCCACTCCCAGGCTATCTCAATGGACAAAGCTGGGGATAGACATAAGCTCACTTATATCTATATTTCTATTACTTATGTATGTTGGGAATCATGAATTCACACCAACATTTCCAATTCCAATCCTACACCAGAGTTCATTCTAGTTTCCTTTCCATATTTGTACTCCCTTTCTCAGATAACGAGAAGCCTGGGTCATATTATTCACAATATATCTACTTACATAATTATTCTCCTGTATGTAACCAATCTCCTCTTGCTGTTGTCTACTCCCACCCCACAAGTCTTCTTCTCGTTTCAATAAGGCTATGGCCACTTGCCTATGCTAGGCCACAACCTAAGCAGATGCCCTCCTGGCCCCATCCATGAAAGGCCACTGCCACCAACACTCTCCCAACATAGACATCCTCTTCCCTCCACTTAGGCCTCAAGACCCTGTGCCAGTAAGTCCTTCTACATGACCGCCCTCTTTCCCATGCCCAAGCTGACACTCTGTGATGTGATATTGCTACTGTCCAAACCCTCTCCCCAATACCCCACTACTTATCTTCCCTGTAGATGCCAAGTTTTCTGGGTCTCACCTAATGGCTTCTGGATTAAGTTCTTCAGGAAGAGAAATGAGGAGGAAGATCAAATTGAGTTTTCTAAACTCTCATCAATTACTTATAATTATAGTGAACTATAAAATTAAGTATGAGGGGAATAAAAGGAGTACTCATTCTGCTATTCAGAGAAAGTATAAGAACATAAAGGTCTTAGTGAAGAACAACAAAAGACCACCCAGGCCTAATATTGGCACCAAGGAACTTTCTCAGGATGAGTGTTAGGGCTTTGTTAACCTGATGTCCACAATGGCTCTCTCTACCTGGACCTGACGGGTCCTGTCCGATGCTCCTTGCTAAGTCTGGACCTTAGCAGCCTTTCAGGCTTAGGAGATTATCTGTAGACAACCGAGCACTTAATGAGGACATGTGCCTAGAATGAACACTCTCCCAGAAGCCCTGTGAGACGGCTCCTCAAAAACATTTTTGGACTTACCACAAAGACAAAAGGGAGATCAAGATCCCAACATTCCACTCTATGTGGTAAGGTTAAAACAAGGTCCTCATTTTTTCAAAATGAAATAGTTCTACTAATTTTTCCCACTTGAATCAACATACAGAAAAGCATAAAATAATAAATATTGTCCCTATTCACCTAGAGGTAACCACACAATCAGTGTTCTTTCAGACTTGCAGACACACACACACACAAATAGCACTGTGAAGTACATGTTCTTGCATGTACTTTTCTCTTCCAACAATAGGTGAGGGCACCCTGCTATGAAATGGCCACAGAACAGCCAAACCATGACTGAAATTTTTAACCAGAAAAGTGATCGGCCTAATAGACAGAGCCTACCGGCTACCCCCAAATTCATTTCCCTTATCCCCAGGATGGCTGCACTCTGAGCTACTGTGTAGGCACTAAAGTGCATATTCCTCAGCCTTGCTGCAGCCAAGTTCTGGACAATACAAGAGCTGGGGTGAACCATATCCTTAACAGGCCTTCTTTTTCCTATGTGCTGAAAGACAGCTGTGCCGGTGAGCCGTCTCAGACCATATAGCTAAGAGTGATAACCCAAGGACGGCAGAAGAAAGAGACAGTTCCTAGACCGTGAGGACTTTACAGGACAGAACTTTTATATGAGAAAAAGCAATTTTTCTTGTTTCACCCATTGTTAATTTGGATGTCTTAGCACAAGTAGCTTAGTATACTAATCAAAACAAAGTCTCGAAAAGATTCACAATTGTGTAGCTCTGAGCATTACTGCCTCCCACAAACTCTTAAGAAAACACATACATTCCATGGAAGCCAGAGCTGTTCTCTGGCACAGCACTGGGGGAAGGCAATCAGTGCTCACAGGGTGCCACATGTGGGGAAGCTAGAAGACAGTGCTCTAGCACCCAAGGCCTATATCCTCCAGCCCTCAGGACTAACTAGCCTGCTGAGGGGTGGCAGGCAGCAGATGGGCAGTCCTTGTCAATGAGAAGCTTGTGTGCTCCAGTACAAAGCTGCTCCTCTATACTACATACTGGCTCTAGAATCAGAAAGATTGGAGTCTGTACCCTGGTTATCCTTTAGTAGTTCTGAGAACTCGTGCAAGTTCTCACCCATAAACCATGATAATATTTTACAAGTTTAAACAATGTAAAGAAAGTGCCTGGCACTGTGTCTAGTATGTGGTAAGTAATATATATGGGCTTTTATTATCATATGCTAATTAAATAACTTTTAAAAGACAGTTATGATAAAACAACTGAAATTAGAGACAGTTACCTCATTTATTTTTTTATTTTTTATTTTTTTTTAATTTTTTTTAGTTATTTCTAGGAGAGAGAGAGAGAGAGAGAGGGACAGCGTGAGCAGGGGAAGGTCAGAGAGAGGGAGTCACAGACTGAAACAGGCTCCAGGCTCCGAGCTGGCAGTCAGCACAGAGCCCGACACGGGGCTCGAACCCACGAACCGCAAGATCATGACCTAAGCGAAAGTCGGACGCTTAACCAACTAAGCCACCCAGGCGCCCCATGACATGAGCCAAAGTCCGATGCTTAATCAACTGAGCTATCCAGGCGCCCATGACAGTTACCTCATTTAAAAAAGAGCCCTTCTTTTTTAGCCATGACTAATTTACATCCTTCAATTCAGGATGTTGCACTGTTTTCTTAACGGCTCTGCTCTCTGAGGTGAAAAGTCTGCCTTCAGCTCACCCTTCAGCTTGTTGGTTATGCACTGTGGCATTAACAACCATGAATGAACCTACATCTTTAGTTAACTCAATGTACCAGTTTCTAAAAGTGGCTGTAACAAATTAAGACAAACTTAATGGCTTAAAACAACAGAAACGTATTATTTTACAGAAGTCCAAAATGGGTCTTGGAGGGCTAAAAAGCAAGGTGTTGGTATTCCTCTGCGAAGAATCCATTCCTTCACCTTTTCCAGGTTCTAGAGGCTGCCTAACATTCCTTGGCTTGTAGCCCTCTTCCTCCATTTTCAAAGTCAGGAGTGTAGCATCTTCAAATCTCTCTCTGACTCTGACTCTTCCTTCTCTCTCCTCTTTGTTTAAGGACCCTTGTGATTACAATGAGACCATCTGGATAATCCAGGATAATCTCTCCAAGTCAAAGTCAGTTGATTAACAAACTTAATTTCTTTCTGGTATGTAATCCAACATATTCATAGGTTCTAGAGGTTGGACCATGGACATATTTGGGGGCCATCATTCTGTATGTTTTCAGAACAAATAACTTCAACTTCCCGAGTTAGAAGGGAATAGTTGATGTTATTCTGACAGCAAGAGAGGAGGAAGCTCTAGTCAGGGAGAACACAGCTTCCACAGGGAGTTGTGTACAAAGTGCATACTAGGCCAGCATTTTTTTTGCTTCACTGGACCACAGAAGTCAAACCCAAAAGTACAGGGACAGAACAAAAAAAGCAAGATGAAAACAGTGACCGCAGACTCTCTGTACATTTTGAAAAATTTACTCCTTTTAATGATAATAGCTACAACTTCAACGCTATCTTAAAGGCTATAAATAATTTTTAAAACTATGCTTCACTCTCAAGGAACTTGAGAAAGAATATAATAAACCCCAAAACAGGGGGAAGGAAATGATATGTAAAGATAAAAGAAACAGAAAATAGAAAAAAAAAAAAATCAATAAAGCTAAGAGTCAGTTTTTTTAAAAGATCAACATAATTGATGAACCCTCATCCAGATGAACTAGAAAAAGAGACAACTCAAAACAAATCAGAAATGAAAGATGGGACATTACAACCAATGTCAAAGAAAGAAAAAGGATTATAAAAGAATACTATGAATAACTGTATGCCATTAAAATGGATAACCTAGAAGAAAAGGATAAATTCCTAGGATCATATAACCTACCAAGGCTAAATACGAGGAAACAGAAAACCTGAATAGACCTATAACAAATATGAAAATTGAACCAGCTGGGGCACCTGGGTGGCTCAGTCAGTTAAGTGTCTGACTTCGGCTAAGGTCATGATCTCACAGTTTGTGGGCTTGAGCCCCGTGTCGGGCTCTGTGCTGACAGCTCAGAACCTGTAGTCTGCTTCGGATTCTGTGTCTTCCTCTCTCTGTTCGTCCCCCATTTATGCTCTCTTTCTCTCTCAAAAATAAACATTAATTAAAAAAAAAATGGAACCAGTTAACCAAAAATCATCTGGCAAAACCACTGGGTATTTAGCCAAAAAATTAAAAAAACAGTAATTCAATGGGCTATATACTCCTATGTTTACTGTAGCATTATTTACAATAGCCAAATATGGAAGTAGCCCAAGTGTCCACTGATAGATGAATGGAAAAAAAGAAACAGTATATATGTACAATGAAATATTGTTCAGTTATAAGAAAGAAATTTGCCATTTGTAACAACATAGATAGAACTGGAGCATATAATGCTAAGTGAAATAAGTTAGAGAAAGACAAATACCATCTGATTTCATTCATATGTGGAATTCAAAAAATAAAACAAACAAGCAAAGGGAAAAAAAGAGAAAGGCAAACCAAGAAACTCTTAACAAACTGAAGGTTACCAGAATGGAGGTTGGGCGGGGTGGGGGTGGGGGATGGGTGTACTAGGTGATGGGGATTAAAGAGTATACATCATAATCATGATGAACACTGAGTAATGTACAGAACTGTTTAATCACTATATTGTATACCTGAAACTAATATTACACTGTATGCTAACTGTAGTGGAATTTAAAATTTTAATTAAAAAAAAAAAAAAATCTCCCAGAAAAGTCCTGGACCTAATGGCTTCACTGGTGAATTCTACCAAACATTTAAAGAACATTAATCCTTCTTGAACTTTTCCCAAAATATTGGAGGCAAAATTTACTTATTTTGTGAGGCCAGCAATACCCTGATACCAAAGCCAGCAAACATATTATATGAAAAGTATAGACCAATACCCCTTATGAACACTGATATAAAATTCCTCAACAAAAAACTAGCAAAACAAATTCAAGAGCATATTAAAAGAATAATATACTGGGGCGCCTGGGTGGCTTAGTCGGTTAAGCGTCCGACTTTCGCTTAGGTCATGATCTCGCGGTTCGTGGGTTCATGCCCCGCGTCGGGCTCTGTGCTGACTGCCAGCTCAGAGCCTGGAGCCTGTTTCAGTCTGTGACTTCCTCTCTCTCTGACCCTCCCCTGCTCACACTCTCTCTCTCTCTCCTAGAAATAAATAAAAACATTAAAAAAAAAAAGAATAATATACCATAAACAAGTGGGATTTATTCCTAGAACTCAAGAATGATTCAACCTATGAAAACTGATAAAAGTAATACATCACAGTAACGAAGGAAAATAACTTCATGATCATCTCAACTAATGCAAAAAAAGAATCTGACAAAATTCATGATAAAAACTCTCAACAAATTAGGTACAGATGGAAAGTACCTCAATATAATAAAGACCACATATGAAAAGCACACAGCTCCCATCATACTCAAAATGGTGAAAGACTGAAAGCCTTTCCTCTAAGTTCAGAAACAAAACAAGGATGCTTGCTCTCACCACTTTTCAGCACATTACTGGAAGTCCCAACCAAAGCAATTAGGCAACAAAAAGAAAAGGCCTCCTAATTGAAAAGGAAGAAGTAAAATTATCTCTGTTCACAGATGACATGATCTCATATGCAGAAAACTCTTAAAGATTCAAAAAACAAACGTAAAATAAGTGAATTCAGCTAAGTTCCAGTATACAAAATTACCACATGCAAAAATTCATTGCATTTCTATACACTAAGACTGAACAATCCAAAAAGAAAATTAGGAAAACAATTCAACTTTAATAGCATCAAAAGAATAAAAACTCATTAATAAAGCTAACCAATAAGTTAAAAAACTCGTACACTGGAAACTACACATTTCTGTAAGAAATTAAAGACACAAATATATGGAAAGATATCCCATGTTCATGGATTAGAAAACTTAAGTATTGTTAAGATATCAATACTACCCAAAGCTATCTACAGATTCAATGCAATGGCTATCAAAATCCTAACAGCATTTTTTACAGAAACAGGGAAAAAAAAAAAAAAAAAAAAAAAAATCCATCCTGAAATTGACATGGAATTTCAAAGAGCCCCAAATAGCCAAAACTATCCTGAAAAGGAAGAACAAAGTTGAAAGACTGTATTAGGGTTTTTTAGAGAAACAAAACCAACAGGAGACACACACACACACACACACACACACACACGTTATAGGAATTGGCTCATGATATTATACAGGCCAAGGAGCGCAGGATCTGCCATCTGCCAGTCAGAGAACCAGAGAAGCCGGTGGTACATACAATTCAATATGAGTTTGAAGGCCCAAGAAACAGAAGCTCCGAGATCTGAAGGCAGAAGGAGATGGATGTCTCAGCTCAGAGAGCACTTCATCCTTCCTTCCCCCTTTTGTTCTATTCAAGGCCTCAGGGGACTGGATGATACCCAAATGCACTGGTTAAGGCCATCTTTTTTACTCAGTCTAACTATTTAGATGCTAACCTCTTCCAGAGACATCCTTATAGACACACTCAGAAATGCCTCTCAGCTATGTGAGCCATCCCTTACGTAGCCCAGCCATGCTGACACATAGAATTAACCATCACAATGACTCATACTTTTGATTTTTACTACAAAACTACAAGTGTAGCAAGGATATGGAAAAATTGGAACCCTTGTATATTGTTGGTGGGAATGTAAAATGGTACAGTGATATGGAAAACAGTATGGTAGTTGCTCAAAAAATTAAAAATAGAATTACTGTATTACTGTAACATACAGCAATGCCACTTCTAAGTATATATCCAAAAGAACTGGAAGCAGAATCAGAGGTATTTATACACCCATGTTCACTGCAGCATTATTCATAATAGCCAAGAGGTGAAAGCAACCCAAGTGTTTAACAGTGGAGAGATGAACAAAAGATGTACAATGGAGTATTATTCAGCCTTTAAAAGAAAGAAAATCCTATACATGCTACAACATGGATGACCACTAAAAACATTATGCTAAGTTAAAGAAGCCAGTCACAAAAGACAAATACTGTATGATTCCATTTACATAAAATCCCTGACATAGTTAAGTTTAGAGAAACAAAGTGTAATGGTGGCTGCCAGGGGTTGGGGACAGGAGGAAAGGCATTGGGAGCTCTCTAACAGGCATAGAGTTTCAATTTTGCATTATGAAAAAGTTTTGGAGATCTGTTGTACACCCATGTGAATAAACAACATTCAATGAACTGTCCACTTAAAAATGTAAAATGCCTAAATTTTACCTTCTGTGTATTTCACAATAAACAGATTTTCTTAAAATATGCTCCACTGCATCTTGACAACTAAAACTAAAATCTGGACTCTAGTATCGTTTAAACCATTTCTTTCAAAAAACGAACAAACAAAAAAACCTCAACTGCCAAATACCACAAACATGGACCCAGGACCAAATCCCTCCCACTCACCTTCCAACTCACCTTCGCTTCGGTGCCCTAATGAAGAGCTCACAAAGGAGCCTGCCCTGCTCATCCTTATAGTCTCGAATGGTATTGTAGAGTTCATGGCACACAGCAATCTACACATGTGAAAAAATGAAAAAAAAATCACCAGAAATGTGAAGAGAGAGCCAGTGTATGTATAAGGATTATCCTTAATAAAAAGATACCCATAAAAGGCAAGCAGAGAAGATGGACAAATGCCTAAGTTGCCACACAGGATCCCAAGTCTGAAATGTGCTGACAGTATCTCCTTATTTAAAATAACTTAACTTGGGTACCTGGGTGGCTCAGTTAGTTAATCATCCAACTTTAGCTCAGGTCATGATCTCACGGTTCATGAGTTCAAGCCCTGCATCAGGCTCACTGCTATCAACCCAGAGCCCGCTTCAGATACTCTATCTCTGTCTCTCTATCCCTTCCCTGCTCATGTTCTCTCTCTTTCTCTCTCTCAAAAATAAAAAAACCCAAAACATTAAAAGTTTTAAAATAATTTAACTTCATGAGGTGCCCGTGTGGCTCAATCAGTTGAGCATCCAACTCTTGCTGTCGGCTCAGGTCATGATCTTGCAGTGGTGGGACTGAGCCCCGCAATGGGCTCTGCACTGAGCATGGAGCCTGTTTGGGATTGATTCTCTCTCTTTCTCTCTCTCAAATAAACATTTTAAAAAATAAAATAATTTAACTTATTAAACTTTTTGGTATCTTCCATCAGATTTATGCTATTAGTGATTATTCTTTTCCCTTAAGCTAAATCAGCTTGTATCACTCTCTTGCTTAAAATTATCCAAAAGAAGGGCTTCTTACTAATCAGAGAATAAAATCTAAACTTGTAATAATGACCACAGAGTAGGTAGGGTAACTACATACTGTGGCTGGGCAGACTCTGCCAGTCTCCTTCTCCCTTTTGACCATCGTTCTGTAATCACAACACAACAAACTCATTCCTGACCTAGCTCTTTTGAATTGGGTCCCTCCCCACTGGAACACCGTTCCCCACTATTCTGTGGGGCCAATGCCTTTCTATCACAAAGAAACGCCTCAAGGTTTGGACCCAAGCAGGCCAAATCAGCCAAACTCTTCTTCTTAGCAGTTATTATTAGCTGAGGTTACTTTATTAGCTATTTGTTCATCTGTTTACATTCTGCTTCTGCTGCACTAGAATCTAAGCTCCATGTGAAAAATTGGCTTATCTTACACATGGCTATATCCCAGCCATCAGAATTGTGAGCGCGTGGCACATGACAAGCACAAAGTTATTTGAATGAACATATAATGTGAATACTAACATTTTTTCTTTTTTTGTCAAAAGGTACAGACTTCCAGTTATTATAAAAAAGTACTCAGAACATAAAGTACAACATGACAACTATAGTTAATACTGCTATACTGTATATTTGAAAGTTGCCAAAAGAGTAGATCCTAAGAGTTCTCATCACAAGGAAAAGACCTTATTTTGGGTCATCTATATGAGATGATGGATGTTAAACCAATTGTGGCAATCATTTCACAAAATATATGTCAAATCATTATAGTGTATACCCTGAACTTATACAGTGTTGTATGTCAATTATATCTCAAAACTACAAAAAATGTTTTTGTATATATTTCTATTACATTGTCTGCCGTTCTCTGATCCGCTGAATTCCTAAACCTATTTGGTTATTTTTAATTAGAATGAAGGTAAGTGCTTTAGCAGATTATACTCTTAGAAAAACATCTTTTTGTCAAAACAGAAATAACTTTATGCAAATTTCTCATTCTAAATGTATTCAGAGTAATTATTTTTGAGAGGTCCTGAATACTTGTTTTTTAAAATGTATTACTGAAGTATACCTAACACATGTTATATTAGTTTCAGGTGTACAACAATGATTCAATAATTCTATACATTATTCACTGCTCATCATAAGTGCAGTTACTATATCACCATATGTTATTACAACACTATTGACTGTATTCTCTGTCCTATGCTTTTTATCTCTGTGACTTATTTATTTTATAACTGGAAGTTTATACCTCTTAGTCCCATTATCCTATTTTACCCACCCACACTCACCCACCATTATTTCTTAACACTGAATTGTCCTATTACTGTTAAGATTGTTAGCTAAATATATACTTTTCATAAAAGATTAAGAATATCTGGCCAGAGAAAAAAGAAGTGGTGAGGCCCTGGATCTTAACTGCTCATCCTTAAAGGAAGAACAGGAAGAGTGGGCAGAAACTGTGGTGCCAGTTACTCACAGGATCTACAGTCGGAAGATTGGAAAGTCTCCTCCTTTTCCTGCTTGGGCCTGGTGTGGATACAGAATGGTGCCCGTCATCAAAGTCCCCGCTGACACTACTAGATGGGGAGGTAGCTCGTCTTCTCTTGGAACCCATGGAATCCAACTTCTTCTATAAGAAATAATCAGCCATGTTCTTATACTTAAATTTAGACACTGCCACCAAGCCCTCAGACAGCCACGTGCTACCACGACTCTGGTTCACTTACAAGGATATTTTAACTGTTGTAAAGAAATTTAACTGTCAGTTTTTTCAGTGGAAATTCTGGACCTTGTTGGTTTTAGCCCCTTCACTTACCAGAATGCTACACTTTCAATTCAGATAGGACAAACTCAACAAAAGTATACCCTTTTATGTAGCACCTAATTTTGAATGACCCAATCACATCTGGTTCCAAATTTACTCCTCATTGGATTTTAAAAACCTACATGTAATGCAATGTGGAAGTACCGATCCCTCAAGCCCCTGAGGCAGCCAGGCAGGCCATGGGGACAGAAGCCCAAAGGCAAGCACTTCTGGAGTCAGCAGCTTCATCTGTTTTCCCCAGTGTGTCTTACAATAATGATCATTTTCCAGGTGGGCCATGACATGGAAAAAATAGCAATCAGTGCTTGAGGCAAATAAGTACTGGCACAGTGTAGAAGGTAGAGGACAGTTAATCTTCTAGCATTTTAGATGAACTCTAAGAATAATGCACTGAAAATGAATTTCCTCCACTTATTAAAGAAGGCCACAACACATATCCCTGGAAAACACTTAATGTGACTTACCACACCTGTGTCAAAGTAGTAAAACTACTTTGAAGCTTTTCTGTCAATCAGACTGATCTCCTTTTCAGTCATATGAGGTATTCCATGCTCATAAATTTTGAAATCATAGCTTTAAGTTCCAGTAGGTGATTTGGAATAGCAGCTCAAAAGTGAACTTTTAGGTCCTACTCGGTCTTTCAGAAGTACATAAATATTTGCTTTCAGGGTTAGGTAGGTGTCTAGTAACTAATATTAACACAACTTTACAAAGGTACACATTTGATTGTAACACAAAAAATGCAACCACTGAAATGATCTGCTATAGCTACAGGGAAAGGGTATATGCCTGAGAAGGTTCTTTAATGCTTATACAATTTAACAACAGTATCAAATAGCATACTATGATTCCAAAGGTCTTTCTCTAAAGCTAAAAGAAAAACCTTATCCTAATTTCACTCATCAACATTCAACTTCAGTAAACTAAGACACCAGCAGCTGAAAGAATGAGTTGCCAGTAGGTATGGAGGAAAAAATTGGGCATCTTCAGGAACAGAAACGAGGGGCAAAACAAACCAGTATTAAAAAAAAAAAAAAAAATTCTGGTAACCACTAAGAAACAAGAGGAGTCCCCTATGTCTTCCTCTGAAACACAGTCCACATGGTATTTAAAACAGCCTACTATGACAATATTCCTTCCTCTAGGCTTTGGTTCGTTATATGGTATATTAGTTTGCAATTGGCTACACGTGGCTTAAATGTTCAAAGGGCTTATGCCAAGGATAGCCAAGTTTTGATTTTCTTTTGTTTATAAAAGCTGATCAACTGGCCTTAATTCATTAAAGTGAAGACACTAAGGACCAAACCTAATTAAACAAGCTACGACAAGGACACAAGTGAATCTGATGAAAATGAGGAGGGACTCTTTATGGAACTGATAACAAAATTCAAGAAAAGTGGAAGGCAAAAGGCAAGGAAGGACAGAAAAGAGAAAAGGTGTAGATGATCAGTAATTTACCAGCTTTACCAGAGCACAACCAGCGCCTCGAAAAGCCAGTCTCCTCATTATGTCTGAAGGCCAAGTGAAGCCAGTGGGAGAAGGAAGGGCTTTAGAAGTGCTGATTCAGTGTTAATATATTCAAAACTGAAAGAGAAGAACAAGGCAGAGAAAGGGGAAATAAAAAAAAAAAGGTCAGAAGGAATAAAAATGAGTACGAATAGATAGAAAACATTCAAGTAGAACTGCTAAAGAAAGAGAACTGGAAAACATAAGCATATCAATTTTCTTGAGCCAAACTGCTGCAAAGGCTCAGGCACTAACAGTACCTGACATTTCTTTCCATTTTAAAACCAAATGCTTTTCATATACTTAAATAAGGCTCACTGATATTCCCCTTTACTCACATGGAATGACTGTCAATTCCAGGAATGAAGCATGCCTGCCCAAATGCCCCCTAGTCAATAAGAGCAGAGTTCAATCACAGAGCTGGAATGGAGAGTGAACACATGTGGAAGGCTCACATATGACCCCAAGTGTTGGCAAGCTGGAACAAACCAAGAATGGCCCATGTGAGCAGTCTGGAAAACTCCGCCCCCCCCCCCCTAAAAAAAAATTCAGAGAAAGACATTTCTTTCCGAAAGTCCTAACAGCATTGGAAAGACACCACACACACATTTAGAAAGATTAAAAACAAAACCTTCAATCATTTTGTCAGGTCAAAATTACCTTAATAAATAATCCAGTGAAAAGCAAATGACAAAAAAATGTAAATCATTGGTGTGTGTAAACCAGTTTAGACCACACAATATCCCAAAGTCCTTAAACCATTCAGTTTCCCTGGTAAAACAAGAAAAAGATGCAACTTCAGGATAACTTTCAATTATTTTCTTATTCAATGGACACATTTTTAAATGTATTTTGGAACTTGGCAAGAAAGGCAATGTGACCTGGCAGCTGGGAAAGGTAACATTGAGATCAGAAGACCAGAATGTGAGTTTCAAGTCCCCCACCTCACATGATCTGTTTGATGTTACTTGAGTCACAACCTTTTGGATCCAGTTCTTCACTTCTCAAATGAGAGCAGTCAGATCTACACATCTCCTTTAGATTACTGGGACTGTGAAATGTACATGAAATCACTTTGAAACCTCAAAGCGCAGCAAAGAAGTTTCAACTGTAGGATTACATGCTCCTCTGGGAACAGGAAAAGCATTTTATTCATTTTTGTAGCACTGGCTTATAAAATAGTATTTGGTATAATATGAAAGATCAATTCATCTTTTTAATAACATATTAAAAGTATACATAAGTGGGACATTTAAAGTTTGTGCAATTTAAAAAGATTATGATGAGCATCCCTTCAGCACTTTTTTTCCCACAAAGAGGAAATAGATTCTGGAGCTCGAGATTCTGGAGCTCAGTTACAAGTTTTAAAATGGCACTGATTATAATCACATGTCCAAAAGTCTGACAACCAACAAATTACAGTGGACACTAAAGAATAACTTTACAATGTGCAACTAGGAAAATATTTACTCATTACAACCATATGGTATATTTTGACAGCTTATAAACTTTTAGTACCCTCCTTTATTTCTCTTGATACTCAATACTGTAATGCATGCTTAAAACAAGAGTCTTGGAAAACAGAATTCCAAGGGAAAAAAACTTATAATCCTTTCTGGAAAAAAACACCCTTAACATTGGCATTCACAGCTTTCTGTATTTATTCTATGCTTTGCCTTTTTTTTTTTTTAAAACAAAAGTGTTAAACCTCATGTATTATTTTGTAACTTGTGTTTTAACTTACGATTCTTCTGAGTCAACATTTTTCCACATGATGTTTGATGGCTTGATAATAGCCTATCATATAGATATACCACAACTTACTAATCTTGGGATTTTGGATAGAATATTAACACGTGAGGTATTGTGTAGACCCAAAAGCCAAAGAAAACGATCAAGGACCTTCCTTTTACCCACACACATATTTGTTACTGTCTTAATTGTAAGTATTTCTTCAAAAGATACTTTCTAATCTTCCTTTGAATTTTAAAATACAACAATATGTTAACAAGTAATAAAGCAAAATCATATTACTCTTAATGGGGAAAAATCACCTCAAAATCATTTTTGAGGAGCCCTAGTTTTCTGGAAAATAAGTTAATAATGTTTTATTCCAACATGTTTCTCTAACTATAGCAATAATTTCTATATCTGCTATACCATGTATTTGTCTTTTTTCAGTATTTCTTCTACATTTTGCCAATCTTTCTTCTTTTAATCACCAAAATCTACCGTATTACAACAAAACTACTCTTCTCTTTCAGTAAAAAAATTAAAAAGCAGGAAACGTACACAGCTTTAAAACCTCAATTTTTTGTGGTGTTTCATATAAATAAGATAAATAGCCTCTACTATAAATACAAGTGCCATTGATAAAACACTCGGTCTTAACACAATCATCTGTAAAATGTAAAAAAAAGAAAAAAGAAAGAAAGAATCGCTAGTTGAGTTTGCGTCCGAACCCACAACAAAAAAAGGAGGCCCTGACCTGCGAAAGAAATGAAAGACTTTCCGGACCTGTCACTGGTACGGGGACTAAGGGAAACGTTGACAGCTTTGAAGCTGCCCGCGACAAGCGCTCGGCCAGCCGCCGGGGCGGGAAAATGGGAGCGGAGTTTCCGGGCCGCGGTATGCCTTTGTCCCCACCAGCAGCTGGGGCAAAGC
>NW_027527929.1:1147428-1166994 GCF_008692635.1 Crocuta crocuta | reverse complement strand
CAGCACCCGCCGCCCTCACCGCCCTCACCCCTCCCGGTGCCGCCGCAAAACCAATCCCGCGGCCGCCAAGCGACTCCAGCTCCGCACGACACTGCGTGCGCGCGCACGCGAGCGGGCGGCGGCGCTCTTTACGGCGGTAGCGTCAGTGCGTGGCGCTCGCGCTTGGCTGTAGTTCACACGTGGCTGTGTTGGACGCACGTTGTAGCCGCAGCCTCTTCGGGTACTTCCCTTCTCGCTACCAGGATGAAGCGACCGAGTGAGTGGGGTCGGGAAGCGGGGGTGGAGGGGACTCTGTCTCTGCTAGCTTATGCACCACCGGGCGCTCTTCTGCGGGAATGGAGAGCCTGCGGGTAGGCCGTCGCGCTGGTCCACAGTTGAACCGAAAGGGGGAAGGCCCCACGTTCGCCGCGCGCCTGTAGTACGACACGAAGACATAAGTGGAGACTAGGCGAGGAAACAGTGTCTGAACCAGGTTTCGGGCCCAGCCTTTTCTCCTCGGCCACGTTCATTTTGGTCCTGGTGAGGTCTGAGATCCGCCTCTGAAAGCCACTGTTTGCTTGTAACTTTTGTTTCATGGTGTTTGACGAGAAGTGGCTGCCGTTAGGGGTCTCATGCTCTTGTATGCAACTCGTCTATATGGGAAGAGTGGGAGCAAGGAAGCTGGGCTCTGCTCTGCATCTATGGAGTCAAATTTTCTGGGATTTTAGAGTGGCGCGTGTTTATTATCCACCACGTATGATACTTACGTTTGAGAGTTAATTAACTAATAGGAAAAGGGACGTGATTCCAGAGCACAGCCACTAAAAACGAAACAAATTGATCATTTGTGTCTAATCCTTCTGTGACGGGTTTCTTTGTAGAGTTAAAGAAAGCAAGTAAACGCATGACTTGTCATAAGCGGTATAAGATCCAAAAAAAGGTAAGTCCTGTGCTTGGGAGAACTATATTAGAGATAATGCTAATATGATTTCTGCTCCACCTCTCCTCCACTAGAGGGTCTGGATTAATAGGATTTCACTTAATGAAATCGAACTTAGACTCTTCATGGGCACAAGTTCGTAGGCATCAGGAATATGGCTGTGGTGATGTGCAGTAATTTGGTGAAAGAATGTAAACTCTGATCAGTACGTTAGCCTTTGCAGAGACTCAACTGGTGCCTTTTTTTTTCTTTGCTATTTTATACATAAATATGCATGTTGTATATATAGTTACAACTTTAGCTACACATTGGCTAGTAAATTTCATAAACTAAGTAAAAATTTTTATCATGATAGGTTCGAGAGCACCATCGAAAATTGAGGAAGGAGGCCAAAAAACGGGGTCACAAAAAGCCTAGAAAAGACCCAGGAGTTCCAAACAGTGCTCCCTTTAAGGAGGCTCTTCTCCGGGAAGCAGAGCTAAGGAAACAGCGAGTAAGATATGTTAGCTGAAACTTTGAACAAGTGACGTGTGGGTATGTGTAGTTTTTGAAAGTAAAGTAAAAAGTTGCCTTGGCTCACCCATTTCTCTTGGTTACAGCTTGAAGAACTAAAACAGCAGCAGAAACTTGATAGGCAGAAAGAACAGGAAAAGAAAAGGAAACTTGAAACTAACCCTGGTGTTAAGGCATCTAACTTGGAACCTGTGAAGGAGGTATGATTAAGTCTCTTTGTGAATGAGACTTCTACTGTAGAAGTAAAAGCACACTCAGGGCAGGGGCTATTGTGCTTCCTGGGCAGAACAAGAGTTCTGTTTTATTTATGGAAATAACAATTGGAATGTCCCTAATTAGCTGCGGGAAGTGGAGAAAGATGTTACAACTGAACTGCTAATTGTGTCCTTTTTTTGTTTGTTTTTATCTTGTAGGAATCTGGGCAATGCAAGGCTAAGAACAAAACCAAGTCAGGCAAACAGAATCCGAAGAAGTTGTATTGTCAGGAACTTAAAAAGGTATTTTAGTCTAGGTCAGTGGGTAAAAATGGTAATGAGGTTGGGAAAGACTGGAGTCCTTTTTTCCTGATACAACTGTGAAACGGTGAAAGTGGAATTCACTTGAGCTAGAAAAATTTTTCAGAAAGTTGGCTTATCCTATTTGTTTATTGTGGCTTAGTCTATTTAGGGCCTCTTCTGTTTAGCTAAAGGAAATACTCTTATGATTTGAACTTTTTGCATAGGAACACATTTCCTATAAGTATGATTTTTAAAAGTGGCACTTTATGTTAAAGGAACATGACGGTGTAGGGCTTTTTAAAATAGAGGAAAATATGGGGTGCCTAGGTGGCTCATTCAGTTAAGTGTCCAACTTGATTTCAGCTCAGGTCATGATCTCATGTTTTGTGCAGTCAAGCCCCCACATCCATGCTCTTAGCATGGAGCCTGCTTAGGATTTTCTCTCCCTCTCTCTGTCTCTCCCCCAACATGCAGGCATTGGTGCTTGCTCTCTCAGAAATAAACTTTAAAAAAAAATTTTTTTTTAATGTTGTTTATTTCTGAGAGAGAGAGAGACAGCATGAGCAGGGTAGGGTCAGAGAGAGAGGGAGATACAGAATCCAAAACGTGCTCCAGGCTCCGAGCTGGCTGTCAGCACAGAGTCCAACGCAGGGCTCAAACCACAAACTGTGAGATCATGACCTGAGCCGAAGTCAGACACTTAACCAACTGAGCCACCCAGGCGCCCCCAAAATAAACTTAAAATAGAGGAGAATACATTAGAGCAACCAGTGTGGAAAAAGTCTTTAAAATGCTCTGTTGAAGCCCAAGTGAAGGAGATCAAGGGAGTGTCTTGGCATAGCTGCTCCCCAGAACTCCCATCCCAAATGCCTGTTTTCCCAAGCTCACTCTCCTCTGTGAACAGAATAGGACTGCTACTCAGCAGTCTTGGCAGGGCCACAGGGGGCCTATCAAACTACATAATTCACTGTGGGAGGGTTCAAGACAGTCGGGTATTTCCACCTTTGAAATCCACTTTGATGAGAGACCAGAGGCTGCCAGGCAAACTTGTTTTTTACTTTCCTGTGAGAAATGATGGATATGTGAACATCCTTCATGCCAAAGAGAAGACAAAAGATCCAACATTGAGTTCATACTGTTGCAAAGTGGAAAACGCTAGTATATTTGTATGAAGGGTGTTGCCAGAGTAAGGGATGCTCCTCTGATAGTCTCTGCCTTGACAGGTGATTGAAGCCTCAGATATTGTGCTGGAGGTGTTGGATGCCAGAGATCCTCTCGGTTGCAGGTGTCCCCAGGTAGAAGAGGCCATTATCCAGAGTGGACAGAAAAAGCTGGTACTTGTATTAAATAAATCAGGTGAGCAAAAGGGATGCATTTTTTGTTCCATATGCACTAGCGAGGTATGAGGAAAACATGTGAACAGTCTGATTTTCACTGAAGACTGTTAAGATCCAACTCTGATCTCAATAAAGCCAGTGCATATGGTCTTGTTGCCAAAGACCATACTGGGCAATGGGTGGAGATAATTTTCTATAAGTGATTAATTGGTTTCAGCTATCCTTTTGACATTCATTACTTAGCACTTTATCTTATGTAGGAGTGTAAGCTTCTGTATGCAGCTTACTGTGCAATGTATTTCACATAGGAAGGAATGGCAGTGTGCCATATTCCCAACACCTGCATAATGTCCATATGTAACAGTATTTATGTGAAGTGCAGGTACATACGGGTTTGAGCATCAGGGCCGGGAAAACTTGGGAAGCAGAGAGTAAGAATGGGTTCCACAGTTATTGCTGGGGCCAGTAAACATTCCAGAAATTTTGGAAACATAGCCTTAGAGTTAGTAGGGTAAGAATCTACAGGTTGACTTAAACTTGAAAGGGTAAGCCTTACAGAGGAGAAATGAAGAAATACGGAGGTATAGATACTGAAATCTGTTGAGATAAGGGCAGCATAGTAGGGAGCTTATCCTCTCTCCCCATCTTCCACTTAAATCATTTTGAAAAAGCTGGAGAAACAAACCAAAGTGAAATCCAGATAATGCATATTCCTGTCAATAAAATGACCAAATTGGAGCATGTGTCTTATTCCTATTAGATTTGGTACCAAAGGAGAATTTGGAGAACTGGCTAAATTATTTGAAGAAGGAATTACCAACAGTGGTGTTCAGAGCCTCAACAAATCTGAGGGACAAGGGCAAGAAGATAATCAAGGTATTTTGCACTGTTGGTGGGAAGTATGGTTCTTTCAGATTTCGGATGGCTGAAATATGATGAGTGTAGAAAATCTTGATTAAAAATGAGAACTCATAAGATCCAACTCTGATTTCATCCACAGATAATCTGAAAGATAACAGTGTGATTTTAATAGCTGGGTTCTGGAGCCAGATTGCTTGGGTTTTATCTGGTTAGTTACCAGAAGTAGTTAAACTTACTTGGAATTTTATTTAGCATTTGAAGTTAAGGAAGCAAGCTCCATTCAGAAATGAAGGCTGTGTTGGGAAGGAAGGCCTTTGGAAGCTGCTTAAAAGTTTTCAGGAGACTTACGGCAAAGCCATTCAGGTTGGAGTCATTGGTGAGTTTCAGTTCAGCACATTTTATGTATTACTTCTTATGTGCCAAGACTTTTTCCATGCTAACTGTGTGGGATTGGTGCTAAATAAAAGGCTTGTTCAAACATTAGCTTCTTGCCCATTTCAAACACACACACAAAAAATGTTAATTGCTGCCTATTTCAGTCTTTTTGCCAGATGTGTACTGTAGGAGGTTGGCTTCTGAAAGCTCCTACTTTACTTGAATTAATAATCCTATCCTTGATTACTTGTGCAAGAAATGAAGATGCTGAGATTGGTCTTAGTGTTGAAATGAAGACACTCAGATCCAACTCTGATCTTGCTCTAAACGTCAAGCAAATCTAAAATAAGGCAGTGGGAATTTTCTAATTCCAATATAAAACATAATGCCTTTTGTTCTGTGGATTTCCCATTTGTAGGTTTCCCAAATGTGGGGAAAAGCAGCATCATCAATAGCTTGAAACAAGAACGGATATGTAATGTTGGTGTATCGATGGGGCTTACAAGGTAAATTGAGTTCTTACATAATTGTAATATTTTATCATAGTTGAATCAATATTTTATTATGGATAGCTCAAGAAAGACCATTTTCTACTCTTTAGAGATGTCAGGGAAAGGAATAGGGTTAAGTTAGTGCTAGGTTTAGGGAAGAATGGATCTAGTTTGAAAGACAAGCAAATAGATTGGGGGGGGTTATTATTTATGGCAGAGGAAACCGCATGTGTTTAGGTCAATAGATAAGCTGTAATGTAGTGTTTCTCTTTAGAAGGAGATGGAGCACTGTTAAAGAGTTTCAGATAAAACATGAAGCAAATGATGATAAACTGGATCTGACAGACGGTGCTGAGTTTGTTCAATCCAACCCTGAGCTTCGTGTTCTCTCTCGTCGTTCAGATAAACCAGTGCTCCCATCAGTTACCATCCCTCTTGTTCTAGGTGCATGCAGGTTGTCACCCTGGACAAACAGATCACAATCATAGACAGTCCAAGCTGCATCGTGTCTCCGCTTAACTCTGCCAGCACACTTGCTCTGAGGAGTCCAGCGAGTATTGAAGTGGTGAAACCAGTAGAGGCTGCCAGCGCCATCTTGTCCCAGGCAGATGCTCGACAGGTATAAGAACCTCTTCCCTTGAGCTCCATTTTCTCTTCATCATAAGCCTTTAATTGGGAGATTTTTCAAGGCTTTTTACACTATAGGAGATGAGTGACATTTTC
Source organism: Crocuta crocuta (assembly GCF_008692635.1). NCBI lineage: Eukaryota > Metazoa > Chordata > Mammalia > Carnivora > Hyaenidae > Crocuta > Crocuta crocuta. The sequence continues at coordinate 1,161,278 of NW_027527929.1, read as the reverse complement.
AGTTTTCTTTTTTTTAAGGTAGTACTGAAATTTACCGTCCCAGACTTTAAGAATCCTCTGGAATTTTTTACATTGCTTGCTCAGAGAAGAGGACTGCACCAAAGAGGTGGAAGCCCAAATGTAGAAGGTGCGGCCAAACTGATGTGGTCTGAGTGGACAGGGTAAGACTTCTTTCTGTTGGCATTTTAAGGACCACATGGAATGAAGAAGGCACTGATTTTTGACAGATCTTATTTTGAACACTAGTGCCTCTTTAGGTTACTGTTGCCATCCCCCTACATCCTGGACTCCTCCTCCACATTTTAACGAGGGCATCATGACAGAGATGAAACAGGGCCTTAATCTAGAAGAATTAGAAAAGAACAACGCACACAGCATACACAGTAAGGAGGACTTGGGTTTGCTGTCTTCATTGGCTGATGGTGCAATAAAAGGTCTCCTGTTTACACGGGCTATGTTCCTTCCCTAGGCATCAGGGGCCCTCGTTTAGCCAGTAGCATCCTTTTCCAGTCTTCGGGTCTAACAAATGGAATAATAGAAGAAATGGACATACCTGAAGAACTGCCAAAACAGAAAAAGAAACCGCAAGGGGAGGGGGAGGACCACCTCGACCTCAACAGTGACCAGGAGAGTGTTGACGAAGAAGCTGATGTAAGTATGGTGCACACAAGTTGCTGAAGCTTAAGTACATTTTCTAGCATTAATGTTTAACAAATGGGAAGGGGCTGAAGGTAGAAATTAAACAGTTCATGACAGACTGCTCCCCATCCCCACCCCCCAAAAAAAAAACCCCAAGAAAACCTAAGGTTTAGTATTTAAGGTTTGGAATCATTAGTCTTAATTTTGTGTATCTCATTACAGGTACCTTCAGAGTCTTTTTCCAGATGTGCAGTTACTTAGATTAATGAGCAGACAAGGGCTACTAATCTTGCACTGTTTCTCTTTGTCCCACAGGAAGAGAGCTTAGCCATGGTCCCAGAAGAGGAGTCCTGGGCACTGCCTGAGGAGTCTCAAGCAGGTGGGTTGGGTGGAGGGATTTGCTAATGACAGAGCAGCATGTTACTGAATTTTTAACCTTAACTTTTCTTTTTCTCCAATATAGATGAGTCAGCACTATCTTACATCTCAGATAAAATGACCGAAGAGGAAGATGATGCTTATGACTTCAGCACAGACTATGTATAACAGAACCTTGTCTTTTTAGAAGGTGTTTTTTTTTTTTAACATTTTGAGCAGACTACTAAGCTCTTGTATTGTGTGTGATGTATAGCTTGTTGCTGTATGCCACAAGCTGTGTAAATTTTGTAAATATATACTATGGTACACTCATTTTTTTAAAAATGAAGCAATTCATAAAGTGAATTCTATAGAAGCACCACTCTTAACACACAACTGGATAGAAGTATAATTAATTACTTGGAAGCAAAGCATCAGACACCTATTGAAAAATGTAGGTTTCACTTTATTAACAGATCAGACCACAGGTTAATGTTACAAAATTAAAACCAAGCAGTAGTGTTGAACTAGCTGTACCATCCCTGTCAGTCTTTCAGCACGGTAGTAAGCAAACATGTGGTAAGGCAGATGGAGACATACATAGCCTATCTGGGAAGCTGACTGCTGAACAGGGTAGTTTGTCCTCTTTACCCAGCTGAAATGTCCTTCTTTCCATGGGTTGCTGCAGATAAGCATTGAAGCCTTGCAACTGTTAATTAATTCCCACGCATACTGTCTTCCAGGATTTCCTGAGAAATGCTTATAGCATAAATTATGCTTTATTTTGTATTTGAGATCTCCATATGTCTTCGGATCAGGCTGAATTTGCCTGTGGGGTCTGGAATATACCATTTTTCCCAGACATCAGAATAGGAAGCAGTTCTTCCCCATGGCTTAAAGTGACCATTCCAATGGAGTAACTTGGCAGCCTTTACAAACTGGGGTGAATATCGCTTTCCAGCACTGGAACCTTACATTGAGAGGAAAAGAGCCAAATGATTATACCTAGTACTAATCGGAAGTATGAATGCTACATCAAACTCCAGAAAACTTAAAGGAAACTGGATATATCCCATCCTTGAGAAAAGACACTTAATTCTTTACTAGGTCAGACCTTTGGTTAATTTTTTCAACTTACCAAGGTGGCGGACATTCCACATGGGGTCGATTGTAGAGTGCTGTTGATAAAATACAATCAGCAGAGGAGGTGTTGTGGTGCTGCCAGCCAATGTTCTGCTGTACAGTCCCTCTCTTGGGGGGACAAATGACAAATATAAGCTGTTACTGGAGAATTCTTAAAAATTCCTCTTAGACAAGATCAGCCGGGTTGAAATCAGCATCTTTACAGCTTGGTCAGCTGTGTACTTACTGTACATTGAGTTTCATCCATTTTTCCAGCTGGTTAGTTATATTCTGTCTTTTCCATTCTGTCAAGTTTGCAACAAAAACTCCAGGATTAAATGAGCAGGTGCTGGCTTTCATGGAAAGTTTACGAATTCTCTCTTTTTTATAGTCAAGATAGCCAATGTAATTGTACTAAAACACAAATGGGATAGATAGGTTTACTGCTTCAAACAGAATAGATGTAAATGATAGCCAGTAAAGAAAAAACCTGCTTATTAAACTACTCAGACTATTAGCAAAGGGGCTCTTTGTAAAACAAAGAAAAATGACATTTGGGAGATGCATGGGTGGCTTGGTTAAGTGTCCAACTTTTGGTCTCAGTCCAGGTCATGATCTTGTGGGATCCAGCTCTGCACTGACAGCATAGAGCCTGCTTGGGATGTTCTCTCTCTCTCTAGCCTTCCCCTGCGCACATGTACACCTGTACTCCCCTTCTCAAACATTTAAAAAAATTGTTTTAAAAAAACATGACATTTGGGATTCCAAATTAAAATAGGAACCTAGAATAAACATAAGCCAGATATTCAAGGAGATTAGGTTAAAATCATGAGCCAACTCACAGAAAAGCAGCCTTGAGTTTTGGGATGAACTGGGGAATGGAAAATGCAGCAAAAAAGAAAGAGCTCCTTGATTTTGCTGCCTCTCCCCATTACCTTGCAACATACAGCATGGCGTGTCTATGTAAGATCTTTAATAAGTAATTTACCTGGTTCCCTGCTCCACGGATGACCACTTTGGTAGAGGCTGAGTCACAATCTTCTGAAAATGCAGCTGCGTGCCCTGGCTTCAGTGGTGTGTTGTAAAGGGCAAGAATATCCCCTGAAACAGACAAGGTAGAAAATTAGATTTATTTATTTAAGATTTACACTTTGAGTTACATCAAGATACCCATTCCTCCCACTTAGGATGACCTTTTATAGGATACCATAAATAAATAACTGTTACCGCCCATGGTCTGGACAGAGAACAGCACTAATGGCGACAGTCATTGGTACCTTGCACAATGACATCATCATCCATATATATGGCCTTCTTTGCACTGGGAACCAGAATTGGCAAGTAGAACCTTGCAAAGGTTAACTGGAAAAGGAAAAAGAGCCATTGGCATAGGATTCATCAGTGGCTATGCCTTTATCAGAAACTCCCAGCGTGCTCAGTACCCATGCAGGATAAGAGCTGAAAGTCTCTTAGAACTGCCCAAACTTGGTCCCCAGGGAACCATACCCAGGTATTCCAGTCATTTCCTAATACAGTTGACTCATGAATAATGTGAGGTTTAGGGCCACTGGCCCCTTGCACGAAAATCCACATTACAACTGTTGACTCTTCCCAAAACTTAATAGCCCCCTGTTGACCAGAAGCCTTACCTATAATAATACATTTGTATGTATTATATGCAGTATTACAATAATGGAAGCTAGAGAAAATGTTAAGAAAATTGTAAGGAACAAAAATTTATAGTACTATACCAAAAAAATAATAATAATCTGCATATAGGTGGACCCATGCAGTTCAAACCTGTATTTGAGTCAACCAAACTCCCAAGTACAAACAAGGATACATGGAACTCACTGGTTTTATGGACTCCCCCTGGTCAGGATCTTCCTTTACTTTCCCTTCCAAAAGTTTGGTGTCAAAATCCACAATTTTGTACCTGATGCTTTTCAAAGTACTGCTGCTGAGCCAGGACCTGATGAAAATCACCAAATTTCAGTTTTAAATAACCATGTCCCCAGGGGCGCCTGGGCGGCTCAGTTGGTTAAGTGTTCAACTTTGGCTCAGGTTATAATTTCATGGTTTGTGAGTTCAAGCCCCTCATCAGGAACTGTGCTGACCACTCAGAGCCTGGAGCCCGCTTCAGATTCTGACTCTCTCTCTCTCTGCTCCTACCCCACTTGTGCTCTGTCTCTCTCAAAAATAAACATTTAAAAGTTTTAACAAATAAATAACCATGTCCCCAAACTACAGCTTTCTCTTTGTGCCTTCCAATGAGGGCATAATGTAGTTTAAAAGAAACCCTGGGGGGGCGCCTGGGTGGCTTAGTCGGTTAAGCGTCTGACTTTCGCTTGGGTCATGATCTCGCGGTTTGTGGGTTCGAGCCCCGCGTCGGGCTCTGTGCTGACTGCCAGCTCAGAGCCTGGAGCCTGTTTCAGTCTGTGACTCCCTCTCTCTCTGACCCTCCCTTGCTCTCACTGTCTCTCTCTCTCTCTCTCCTAGAAATAAATAAAAAAAATATTAAAAAATATTAAAAAAAAAGAAACCCTGGGCACCAAATAGATATCTTCAAGCCCTTTTACTTCTGTGACCCTTGGTTTCTTCATCTAAGTGAAGGGATGACCATCACAGTCCCTGCCTGAACCAAGATTCTGTGGTGATGGATAGTATTCCCACCAAGCTCACACTAAGGATCACTGCTGGAGAAAAATAAGTTGAGGACATCCCATCATCACACGGACCAATCAACTCTTGTTTTTCCAAATACATGCTGAAGAAAATAAGTCAAAATATGGCAGTGAAAGCTAATTGTCGACAATGCTGGTAGTCAGCCTGTTCTTACAGACTGATTAATTCACTGTAATGACTAATTCTTCCACCTGTGTCTAAGGTACTAGCTGTAAGTCTGCACATTTTTCCTGTAGTCTATGCAAATGCAGTATTTGTTTCTACATTATTTTAGATGGTTTTGGAGTTTTTATTTTTTTAATGTTTATTTTTGAGACAGACAGGAGCATGAACAAGGGAGGGGCAGAGAGAGGGAGACACAGAATCTGAAGCAGGATCCAGGCTCTAAGCTGTCAGCACAGAACACCATGTGGGGCTTGAACCCATAAACCGTGAGACTGTGACCTGAGCCAAGGTTAGATGTTTAACCAACTGAGCCACCCAGGCACCCCTTGGAGTTCTTAAAAATGGAAAAAATAATAACTTTCACAAACTAAACATGAACCATGGAGAAAGCCACAAGGACAGAAATGTTTTAGAACAGTGACAATTGTTAGCCTATTAAATAAGATACTTCTTTGAATATCATAAATCTGAATTCAGAGCATTTTCAAGACCTGGATGAGACCATCAGATTAGGATTCTATGACCAATCACAATTATAGAAAGGAATGTTTACTATTATGTTCTTAATGTTTTTTTTTTAAATATATTTCCTCATTTGCAATACAGTAATCCTCTAAGTTGGATATTTTCACCCCATACTTAAAGATGAGGAAATGGGCTCCAAGGGGTTAAGTAATTCTCACCATTCACCAGGCCAGGATATGGATTCCGTGTCTATATGCTCACTTCACCATCCCACCTTGCCACTGCTCCCCCTACCCATTCCACTCTAGAACTAACTACTCAAGATGTGTCCATGAGATAAGGAACTTGTAACAGAATGTAAATCAACATATTGCTTCCTTCGCCGAGAAACTTATTACTAAAAAAAATAACTGATTTGATAATGTATGTATGACACAATTTACATCTTGGCACAAATTCCTTATATTCTTTCTCCTACCTCAGGGACATGTTTATGATACAATCAACGGAAAAAGCTGTCATGTATAGTTTTTATGTGGTATGGTCTCAATTCTATAGAAGTATATACATTTAGAAAAAAACATTCCTGGATTGGCAGCTGGCCTGGTCTAGAGCATCCTCTAGAAGCAGAGGCATCAGGCAAGCAGAGCTCACCGGAGATGGTCTGCTGTACCATTGAGCGTAACGATGTAGAACATCACATTGGAGCGAGTATTGTGCTGAATGCTGTTTATGGCTGCAATGGCCCCCCCGAGCCTATCTTCAGATGCAGCAATGACCACAGGAATCTCCTCTTGTCTCCCATCTACAGCTTGTCGGGGAACATTTGGGACAAAGTCTATGGGCTGAAACCCCACAATTCCTGAATCTGCAAAGAACACACACAAGGAAAGTATTGTGATACAAAACCTCATTAAGCTTTTGATCTACAGCCCAAGACATGAAAAGAGGTAAGGTGAGGATTATACGTACTTCATTCTTCTCCCATTACAACGTGAGGCATATAGCCCAGAAATTGTTTTTTCTATACGTAACAAAGCTTTTAGAAAAGTAGAAGCATTAAAAAAAAAAAAATTGGTGGACTGAATTCTGATACACTACTGGTGGGAATACAACAGAATCTTTCCAGAATGTCTTTTTAGCAATTTGTATGAAGAACCTTAAACAGGTACATGACCTCTGACCCCAGTAAATATACCCTTTGCCTCTCTTAAGGACAAATCTGACAGATAATCTAAAGTCAAAAGTTTGTTTATAATTGTGAAAACCTAGAAACAGGCTAAACCATTGTTTTTCAAACCATGAATTATGTCGCATAAATAATCAATTTAGTGGGTCACGATCAGTATGTGAGTAGAATAGCAGTTCCTAAATTGGAATAGAGCACCAAATCAGGAAAGTATCAGACCACACACACACTGCAATTCTAAGTACTGTTGTAAACATTCCTTTTTGCCTCTTACAATATATATTCATTCCTTTACATTCGTTGGACACTGAGCACCTAATATGTGCAAGGCAATAGCTAGTGATTGGGGTTGTAGCTGTAAATAAAATAAAAATCTCTACCACAATGAAGGGCAGATGGACAATAAGCAAATACAGGTGTAGATTTGGGTGCTATATATGTTTCTTATTGTGGGGATGCCATCAAAAAAAAGTCTGAGTCACATTGTTCCAAGACTTTTTTTCCGGTGGAAAAGAAATTATGTGGCATTAAAATTATATATGGGGGTGCCTGGGTGGCTCAGTCGGTTAAGCATCTGACTTCCGCTCAGGTCATGATCTCATGGTTCGTGGTTTCAAGCCCTGTGTAGGGCTCTGTGCTGACGGCTAGCTCAGAGCCTGGAGACTGCTTCGGATTTTGTATCTCCCTCTCTCTCCTCAGAAATAAAACCCTCCCCTGCTCATGCTGCCTCTCTCTCTCTCTCTTTCTCTCTCTCAGAAATAAAACATTTAAAAAAATTTTTTTAATAAAATTATATATGAAGAATATCTACCATCACGGTGACTTGCTTCAAATATAATCACATGGAAAAACATGTCATTGCAGTTTATATATTACATAATCTCATAATAGAAAAAATATATACACAGAAAAAAAGCCAGGAAGCCACTAAGCCAAAATTTTAATAATAGCTATATCTCAGCAATGAAATAATTTTCAATGAATATTTATTGAGCACCTCCTGTGTACTAGCCATCATCTAATTGCATGGGAGATAAAGCAGTGAACAAATTATTCTGGTGGAGCTTGAATGCTGTTTTCATTTTTATAAATGTTCCCACCATATATTACTTTATGTATACATTATACGTATCATAGATTACTTTATGTATACGTTACACATACATATGTAAATACACAGTTATAAAACATGCTGTCAGAGCACTCCATAAAGGTGAGGCAAAAGCTATTAGTCTTTTCTTGTTCTGGTCAATGAGGGTGGGTAGCAACTGCAAAATGATTTTTGACAAACATCCTGAAACCTCCCAATACTGAAGTAAAGCAATGGAATCATCCAATAAAGTGATTTTTTTTTAAAATCAGTTAATAAGGGCTTCTGGTTTTGTCTTACTACTTACAGTCCCAGCACTACTGCTCCACACATTAAAGGAAAAACAGGTGAAGGAAACGAACCCCACTGACATTAGTAAACAGGGCAGGCATCCAGTAGAAGCCTCACCTACCTGTCCCCACCTTCTGAAGCCCTGCAGCTCTGCAATGAGCAGATAGCTCGCCTCTAATTTGGTGAAAAGGGGTCTGTGCTGTTGTCAGATCAAACAATTAACAAATCTCCACACAACAGGGAAGTGGGGGTGGGGCTGTAAGAACTCCACAGTCACCATCACCTTTTCCCAGAGTCCAGCAGCTTTTATAAGGACAGGAAGAAACCTTTTCCTTTAGCCTAGTGATGTAACTTTTAGGATGTGGGACACAGGGAACCCTGGGTCCTCAACAGATGCAAAAGCATTAGTAAGGGTTCCCATACCTGAAAGCTCATTCCTTAGCAAACTGCTCAGGCCGAGGAAGTTATGGTGCAAAACCAGTAAGAAGAGAGCAACGACCAGGATCAGGATAATGATGTTTACTAAGACAGAGAGGAAAAGCCTGCATTATATCTCTTTACCTTTTGAGCAGCTATAAAAACAACAAAATTTGTAGAAAGAGCATACCTTTACGGAATGACATCTTTCTCTTCTGTCTTACGTATGCATTAGTTTTTAATCCTACAAAACAAAAACAAGCGCCCAAAGTCAGCAGGTACATGAAAATGGCTGTTGAAATGCCTCAGCATTTTACTTAGGTAGAAACAAGAAATGCATACAGGTATTTTCTGCCAGAAGCTCACTTTGAATTAATAGTTTCCAAGAACCCAATTTGGGATCTGAATTTTATATAGTAGTCATGATAATAAAATACCTGCAAATAACCTGGGGGAAACAGATAGCCTTGTATATTAAATGTCACCAGATGAAAAGCAAAATAAATTCCACCAAAAAGACTACTTGAGGTCTAACCACTATGGAAATGTTTTCTGAATAAATTTCTACTCAAAATTTCTAGTTAAATTAGCTATGGACTCTGTTGTCTAGAACCTGAGGTCAGCCTCACTGGCACAAAATGTCCCTGTTCTGAGTTGTATCCCATTCAGGTTTAACTGGAATTAAAGAGAAAAAATTTTCTATATTCATTTAAAACAAAATTTCATTTAAATAGAAATCCGTTTAAAGCGGAGAAACATTAATTTCAAAAATGTACAAAACCCAATTTTGCTATCAAAAGCTGAGATTGCTGTTTTCAAAAATTAAAAATCCGCCAAAAAAAAAAAAAAAAGCTTTTTCAGGGCTTCATTTCTGTTGGTTAACACTCATCTCTTCCTAAAGTGGCATCTAATACTGTCACTCAGCCTGTGGCTTATGCTCCTCAGTTCATCTGATGCCTTCTCTTAAAAAAAGATAATAGGAGTGCCTGGGTGGCTCTGTCAGAAGAACACGGGGTTGAGTTCAAGTTCTGCCAATGGATGTAGAGATTACTTAAAAAATAAATTTAAAAAAATCTAAAATAATAATAATGATAATTTAATGAAAGTGAGATTGTGTGTGGAACAAAATTAAATGATCTGATTTCTACAACAATCTCTGGGTAATGTTTCCTTATAAAAACAGATTTATCCAACCAGGGGTTTTATACTCCTATCTTTGAGACCTTTACCCTTTTCTACTTCATCTTCCCCAGTGGAAGCACCTAACATTTACATAAGGCTATTCACTTCACAAAGCACCTTGAATTATAGCATATTTTTAAATTCGAAGTAGGGCTGCCTGGGTAGCTCAATCAGTTAAGCATCTGGTTTCAGCTCAGGTCATGATCTTACAGTTTGTGGGTTCAAGCCCCACGTCGGGCTCTGTACTGACAGCTCAGAGCCTGGAGCTCTGATTCTATGTCTCCCTCTCTCTCTACCCCTCCCCCATTCACACTCTGTCTCCCAAAAACGAATGTTAAAAAAAAAATTTTAATAAAAAAATTAAAAAATAAAATCAAGGTAAGTTTGAATTAATTTCATCTGAAGTGTGTGCCTATCAGGCACTTGGTTTCTCAAGGCCTTTGAAAAAGAAATATATTGAAGTGTTGTTTTAAGAATTGAGATTCATAGACCAGACTACAAATTTGGGAGAAAATAATTCAGACTCCCAAAGAACAATCCAAAACACACACATACTCTCTCCCTCTCCTTCATTTCTTTCTAGAGTAGTATATATAAAGTACATTATACCAACGAACTTCTCTAAAGAATGCATTATATACCCTGAGCAGTGTAGTCATCACATGGTGGGCTGAGCCTTACCTACAAAAACTGGTTGACCAGAAGCCCCACAGACAAAACTCTAACATCTGCCTGTCTGGAGCCAATTTCCACCACAATTAAAGAGAACTGCCTCACTTGAATAAATCTCATTTAACTTAATATTACAAGAGACAGTATTTTAGCTCAACAACATCCAGTAAGTTACTTAGAGATAGTATATGGATTGAGGGGTACGTGTATTTGTGCTCTTAACAATTAGCTAGACACAAGAAAACCACAATCCTGGCAGGTACTTGATGTGCTTAACTAAATTAGCATGGCAGATACTATTTGCTTCTAGAACTCTTCCACAGTTATCTATCTGCAAAATGCCAATTATTATGAAGTATGTCTGATCTATATTTTCTTTCCTGTTGCTTTTCATTGTAATGAAATTCACTGATCTGGTTAGAAAGAATTCTCAAAACCTCATGTCGACCCTGGATGTGTAATAGTGGCTATGTTTTTGTAAGAGTACACAGCTATGAACAATTTGACCAGCAATATTCAATTTTTCGCTAGGAAAATTAATTATTTTTTATTTAGAAATTATAAAACCTTCACATTCCCAAATCACTCACAAAACATGCATATACACACAACCAGGGTGAGCATATCCAAAAATAATGGGTGAAGAAACCTGAGGGAGAAAGAATACCATTTTTTTTTAACTTGCTAATTACCAGCATTAGTACCCACATTCTTGGCAGATGTACCCACCTTTTCTGCTTTCCCTCAGAAAGCAGAAATCCCAAGAAAGGTCATTCCACCGACGCTCTGTAAGCTAACCTCTACTTGTTTCCTTGGTGCGGCATCAGCAAGCTCCTTCACTCTCTGCTGGATCACACCCATCAGCATATTATCATGCTCTTACATTTTCCAGTTAATTAAAAAAAAAAAAAAAAGACACCACTCCCCTCCCCCAGTTGACCCACAGACCCATTTTTCTGCTCCCCTCACTCTAAACGCTTGAAAACATTGCATCTCTAGCTCCACTTCCTCTCCTCATCTTCTTTTAGCCTCCTCCAACCAGACTTCTGTCCCTACTGCTCCATTCAAACTGATCTTGTTGAGGTCACCAAAGACTAGGTCATCTTTTTTTTTTTTTTAATGTTTATTTAGTTTTGAGAGTGAGGGAGGGGCAGACAGAGAAAATCTCAAGCTGACTCCACATCCAGGGAGGAGCCCAATACGGAGCTCAATCTCACAACTGTATCTCATGCCAAGGTCATCTTTCTGTCCTGTTATCCATCCCCTCAGAAGCCATCAGCAAAGTTTACCACATCCCCTCAATTATGAAATCCTCTCATTTATTTTTTTAATGTTTATTTTTGAGAGAGAGAGAGAAACAGAGCACGAGCAGGAGACAGGCAGAGAGCAAGGGAGACACACAATCTCAGGCAGGGTACAGGCTCCAAGCTATCAGCACAGAGCCTGACGCGAGGCTCGAACTCACAAACGTTGAGGCCATGACCTGAGCTGAAGTCAGTTCTCAGCTCAGAAAGGGAACACAATCTTTGATAATGGTCATGAAAACACATTTCAACATAAGGAACGACATGGATTCCAACAGAGATCTCTCTCAAATGGAAGCTGACAAGCAACTTCCTTTTCTCATCAGATCTTCATAGTTCAAATACTATAATGCCTCTATAGCAACTGACACACTGTAAAGTGCATTTAAAAAGGGATAACACAGGGATGCCTGGCTGGCTCAGTCGCAGGAGCAAGCAACTCTTGACCCCAAGTTGTCAGCTGGTGCCCATTTTGGGTGTAGAGATTTCCTAAATAAATATTTTTAAAAGGAACGGGGGGTAACACAGAGGGATATGTCTATTTCTACATACAACAAAGTCTATTAAGTCTCTGCCAGGCTGAAAAGTGGAACGGCACTAAGGATATATACCCACTTTCTCCTACCTCTTCATCTGGCTAACTCCTACTTGGCTTTCCGGACTAGAAGGAGGCTCTCCCAAACCCCACATTCAAGCTGCACCTGCCCTGAGCTCCCACATCCCCTAGCCCTCCCTATTCCAGAATAAATCTGGCTGTCATTTATTTCTAGGGTTATGCCCTTGTCTCACTTGACACATTCTCGGCTCTAGGAAGGTAAGGATCTGTGTGATGTTGGTCACAGCCGTATCCTAGGCCCACTGCATGTCAGAGAAAAAGGTACCACGAATGTGCTGAACATATGAATGTGGACGGCAGCCTGCCCGGGGAGAGCTGAGCATCCCACTGTCTGCGACCCTGACACGCAACACAGCAGAGGCCAGGGAGCCACCTGGGATTCACAGGACCAGGTTAGGTAGGGCGGTTTCTCTCCAAAGCGTGGGCACCGCATACCGCTCAGAGGAACAAGGGAGGGCCTAAATTTTTGAGGTAGACACCAGCTTTGAATGAGGCAAAGCGAACCCTTGGCCCCCACAGGGAGAGACCCATGCAGCCGGCGAGCGTGTTGGACGGCCCACCCGGGAGACTCCGAATGGGAGCCATCTCTCCATTTCGGTGCAAGGGACGGCCGAGGGCGGGTCCCCTCTTTGAGATGATGCTCTATCGACAATGTGGCCCGGGGTACTCCCCTCGAAATTATAAGGGCCAATAGGGGTCCCTTACGCTTAGAGGTGATAGGGGCAGTGTGACGCTCCGGAGGACCCCACCCCCACGCCCAGAGACCCCGGGTTAGGGCCCGGACAAGCAGTTCCTCCNGCCTGGGTCCTCGCCGAGAAATGCCGGTCGCCATGGAGACGGGGCGCGCGCTGGCAGCCGTTAGGCCTCGGGGACGCCGAGAACAGTTTGGAGGGCCGGGGCCGCGGCTCCCGGCACCCAACATTACTGACGGCTAAGCCCTCCCGGCCGCGCGATGCCTCCGCTCGACCACCACCGTCACCACCTCAGCCCTCGCGGGCAGTGCGCCGGGCTACAGCCGGCGCTGAGAGAGCAAGTCGCCTAGCGATTGCGCGGGGCGGGGCCGCCGGGCATTCGGGTCTGTGGGAGACATCCGCTTCCGGGGCCAAAGCCCTCGCGTTGCCCGGCTCTGCGCCTCCGCTGTGCTGCACCTGGTGTCAGACCCCGGTCCCTGAGTCGCTCCTGCCTTCGTCCTGCTGCCAGCATTCTCAGCCAGTCATGTTGGAGCATCTGAGCTCGCTGCCTACGCAAATGGTGAGGGCTCGACCCCAGGACTCCCCGCACGCCTCTCGAGCTGCCAGTTCCGTGGACCTATTCTCTTCCCTAAATTGTGCTTCCCGGGTCCCCATCTCTCTTCGCCCGCGAGGAGCTCCCTGCTCCTGCGCCATTAGGATGCTTCAGCTTCCCCAGAAAACCCAGAATTTCATTCCTTGCCCAGCTCTTGGGGAGGCCCCTGATGTTGGGGTTGCCCGGTGCCAGAGTTGTCAGGCCAGGGTAGTAACTTGCCTCTTCTGTGGGGGAACCAATTCCTGCTTTGCTCTCCTTCGCTTCTAGGATTACAAGGGGCAGAAGCTAGCTGAACAGATGTTTCAGGGAATTATTCTTTTTTCTGCAGTAAGTATTTGTTTTGCTTAGTATTCCTTCTTTTCTCCCTCCCCC
>NW_027527929.1:1082976-1147373 GCF_008692635.1 Crocuta crocuta | reverse complement strand
ATTTCGTTTATCTCCAGATAGTTGGATTTATCTACGGGTACGTGGCTGAACAGTTCGGGTGGACTGTCTATATAGTTATGGCCGGATTTGCTTTTTCGTGTTTGGTAAGAAGTTTGTGGATATTTGGATGTCCGTGGCAAGTTAAGTTTTCTAAATTGGGTTGGTTTGGTTGGACCTAGCGGTGAGAACCAGCACCAGCTTTTCAAAACTTCCTTTTTGCCATCAGCGTTTCACCCTGTTTCCATCACTGGAAAAGTAGAATACCAAATAAGTGTCAGGTAAAGTTAAGCTGCATAAAAGGACACAGTTCATTTTTTATGGCAGCTGCTCCAAGCAGTAATCTTAAGCTCAAAATTAGCAGTAATTTCTTACCGTCTTCACAGTGCTCTCTCCTCACCTTTTAGCTCTTAAAGCCTATGTGTAAATGGTGAGGCCTGTTTGCAATCCTAAAAGTATCTTGTCTGGGTGGACAAGTTTTCATTGGAATGTCAGTTTTGCTGTTGTTTTTACTTCTAGTAACATAGAGGAGTTATTTGGGAACCACATATTGCACGTAATGCTTTTTTAAGCTTTGAATGTTTAATATTGATGGATTTTTCTGTTCTGGCTCAGTTGACACTTCCTCCATGGCCTATTTATCGCCGGCACCCCCTCAAGTGGTTACCTGTTCAAGATTCAGGCTCTGAAGACAAGAAACCAGGGGAAAGAAAAATTAAGAGGCATGCTAAAAATAATTAGGGTTTTCATGATTCAGCTTGACTACTGCACCTGCTTTCATTTTGTGTGAGATGAGCTAAATTGTTTTCATATCCACATGAGCTGAAACCCACCTCTGCTCCTCCAGTGCAGCTGTGTATAGATTTTGTTCTCTTTATATTTCACTTCTAACTTAGTTGGCTTTTGACATGTAATTATTTTAGACCTTCTCTTCATAATCTTTCTCTGAAATGACTGCAGAAAACACAAGTATGCAAAATTTCTTTCAGGTCTACAAAAATAATGAATAAATGCCTCATAAAAGTATAATTTGACTGTCAGAGTTTTATAATTCATTGTGAGTGGTTAAATTGTTTTAGGGTTTTCAATTAAAACTCAGTGCAAGTCTATGTCTAAAGAGTCTTTTATTCATTGTTTTGCAAGCGAACCTACTAGTAAAAGCCAGAGTTAGAAGTTTGTGGTTCTGAAAGCGTAACTGAGCACTGTTTCTATTTTCTGTTAGCAGCACGTTCCTAATCTGTGTCTTGAAATTTTCCAGAGGCCTGAAAAGTGTTCTAAAGGTTTTGTGTGTGGAATGGGAGTGGGAGAGTTATTATAGGTAATATTCTATTTCTCAGTACAAGAATATAGGACTTAATAAAATACAAGTTTAAAAAATGAGAACAAAGACCTTAATAAACGAAAGTCAGGAAGGCTTGAAAAAAAAAAATTAAAACAGCATAAATAAGACTAAACATAATTAAGAGTAATAAATGTGATTTAAAAGTTAGGAGCTCCCAAATAGTGTTAAAAGTCAAGTTACCTTGGGGCTCCTGGGTGGCTCAGTCGGTTAAGTGAACAACTGTTGTTTCAGTTCAGCTCGTGATCTCACAGTTCATGGGCGTGAGCAACAAGTTGAGCTCCACGATGATAGCATGGAGCCTGCTTGGGATTCTCTTGCCCACCCCCCTGCCCCTCCTGCATACATGCACTCTCTCTCTCAAAATGAATAAACTTAAAAAAAAAATGAAATTACCTCACCCAAAGGTTGAAAACTGGAGAAAGGATATATAAGGCAGATGCAAGCAGAAGAGAGGGGTAAGTAGAAAGCCAAATACTTAACATCAGAAATGCGGCAAGGAGGGACCTCTCATAGCTGCCAAAATGTGGCTGTTCTGAATCGTTATGCATTAAATAAGACATGAAATGTGGGGCGCCTGGGTGGCTTAGTCGGTTAAGCGTCCGACTTTCGCTTAGGTCATGATCTCGTGGTTCGTGGGTTCGAGCCCCGCGTCGGGCTCTGTGCTGACTGCCGGCTCAGAGCCTGGAGACTGTTTCCGTCTGTGACTCCCTCTCTCTCTGACCCTCCCCTGCTCACGCTGTCTCTCTCTCTCTCTCCTATAAATAAATAAAAACATTTAAAAAAAAAAAGACATGAAATGTATAAAAAAAGAATTTTACATAAGAGTTTGGCAACGCTCCCATTCAGCTCCCATTCATTCGGTAGGAGACAAATACTACCTTTCAGATTTTGGTAGGTAAGTGGGCAGGTATTGAAAGGAAGACTTCTGCACTTGTTCTCTATCTTAGAACATCTTCCCAGATATATGGGACTTGTTCTTTCCTTTCACTCAGGTCTGATAGGACTATAAAGAAGCATCTCCTACTGCCCTATCAAAAAAAAGTGGTATGCCCCATCCTATATGCACTGATAGATCTCACATTATATACTTTTTCATTGCTCCCGTCTCCCTCCACAGAATGTAAGCTCCATGGGAGGGAACAAGGATCCTGCTTTGCTCACTGCTGTTTGCCCAGTACTTCTAAGAGTTGGTGAGACATTGTAGATGGTCAATAAATAATGAATGATTCAGAGCTGCATTATCCAATATGTTGTCATTAGTCACCTGGTCTATTTAAATTTAATTAGAACTAAAATTAAAAGTTGAGTCCCTCAAACTAACCACATTTCAAGAGCTCAAAAGCCATATATGACCAGTGGCTACCTTTTCAGAGAACACAGATACAGAACATTTCCATCTTCACTAAACTCTACTGATCAGGTCTTATACAGGTTTGAATAGATAAAGGCAAGTGATTGTGTCTGTGCATAACAATTCACCTTTATTAAATGCCCATAGGACCTTTCCATCTACTGGCTCATCTACTGAGCCACTGTGAAAAACAATCCCAAGAAATAAAAGTTAATGCAGGTCATATTCAGTAACCACACTGCAGTGTAGCTAGAGCAAGGAGAGACAATTTTCTTGGCTTTCTCCCCACCCCTCCGCCCCCCTGCCAGAGAGAGCCTGTGAGTGAGCACAAGCAGGGGAGGACCAGCGGGAAAGGGAGGGAGAGAATCTTAAGCAGGCTCCGTGCTCAATGCAGAGCCCAATGCAGGGTTTGATCTCACTACTGACTGAGATCAGAAGTCAGACGCTTAACTGACTAAAACACCCAGATGCCCTGAATTTTTTTTTTTGGCTTTCTAAATACACGTATCCCCTACTTTCCAAAAGCTCATTTCATGCCACTTCACTTTTCTGAAAGTCTTACATTACTACAGTAATGGTTTTTTTCATAAAAGCGAAAATCCTCTTCAGATTTCTTTCAGTTAGCAACAGGTACTACTGTAGGTCTTAAGAGCAAAGAACTCTTAGAAAGTTGGAGATACTCTTTGTTTTCCACCATTTCAGCTTACCAAAGATTTCATAGGTGTGCTCTTTTTGGATAACAAGGGAAATATGTGTATGGAAATTAAGGAATATTTCTTAAAAGAGAAAAAAACAATTACTGACCATTTAAATCCCGTCAAAAATATAGGCGAAAATATGGCCAAAGGTATAATGAGAAAAAAAGTCATACTGTTAAAGGTGTTTTATATTTAAGAAAGATAAATGATTAAGCACTCAGAAAAACCACAGAGGGGCACCTGTATGGCTCAGTCAGTTGAGCATCCAGCTTCGGCTCAGGTCATGATCTCATCGTTCATGGCTTCAGGCCTCGTGTAGGGCTCTGTGCTGACAGCTGGCTCAGAGCCTGGAGCATGTTTCAGATTCTGTGTCTCCCTCTCTGATCCCTCCCTGCTCACACTGTCTCTCTCTCTTTCTCAGAAATAAATAAAAAACATTTAAAAATTAAAAAAAAAAAGAAAAACCACAGAATAACCAAAAGATAATGAGATGAAAACCAAATGAATGTTTAAACAAAATAAAAATATAGAGAATGGGAATAATAACATATGGGGAGGAATTTTTTAATTCTAAGAAAATAGATACATTATACAAATTAGTGAGAAAACTTAACTAAAACTGGTATCTCTCCAGAAAGAGGTATTCATAAAACATACAAAAAATGGTGAATAGTTCAGAAAGACCCATAATTTGCCAAGGTTTTGCCCCAGACTGGGACTGGGATGAGGTGGTTTTACTGTTGAGGTTTAAGAAACCCTTCAAAGTGAAAATAAAAGAGCTCAGAAACCAGGCTATGAGCACCATAAAGGCAGGGATAGTGTTTTACTCACCACCATATCCCCAGCTCCTGACATAGCACCTGGCGTATAGTAAAAACTAAAAATCTGTTAAGTGACTGGAAGGAGAACATTTCATTATTTTATGTGTGTGTAATTTTCAAAGAAGGTAAGCTAACACTTTTAATTATAAAAAGTGAAAACATTTCTAGAGCAGCCTTCATTTTTAAAGTCCCTTGAATACAAAAGTGAAAATTTACTAATCAAGATTTTTATTTTATAAAAACCATTTATTTCCCACATGGAATTACCCATTATTAAACACCTAATAAAATATGTAATATACAGTCTTACGTTTAAAACATGGTTAAGATAACGAATAATTTGACAGACAAGAAGACGGACTTCAGGAGGTAAGTATGTCCAACATAACTAAAAGGAGCTGGACTTACAAATCGCTTAATTGGAAAAGGGATTAGTGTTTAAGAAATGTTTTCACTGGTGAAAAGTTACTCCAAAAAAAAGCAAAAACACTGACTTACAAAGCCAAATTATTTCTTAGTTTCAATTCTTGCATATCCTAAATGAGGTTCATATTAAATGAAAATAAAAGGTTAAACATCCATCAATATGTAAAAAAGGAATTCAACTACTCAAGTACTAGATACTACTTCATACTCTTTATATCTACTGCCAGAATCATGAACTGATTTTTTTAAAAAATAATTTATCAATTACTACCTAAGGTTATTAACCATGACAACTAGCATCACTAGACATATTATGTCATTTCTCCTATTGCTTTTATCACTATAGTACAATATAAAACTTCTAATATTTTATGGCCTTTATGTATCAAACTAATTAGTACCTTAGAAAAATAAAGTTCTAAATATAAAGTTGGTGGTTTAAGGCTCAGTAAACAGTAACCAAACAAAAGTCGTAACAGATTTTCCTCATCAAGAGTAAGATTAGCCAAAGGTTTTTTCCTTTGTTTTGTGACATTGCTTCATTTTACTCTGTTCCATCCCATTTTCTCCCACAGTTAAAAAAAAAAAAAAGATATGAGGATGTTGAATGGCCTCAAGCCATTATTGTAGGTTTGTTTCTGTTTAAGCCAAAAACCATTGAAAATAGGTCTTTAGTTCTAGCAGATTAAAGTATCAAAAATTCACATTTTCTTCAAAAAATTTCAACTGGCGAGCTTTCACACTGTAAGTTGTGTATTTTTCACCCATGTGCTTCTGCAAACGTACCTAGTGGAGAAACAAAAAGAAAATCAGTATGTAGTAGAAAGAATATTTTTTAATCTTTTACAAGAAAGGCTTTTCTTTTTTATTATAGTTTATTGTTTAGTTGGTTTCCTTATAACACCCAGTGTTCATTGTAACAAGTGCCCTCCTCCATGCCCATCACCATTTTCCCCTCTCCTCCACCCCCCATCAGTTGGTTCTCAGTATTTAAGTGTCTCTTATGGTTTGCCTCCCTCCCTCTCCATAACTATTTTTTCCCCTTCTCCTCCCCTATGGTCCTCTGTTAAGTTTCTCCTGTTCCACATATGAGTGAAGACATACGGTATCTGTCTTTCTCTGCCTGACTTATTTCACTTAGCATAACACCCTCAAGTTCCATCCACGTTGCTACAAATGGCCAGATTTCATTCTTTCTCATTGCCATGTAGAATTCCATTGTCTATATAAACCACATCTTGATCCATTTGTCACTGATGGACATTTAGGCTCTTACCATGATTTGGGTATTGTTGAAAGTGCTGCTATGAACATTGGGGTACATGTGCCTCTAGGCATCAGCACTCCTGTATCCCTTGGGTAAATTCCTAGCAGTGCTATTGCTGGGTTATAGGGGAGTTCTATTGTTAATTTTCTGAGGAACGTCCACACTGTTTTCCAAAGGGGCCNCCATCAGTTGCCTATTAGTTTTGTTGATTGTTTCCTTTGCTGTGCAGAAGCTTTTTACCTTGATGAGGTGTTACTAGTTCATTTTTGCTTTGGATTCCCTTGCCTTTGGAGATGTATCGAGTAAGAAATTGGNATTGAATGTGTAGATTGCTTTGGGTAGTATTGACATTTTAACAATATTCTTCCAATCCATTAGCATGGGATGTTTTTCCATTTCTTTGTGTCTTCTTCAATTTCCTTCATAAGTTTTCTATAGTTTTCATCATACAGTTCTTTTACATCTTTGGTTAGGTTTATTCCTAGGTATTTTACAGTTTTTGGTGCAACTGTGAATGAGATCAGTTGATTCTATTTCTGTTGCTTCATTATTGGTGTATAAAAATGCAAACGATTTCTGTACATTGATTTTGTATCCTGCAGCTTTGCTGAATTCATGGATCAGTTCTAGCAGACTTTTGGTGGTGTCTGTCGGGTTTTCCACGTAGAGTATCATGTCATTTGCAAAAAGTGAAAGTTTGACTTCATCTTTGCCAATTTTGATGCCTTTTATTTCATTTTGTTGTCTAATTGCTGATGCTAGGACTTCCAGCACTATGTTAAACAACAGTGGTGAGAGTGGACATCCCTGTCGTGTTCCTGATCTCAGGGGGAAAGCTCTCAGTTTTTCCCCATTGAGGATGATATTAGCTGTGGGCTTTTCATAAATGGCTTTTATGATGTTTAAGTAAGTTCCTTCTATCCCAACTTTCTCGAGGGTTTTTATAAAGGATACTGTATTCTGTCAAATGCTTTTTCTGCATTTATTGACAGGATCATATGGTTCTTTTCTTTTCTTAATGTGATGTATCATGTTGATTGATTTGCAAATAATGAGCCAGACCTGCAACCCAGGAATGAATCCCACTTGATCATGGTGGATAATTCTTTTTATATGCTGTTGAATTCGATTTGCAAAATTCTTGTTGAGAATTTTTGCATCCATATTCATCAGGGATATTGGCCTGTAGTTCTCTTTTTTTTTTTTGCTGGGTCTCTATCTTATTTGGGAATCAAAGTGATCCTGGCTTCGTAGAATGAGTCTGGAAGTTTTCCTTCCATTTCTATTTTCTGGAACAGCTTGAAAAGAATGGGTATTAACTCTGATTTAAATGGTAGAATTTCCTAGGGAAGCCATCTGGTCCAGGGCTCTTAGTTGTTGGGAGATTTTTGATAACTGATTCAATTTCTTCACTAGCTATGGGTCTGTTCAGATTTTCTATCTCTTCCTGTTTGAGTTTTGGTGTGTGTGTGTGTGTGTGTGTGTGTGTGTGTGTGTGTTTAGGAATTTGTCCATTTAGAAGAAAGGATTTAAAAAAAAAAAAAAAAAAAAAAAAAGAAGGGCTTTTCTAAGCATGGTTCCAGAGGTGGAAACCAGATGGGAAATACTGTCATATTTAAAAAATTTTAAACTTCAAGATATCAAAAAATAAAATCATGAGAAATTACACTGGGGAAAACTTACAACATACATGCCAAAGAATTAATACCATTAATACAATATAGAGCTCTTGGGGGACCCTGGGGGGCTCAGTCCATTAAGTGTCTGACTCTTGGTTTCAGCTCAGGTCATGATCTCACACTTCGTGGGTTCGAGCCCTGTGTTGGGCTTGGCACTGACAGCGTGGAGCCTGCTTGGGACCCTCTCCCTCCCTCTCTCTCTGCCTCTCCCCTCAACTCTCTCTCTCTCTCACTAAATCAATAAACTTTAAACAGCACATAGTTTCCCTATTTAAAAAAAAATAGAGCTCTTAGAATCAGTAAAACACAATATTAGAACATTATAATTGGTAAAACAACAAAATCAATCCTATAGATAATTCAGCAAAGCTATTCACAAATTAATACAAATAACCAATTACAGCAAATTTCAATCTAATAATAAAAAAAATAACTATGACATGACAATATATGCCTGGAATTGAAATAACACCTAATAATGTGTGAAACAGATGTCACACACCTCCTATCCAGTGCACAGAAAATGACACAGTATCACAGTGTTTGTGGTATTTCTGCCAAAAGTGCATAATCTGAATTTATTCAATAGGAAATACATCAAACAAATCCAAACCGAGGGTCACTTTATAAAACATATGGCCGATAACTCTTCAAAAATGTCCTAACTGTTCCAGATTAAATGAGAAATAATAAATATAATCCCAGTCGGTTCCATATCTGGCATGAGAGCTTGAGAAGTTTTGAAGACCCCCTCCTCAACAGAAACTGGTAAAAATTATTTTTTAAACTAACCATTTAAAATCTCTGGAAGTGGTCCTGAGGGCATACAGCAAATAAAGACATTTTTTTTTCTCAAGAAAATCCACTAAAACCCATTAAGAACAGTGAGAGCAGGGGTGCCTGGGTGGCTTAGTCGGTTAAGCGTCCGACTTTCGCTTAGGTCCTGATCTCGCGGTTCGTGGGTTTGAGCCCCGCATCGGGCTCTGTGCTGACAGCCAGCTCAGGGCCTGGAGCCTGTTTCAGTCTGTGACTCCCTCTCTCTCTGGCCCTCCCCTGCTCACGCTGTCTCTCTCTCTCTCCTAGAAATAAATAAAAAACATTTAAAAAAAAAAAAAAAGAACAGTGAGAGCAGGTGGTATCTAAGATAAGATCAACTGCCTCCCTCCCCAGTCCCTGATGAGTGAGACAAAAACTCTATCCAAGACTGTAGGCAACAACACAGGCCTCCCTTTCCATCAGCTCCTAGTCCAAAGGCAATCTTCCTGTGAGGGGCAGGACATCAGATCTCATCCTGCCTCCCTCCCCACATCTGTGGTTAAGGATACATTTTAGAGAGTGCAGCCAAGAGGTGGGAACTTCCTTTTTATACCAGGTTAGACTTGTACGATGGAGGCTGTATCTTGGGATCAAGGCTAATGAAAATACTGGGTTCCCAATCACCATTGCCCCAGACCATAACGTGAAGATTTCATGTTTAGGTGAAGCCTGACAAGAAGACCAGCCCCCCACCCCCACCCACCCAACGCTGAGCTCCTAAAGTAGGAGTGTCACTCATAGACAAGTATGCTATTGTATTCATTCCCAGCTGTGCTCAGAGACTGCCTGGGGTGAAAAGCGAGACAAAAACCACCACCAAAACTTTTCCTTAATGGGCTGACCTCATTTAGAACAGAATGGAAACATTCAAACCTACAAGTGCTCTCAAAAACTGGAAGTAGTGGTGAACGGCAACTAGGAGGAGACTGGTAGACTCGCTGGCTATATAGGCTAAACTGTGGGCCACCTACTTTGATGGAGACAACTATGAAGCTGGGAGGGGCCCCCCTGGGGTCAAAACAAATTTTAAACACTGACCCTGGGAACTATCCCTTCAAAGAATCCCAAATTTAACTGGATCAGTCTGTGGAGCAATGTGAGCTCCAGGACATTGCTGGAAACAATGTCTTCCTCCATGGGGAGGCCAGTGCCCAGACTTGTACAATCGTGTTTCTGAAATGTCCAGTTTTCAACAGACAGTTATAAGACACAGAAAAACAGGATAGTAAGACACATACACTGGGGAAAAGAAGGCGGCAAGAGAGGCACTGCCTAGGAGAGCAACCAGATGCCAGATTAACAGGCAAAGATATCATTAGAAACATGTTCACAGAACTAAAGAAAACTATGATTAACAAAGTAGTTGTAAGAACTAGATGGAAATTCTGAAGTGGAAAAGTACAATGACAAATGAAAAACTCAACAGAGAGGCTCAACAGTATATTTGATTGGCAGAAAGAAAAGTTAAGTGGGCTGTAGATCAATAAAGATTATGTAATCAAAGAACAGAGAGAAAAGAAAATGAAGAAAAGTGAACATCACTTCAGAGAAAAGTGGGACATCATTCAACACACCAACACATGTGTAATGGTACCATCAGAAGAAGAGCAAGAAAGAAGCAGAAAAAATTACTTAAAGAAATAATAGCTGAGCAATCCCTATCAAAATAACACCAGCATTCTTCACAGAGCTAGAACAAACAATCCTAAAGTTTGTATGGAACCAGGAAAGACCCCAAATAGCCAAAGCAATCTTGAAAAAGAAAACCAAAGCTGGAGGCATCACAATCCCACACTTCAAGCTGTATTACAGAGCTGTAATCATCAAGACAGTATGGTACTGGCACAAAAACACTCAGATCAATGGAACAGAATAGAGTGTGGTAGGGTTTCCTCCCTCAGGAAAGAAAAAAACCTCAATGCAACCTGGCTATATGCATATATGATAACATGCCTCATGACCTTGTAACACAAGGTCACTTAATCAGACTACATGTTTGTATGTTACCATATATGGGAGACAAAGAAGTAAAAATATATATAAAAAGCTACACCACGTGGCGTTTGGGGCTCAGTTCTTTGGGAACCCAACTGAGTGGTTCCGGCAGGAATAAAGTTGCTTCCTGGAAAGAAAAGCCTCAGCCTCACAACTCTATGGGAGAATCCTGCTACACTACTTGGGAGCTCATCTGGGATTCAGAGACAGTGTATTTCCACATCCTTTGACACCAGGGACACGAACCTTGGAGCGCCAGGAGAGGCAGCTTTGCCTGGCACCAGCAGATGGCTTGATCTGCAGGAAACTAGCCCTCCTGGCATGCCAGGGGGAGGACTCTTGCAGTTTGGGAGTTCCAGCCTGGCATTGGGTTCTGTGCTGACAGCTCACAGCCTGGAGCCTGCTTTGGATTCTGTGTTTCCCTGACTCTGTGCCCCTCCGCCACTCACACCCTGTTTCTCTCTCTCTCTCAAACATAAAAAAAATTTTTTTAATTAAAAAAAAAAGCAATTATACAATAGGTATGAAAGAGAACAGAGGAGGAAGTACCAGGACTTCATCTCACATGGACAAAAATTACCCTGGCAAAATGCCTGATGTAACTATTTTGGAATTCTGCAGTCTATTAAAGACTTGTAAGTTCCAGGGGAAGGCTGGTAAACTGTGGTTAATTTCAGTCAATTTCAGTTCCTAGCACCCCTAGCCTGGTGGCAGGCAGCTGTGCAGATGTTCCTAGAGCAACCTACACACAGCCTGTAGAGCCAGGGTAGGCAGTAAGAACTTATCCTCCATGTCCTGGGGGTCTATGTATGGACAGATGATTGCTGCTTCTGATCACAGAGTTGCAAACACAGAAGCAGGCAACCACTGTTGTAGCCCTCAGTGACAGTTACAAACCCCTCCCCTCCAGCTGAAACAACTTCCAGGGGACTTAGAAACCTGATATATATGCATAGTGGGAGTCTCAGAAGGGGAAGAAAGAGGAAGAGAGATTATTTGAAGAAATAATAGCCAAAATGTATGAAGTTTTAACAAATACATGAATATAAACTAATTCAAGAAGTTCAATAAACTCCAAGTAGGATGAAACAAACTGTTCCTACCCAGACACATTATAATCAAGCTGTTGAAAGCTGAAGAGACACAGAGAATCTTGAAACCACCAATAAAGGAGCATCTTATCACATACAAAGGATCTCCAATATGATATCAGATTTCTCATCAGAAACTGTGGAGGCCAGAAGGCAGTGGGGCAGTCTTTTCAAAGTGAAACAAAAAGAACAAAAAAAATAAATAAAAACCCAACTGTCATCCAAGAATCTTTTATCTGGCAAAGTAGTGCCATTGCAACAACATCAATGGACCTTGAAGGCATTATTCTAAGTGAAATAAGTCAGAGAAATAAAAATACTGTATGATCTCACTTATATGCAGAATCTTAAAAAAATGAACTCTCTCTCAAAATAAATAAATAAACTTGAAACAATAAAGAATACCAGTTATTCACTAAGTCTTCCAAAAAAAACAAGTGGGGGAACAGTCCCCAACTCATTCTATTAAGCCATTATTACCCTGATAACACAACCAAAGACATCACAGAAAACTAAAGACCAGTATCTTGTAAGAATATGGACAAAAGAATCTTCAACAAAATACTAGAAACATGACTCCAGAAACATATAAGTAGTAGTAGTAGTATGACCAAGTGAGGTTTATCTCAGGAATGCAAGGATGGTTTAACATCCCCAAATCAATTAATGTTATACACCCTATCAACAATTGAAAACAAAAGCCATATGATCATTGACATAGAAAGCATCTGACAAACCTAATAAGTTTCTATGATTAAAAAAAAAAACTCAACAAACCAGGAAAGAAGGAACCTTCTTCAAACTGATAAATGGTATCTATAAAAACCCACAGTCAACTAATGGTGAAAGACTGGATGCTTTCCCTCCTAGATCAGAAACAAGTCAAGGATCTCCACTTGTACCACTTCTAGCCAATACTGTACTGGAGGTTTTAGCCAGGGGAATGAGGCAAGAAAAAGAAGTAAAAGGCATTCAGACTAGAAAGTAAAACTAACTCTATTCACAGATGATATGATATTATTTAGAGAAGAATTCCAAGGAGTCCACACACACACATACGCAAAAGGATATTGAACCCAATATATAAGTTCAGCAAGGTTACAGGACACAGAGTCAAGATTTCCAAAATCAAATTTATTTCTATGCATTTGCAGTAAACAATCCCAAATAAATAAAAGAAGATTCCATTAGCATCAAAAAGAATAAAATACTCAGGAATAAATTTAACAAGAGGCAAAAAGCTTATGCTCTGAAAACTACAAAATGCTGTTTAAAGGAATTTAAGATCTAAAATTTAATAAACTTAAAATCACCTCATGTTTCTGAATAGGAAGTCTTAACTTTGTTGAGATGATAATACTCCACAAATTAAACTGCAGATTTAATGCAATCCCTATAAGAATCCCAGCTGGCTTCTTTGAAGAAACTGACAAGCAAATTCTAAAATGCATAGAACTGTAAGGAACCCAGAATAGCTAGAACAAGTTTGAAAAGTAAAAAGTTGGAGGACTCATCTATCTTGATTTCAAAACTTAACTACAAATCAACAATTAACAGGACTGTATGGTACTGCTATAAAGACAGACACAGATTAAAGGAACAGAATTGAGAGTCCAAAAATAAGCCCAAGCATATATGCTCAACTTGTTTTTTTTTTTTGACCAGGGGGCAGAACAGTCTTTCCAACAAATGGTGGCCAGACAACAAGATAGCCACATACATAAGAATGAAGATGGACCTTTACTCCATACAATATACAAAAATTAACTCAAAATACATCAAAGACCTAAATGTACAGACTAAAACTATAAACCTTTTACAAGAAAACATAGAGGTAAACCTACATGATCTTGGATTTGGCAAAAGATTCTTTGATGACACCAAAAACACAAGCAGCAAAAGAAAAATAGGGGCGCCTGGGTGGCTCAGTCAATTGAGCATCCGACCTCGACTCAGGTCATGATCTTGCAGTCTGTGAGTTCGAGCCCCGTGTGGGGCTCTATACTGACAGCTGAGAGCCTGGAGCCTGCTTCAGACTCCATGTATGTTTCCCTCTCTCTCTGCTCCTCCCCTCCGTTCACATGCTGTTTCTCTCCATCTCTCAAAAATAAACATTAAGAAATAAAAATAAATTGGACTTCATCAAAAATGAAAATTTTTGTGTTTCAAAGAACACTATCAAGAAAGAAAAAAGACATTCTTCCATTCCTGCAGAATGGGGAAAAATATTTACAGATCATATATTTGATACTATGACTTATATCTAGAATATATAGAGAATTCCTACAACTCATTAATTAAAATATAAATAACTCAATTGAAAAATAGGCAAAGAACTTGAGTAGACATACCTCCAAAGAAAATATACAAAATGCAAAGTAGTACATGAAAAGATGCTCAACATCATTAGTTGCAATCCAGGAAATGCAAATCAAAACCACAATAAATACCACTTCCACCTGCTAGGATGGCTAACAAGTGTTGACTAGGATGGCAAGAAATCAGAACAAAACGATGCAGCTGCTTTAGACAGTCTGGAATTGGGGCTTGGTTAAGCATCCAACTTGAGCTCAGGTCATGGTCTCATGGTCCATGGGTTTGAGCCCTGCATCGGGCTCTGTGCTGACAGCTCAGAGCCTGGAGCCTGCTTCGAATTCTGTGTATGTCTTTCTCTGTCCCTACCCCACTCCCCCACTTGTGCTCTCTCTCTGTCTCTCTTTCTCTCAAAACTAAATAAGCATTAAAAAAAAAAATGAAAAAGAACATAGTCTGAAGCTCCTCAAACATTTAAATGTAGACTTACCATGTGACCCAACAATTCCACTCTCCTAGTTATACATCCAAGGGAACTGAATCCACACTGAAGCTTACACACCAATGTTTATACCAGATTTAGTCACAACAGGTACAAGGTGGAAACAACCAAAATGTCCATCAACTGATAAAGAGAGTAAACAAAATGTGGTATATCCACACAACAGAATACTGTTAAGCCATAAAAAGGAATGAGGTACTGATACCTGCTCCTATACACATGAACCTTGAAGACATTATGCTAAGTGAAAAAAGTCAGTCACAAAAAACTATATATTTTATAGGATTCTATTAAATGAAATGTCCAAAATAGGCAAATCTATACAGAGAGAAGGCAGATTTAGTGGTTTCTTAGGATTGGAAGGAAGAGAGGATAGGATACCAATAGCTAAAAGTACAAGGTTTCATTTAAAAAAAATTTTTTTTTAATGTTTTCTCCATTTCTGAGAGAGACAGACAGACAGAATGAGCAGGGGAGGGTCAGAAAGAGGGGGAGACACAGAATCCCAAGCAGGCTCCAGGCTCCAAGCTAGCTGTCAGCACAGAGCCCGACGCGGGGATTGAACCCACACACTGTGAGATCATGACCTGAGCCTAAGTCGGACGCTCAACCGACTGAGCCACCCAGGCGCCCCTAAGGTTTCATTTTAAGGAGACAAAAATATTTAAAATTGACTGTAATGATATATATATTTGTGAATATATATTGAATATATTAAAAACCACTGAATTGTACACTTAAAAATTTTTTTTAACATTTATTTATTTTTGACAGAGAGAGAGAACACAAGCAGCAGAGGGGCAGGAAGAGAGGCAGACAGAGGATCTATCCCAAAGTAGGGTCAAACTCATGAACAGTGCGATCATAACCTGAGCCAAAGTCTGACACTTAACTGACTGAGCCATCCAGGCACCCTTGAAGTGTACACTTTAAATGCATGAACTGTGGCGCCTGGATGGCTCAGTTGGCTGGGCGTCCGACTTTGGCCTAGGTCATGATCTCACCGTTCCAGAGTTCGAACCCCGCACTGGGCTCTATGCTGACAGCTCGGAGCCTGAAGCCTGTTTCTGATTCTGTGTCTCGCTCGGTCTCTCTGCCCCTTCCCCATTCACACTCTGGTCTGTCTCCCTCAAAAATGAACATTAAAAAACAAAAATTTTTTAAAAATGTGTGAATTGCATGTTATGTGAATTACACCTTTAAAAACTATTTTAAAAGGTAATCCTTTATTTAATGCAATCACAGTTGAGTTGAATCAACTGAATCCTAGAACAGAATGATTTTTTTTTCTTTTGCTATAAAGGATAGCAGTACGATAATTCATGAAATTTAAATAATGTCCGTAGATTAGGTAGTGGTATTATATCAGTGTTAATTTTCTGAATTTGATCACTGTGCTGTGGTTATGTAAGGACGTATTCTTGTTTTTAGGAAATACAATGACGAATTTAGGGGTGGAGGGCCATCATGTCTACAACATTCTAACAAATGGACAGAAAAATAATTATACGTGTGGAAAAAAGAATAATGAAGCAAAAGTGGTAGAATAGTAATATTAGGGAATATAGATAAGGAGTATTCATGAATTCTTTATACTATTTTTGCAACTTTCTGTTAGTCTAAAATTATTTTAAAATAAAAAATTAAAACAACACAATAAGCCCATTTATTATTAAATTGCTGGAGAAGTGACATTCAGTGGCTGTCCAGAGCAATGGATTTTCCATCCTGGAACCATGGCCCAGTTTCTCTATAACCCTGCAGAGAAGGCCGCAGTGCTGCTGTGACTTACTCTAAGCACTGACTGGCCACATTTTGGCACTATGCTGGTTTCTCGAACTAGTCTCTGCTGAGATCCCTACATCTACTCAGGGCTTGAAAAAAATAGTCAAGAGTGCTCAGACTGACAGCTTCCAACAGCTCACAGTCAAGGAAACTGCTGAATAGATTGGTCGCCACTGAGGTGTGGATGTGTTTTTTTTTTTAACTTATTTAAATCCAAGTTAGTTAACATACAGTGTAATAATGATTTCAGGAATAGAATTTAGTGATTGACCACTTACATATAACACCCAGTGCTCATCCCAACAAGTGCCCCCCTTAATGCCCATTGTATTTGGCCCATCCCCCACAAACCCGCCACCCTCAGCAACCCTTAGTTTGTTCTCTGTATTTGAGTCTCTTATGGTTTGTCTCCCTGTTTTTATATTATTTCTGCTTCCCTTCCCTTATGTTCAACTGTTTTGTTTCTTAAATTCCACCTAAGTGATATCATATATTCCTTTCTCTGACTGACTTATTTTGCTTAGCATCATACACTCTAGTTCCATCCACATAATTGTAAATGGCAAAATATCATTCTTTTTGATCACCAAGTAATATTCCATGGTGTGTGTGTGTGTGTGTGTGTGTGTGTGTGTGTGTGTGTGTATGTGTATATATGTGTGTGTGTGTGTGTATATATATATACATGTATATATATACACACACACACACACACATATGCCACATCTTCTTTATCCATTCATCTGTCAATGGACATCTGGGGCTCTTTCTATACTTTGGCTATTGTCGATAGTGCTGCTATAAACACTGGGGTGCATGTGCCCCTTTGAAATAGCATACCTGTATCCCTTGGATAAATACGTAGTGGCGCAATTGCTGGATCATAAGGTCATTCTATTTTTAATTTTTTGAGGAGCCTCCATGCTGTTTTCCAGAGTAGCTGCACCAGTCTGCATTCCCACCAGCAGTGCAAAAGAGATCCTCTTTCTCTGCATCCTCACCAACATCTGTTGTTGCCTGAGTTGTTAATGTTAGCCGTTCTGATGGGTGTGAGGTGGTAGCTCACTGTGGCTTTGATTTGTATCTCCTTGTTGATGAAGGATATTGAGCATCTTTTCATGTGTCTGTTAGCCATCCGGATGTCTTCTTTGGAAAAAAGTCTATTCGTGTCTTTTGCTCATTTCTTCACTGGATTATTTGGTTTTTGGGTGTTTGATAAGAGTTTGATAAGTTCTTTATAGATTTTGGATACTAACCCTTTACCTGATATGTCATTTGCAAATATTTTCTCCCATTCTGTCCGGTGCCTTTTAGTTTTGCCAATTATTTCCTTCACTGTGCAGGTTTTTATCCTGATGAGGTCTCAAAAGTTCATTTTTGCTTTTGTTTCCCTTACCTCCAGAGACATATCAGGTAAGAAGCTGCTGCAGCCAAGGTCAAAGAAATTGTTGCCTGTTTTCTCCTCTAGGATTTTAATGGCTTCCTGTCTTATGTTAGATCTTTCAACCATTTTAAGTTTATTTTTGTTTATGGTGTAAGAAAATGGGTCACACCTCTATCCCTTGGCTCAGGTTCATTCTTCTGCATGTCATTGTCCAGTTTTCCCAACACCATTTGCTGAAAAGACTTTCCTGCTTTGTCCAAGATTAGTTGGCCATACTGGCTGTTTTTGTGCCAGTACCATACTATCTTGATGATTATAGCTTTGTAATACAGCTTGAAGTCTGGAATTGTGATGCCTCCAGCTTTGGTTTTCTTTTTCAATATTACATTGGCTAATCAGGGTTTTTCCTGGTTCCATACAAATTTTAGAATTGTTTGTTCTAGCTCTGTGAAGAATGCTGGTGTTATTTTGATAGAGACTGCAGTGTGGATGTGGTTTTATGTCAGGGAGATCATAGGTAAGCATGGCATTGTTGGCTATAATATTTGAAGACCAATCTTTAACATCTGTTTATATTTGGTTTATTATTTGAGTGTTCTTGGAACATGTGTGTTCATACTGATGTTTGGATAAAGTAAGGTAATGTATCAAAAATAATATAAACTGGTGGAGAAGCAACTGTATTTCTAGGAATTTAAGGCTTTATTGTTGCTATTATTATCACCAAACAACTAGAAATACAAATTTTTATAAAGTAAAGCTAGTCAAAAAAATGTTTGTTCAGGCATTTCTACTACTCTGAAAATTTTTTTTCCTTTTTATGTTTTTTTTTTAACATTTATTTATTTTTAAGAGACAGAGACAGAGCATATGTGGGGGAAGGGCAGAGAGAGAAAGCAAGACACAGAATCTTAAGTAGGGTCCAGGCTCCGAGTTGTCAGCACAGAGCCTGATGTGGGACTTGAACCTATGGACTGCATGATCGTGACCTGAGCCCAAGTCAAGACGCTTAACTGACTGAGCCANATGACTCACTGGAGAATAATCTGTATGACCCAAAGCAAGTGGTCATCCCAATCAGGAAATAGCTCTGGGACAGTAGGAAAAGAGCAGTGGTCTCAAAAGTACAGGATTGATCAAGTGATTGTGACCACAAGAAGCTGGCTGTGCTTCTAAGCTCAGTTGTACCATTATGTAAAAATACATGCTATAAAACTGAGTACAGTATAATTCTGTTTGGCTTAAAAAAAAAAAGGTATGATACATATATATGGATGTGATGGATATGTATATACACAGCAAACTAAAGACATATATATAAGAGAATAAAAGACAGTATCGAAACAGTAGGGGTAGAGAACCCACAGAGGCTCCACACTTAGTGCAGAGCAGAGCCCAATGTGGGGCTCAATCCCATGAACTGCGAGATCATGACCTGAGCTGAAATCAAGTTTTACATCTTTAACCAACTGAGCCACCCAGGTGCCGGCTGGTTAAGGCTGGTTAAGGCTGGGTTAAATCCCAGCTGGTATTTTTAAAAAAATTTTTTTTATTGTTTTATTTATTTCTGAGAGAGAGACAGCATGAGCAGGGAAGGGTCAGAGAGAGAGGGAGACACAGAATCTGAAACAGGCTCCAGGCTCTGAGCTAGCTGTCAGCACAGAGCCCGACGTGGGGCTCAAACCCCCGAACGATGAGATCATGACCTGAGCCGAAGTCAGATGCTCAACCGATTGGGCCACCCCGGGACCCCCCAGGTGGCATTTTTATAAAAATTAACAAGTTGATCCTAAAATTCACATGGAAATGCAAATAATAGCTAAAACAGTCTTGATAAAGAAAAGTTAAAGGACTAACATTCCTGATTTCAAAACGTACTACAAAGTTACAGTAAGAAAGACAATATAGTATAGACATAAACAGAGACACAAATCAATGGAACATAATTCAGAGTCTAGAAATAAACCTTACATTTTTGTTTTTGAACTGATTTTCAACAAGGATGCCACAACAACTTGGTAGGAAAAGAAGTGTGCTAGGACAACTGGCTATCCACATGTGGAAGAATGAAGATACAGCCCTTCCTTATACAATACAAAACATTAACTCAAAGGGATTACAGACCTACTTGTAAGAATTTGTATGATAAAACTCTTAGAAGATAGCAATAAATCTTCATGACCTTAGTTTAGGCAAAGCCTCTTAGATATGACACCAAAATCACAAGTGACAAAAAACAAAATAGGTAAGTTAGACTTCAACAAAATTAAAACCTTTTGTGCTGCAAACAATGCCATCAAGAAAGTGAAAAAAAAAAAAAACTTTTTGCAAATCACATATCTGATAAAGGACTTGTATCTAGAATATGTAAACAACTCCTACAACTCAACAATAAAAAGATAAATAACAATTTTAAGATATGTAAAAGGTCAGAATAGATGTGTCTCTAAAAAAGACATACGACTGACCAACAGGCACTAAAGATGCCAATATCATTACCCACTAGGGCAAAGCAAATCAAAACCTTAATGAGATCTCATTTCCTACCTGCTAGGATGGCTATAATCAAAATGATGACACTGACAAGAATGTGGACAAATTAGAACCCTCACACATTGCTGGTAGGAATGTAAATTGGTGCAGCTGCTTTGGAAAACAGTCTGGCAGTTCTTCAAAATGTTAAACGCAGACTTTCCATATGATTTAGCAAATTCCACTCCTAGGTACATACCCAAGAAAAATGAAAACATTATGTCCACACAAAAACTTGTCCACAAATGTCACAGCAGCATTATTCATAATAGCCAAAAAATGGAAACAACCTAAGTGTCCATCAGCTGATGAACAGATAATCAAAATATGGGACAGCTATAGAATGGAATAGCATTTGACTATATAAAACAATGAAGGATGTGATATATGCTACCACGTGCATGAATCTTGAAAACTTTATGCTGAGAGAAGCCAATCACAAAAGACCATATGATTCCACTTAAATGAAATGAAATGTCCAGAATAGGCAAATCTATAGACCTAGGAATATCAGTGGTTGCTCAGGGGTGGAGGGCTTGGGGGACAATGGAGAGTGATGAGTACAGGCTTTGTTTTGGAGGTATTAAATGTTCTAACATCGGTTGTGGTAATGGCTGTACAATTCTGCAAACATACTAAAAACCACTGAACTATGTGCTTTAAATGGGTGAAAGGTATAGTATGTTAATTATACTTCAAAAGTCCATTAAAAAGAATTCCACAGTATAAGCAACTGACACATTAGGCTGATGGGACACTCACCTCTCTCTCCACTTCATCCTCCTCTTCCAAAAGATTATACACCTGCTCTAAAAGTTGAATCCCCAGGCCCTGGATTACATCAGCTCTCAAGACTTCAACCATTCTTCTGATCTTTTCAGAACCTGGCATGATAGCTAAAGAGAAATAACAAAGATAGGGAAAAATAAACACTTCATTGCAGCAAGAACATGTTTTTGTCAAAATCTTGTCATGTTAAGATTCTTTTCATTTTGAGAAAAGCTTGGTTTAATCACTTAATGTATTTTTAATGACTATAAGTATATACATGAGCTTACACTTCATGTCTTGTTACCAACCTTATAAACCTAAAATCCACAACTATCTAATTTGAAGAAAAGCCACATAAAAATACTAACATGCATTTTATTTATATTTATTTTTTAAAAACAATTTGCATGCAACTTTTGAGGAACACAAATGTTGCATAACATAAGATATGCCTTTTATGGAGCTATTCAAACCAAATATAAAAAAAGCAAAAAACTTTTGAGAGCATTAGCTTCTTGGCGTGACACATTTCTCCAATAAACATGCTTTCCAGTTTGCTGAAAAAGAATAAACTGATCACCAGGAGGTAGCTCTTTAAAATGGAGTTCCTCAGCTTCTTCTGCAACCTTCCCATGAAGTATCAGCGTATCTCGATACTTCCGATGAAGTTTAAATTCTGACACTGGATCTGGAACCAGGAGATCTTCACAGCTCTCCTTAGGGTCCAATTTTAGGGTCTGAGTCATCAATTGGACCAAGTCACTCATTTCATTTGTATGACCTTTCCTGGGGGGAAAAATAAGTCCCCTTGTGATTTCACTGGCTTTATGAGAATTTTTCATCAAAAAATTAGATGCAAAACAACCTATAGGAAGTTCTGCCTTAAATAGGCAAGTAGCTCTTATAGACAGACCCTTCCATAAATAATAAGTATAAACCCAACAAAATACAAAACCCAAGTATGTGAAGACAATGGAGAATATACAAAACCTGTACACAGGTTCTGGAGGGAGCGTCAACATCTTTTAGCCTAAGGACCACAGGCAGCTACAGTACAAAACCCACAGTCTTTCTGGTCTGCAGAACCAAAGGACGAAGTTCAATCATGGCCGCTAGAGAGAGAAATCTTAGAAAAGAAAGAACCAGAAAGAAGAAGCTCCAGGTTCTATGTATAAATTCTGGCCAACTATTTTTAAGTAACTTAATTCCATCCACGTACAAAGTTCAAGAATATTTAAAGCAATGCAAAAATACCAGCTCCCAATGAGATAAAATTGACAATGTCTGGCATCCAGTCAAAAATATCAGACATCCAAAGAAGCAGGAAAAAGCACACTTTTATAAAGAGGAAAAAAAATCAGTTAATAGAAACAGCCCCAAAAGGGACACAAGTGACAGAATTAGTTGATAAGGACTTTTAAGTGGTTATTATAAATATATTCCGTATGTCCAAGGTAGAGGAAAGCATTAACATCTTAAGGAGAAGCATGGAAGATATAAAAAGACCCAAATGGAACTCCTGGAAATTGAAAGTACACTGTGTTAAATATATGAGATAGGATTAACAACCTAGATGCTGTAGAAGAAAACACTAGTGAACTCAAAGATATGGCAGTAGAATCTACGAAAAACGAAACAGAAAAAAAAATCTGAAAAACATGAACACCATCAGTCAGCTGTGGGACAACTTTAAACAACTTAATATATAGGTAATTAAAATCCTCAAGGCAAGAGGGGATCCAAAATGTTTTTGAAGAAGTAACAGCTAAAATTTTTACAAATCTGATGAAAATTATAAACCCATAGATCTTAGAAAACATTCTATAAGAATTCCTAATGAAATCAGATATGTTCATTAGAAGAGATATTTTAGCTCTAACATGTACTAAAACCCATTTACAATACTATCAATGATGACACCACAGGTCTGAACACTACGATAAACGTATACTTAGGTTTAATTCAAATAGAAATTGTTTATGAAAAGAGAGAGAAAAACAAGAACTTACCGTTCCTTGGAATCCCCATCTGATTTATCAGTTGAACTTGTAGAAGAACTTAATTCATCCTCAGAGAGACAGTGGATGAGTTTCCTTTCCTATTAGTGTTTGGAAAAACACAATTCCACATGACAACACAACCAGAATGTAATGCAAGCAACACTCTTAGAAGCAATTGTCTACATATAACACACACGTAGCTCCAATTTAACAGGACAAGCTAATGATATAAAAATTGAAGTTACTTTCCCCAAATGATGTCCCAGTTCACCCATAAAGAACACAAGTGAACCATGAAGAACATGAGGGTGAAATTTTACAAGGCCCTGGAAAGTCTCAGCTATGAAGAAATGTCCTTTCGGGAGGAGAACGGACAAACAGTTCCAGTACTCCAACTCCCAAGCAGAGGTCTGATGCCCTAAAGAATTTTAAACTAGAAAAAATGCCACCTAAATAAAAGCAACCTCAGTTTGTTTATATCAGAGACTCTTTGTTAAAATACTTTTTTAAAGAAAATTTTTAACACTTATTTATTTTTTTGAGACACAGAGCATGAGCAGGGGAGGGCAAAGAGGGAGGAAGACACAGAATTCAAAGTAGGTTCCAGGCTCTGAGCTATCAGCCCAGAGCCTGACACGGGGCTCGAACTCATGAACTGCAAGATCACGAGCTGAGCAGAAGTCGGCCACTTAACCAACTGAGCCACTCAGGCGCCCCTAAAGTACTTTAAAGGAGTACTTGATTTAATTACACGCAAACCTTACAACTTTGAAACAACCACATGCGAAGTAACTGCTTGAAGTAACTGCTTGAGCTAAAGCCGACCCTTAAACCTTACAACTCTGGAAAATGGAGAAGACTGCCATAATTAGTGAAACAACTTACTCATAGAATATTGTTAAAGAAACAAGTCTTCCTTACTTTCAAGAGCAGGGAGTTTCTTTTTTTAAAAAATAATTATATGCTCTTAGAAATAATGTCATAAAGCGCAATACAGAAAAACGGATCATCATTCCTAGGGTATCATTACGCAGAAAAGTGACCATGGGTTGGAAACCTGCAATTACCCATTTAGCCACCAGATGCTGCCCCTACATCATCCCTAGGCGAGAAGGTAAGTTTTGTTGACACAAACAAGAAACTGAGCAAAGATAAGCAAGTGAGACTAAAATTTGGCCAGGCAAGTGTGTATATTGGTTACACAGTAGGATAAGCAAAATGTTACCTAGAGGAAGCCCTTTAAAGTCTTGTTTTAAAGACTATCTAAAGAAAAGATAGTAACTAAGCTGCCAATTGCTTATAAGAGCATCTGTAAAACTCATCCCCTTAATGGTGCAAAATAATCTTTTTAATTATTATTCACCAGTTTTCTCCCTTACCAAGAGTGAAAAGGTAGGGTGCCTCGGTGGCTCAGTTAGTTAAGCATTTCAGCTCAGGTCATGATCTCACAGTCGTGAGATCAAGCCCCATGTTGGGCTCCATGTCCATGCTTAAGAGTCTCTCTCCCTCTGCCTTTAACTCACATGCACGCTCTCTCGAGCGCGGTCTCGCTCTCTCTCTCTCAAAATAAAAAAAGAGTGAAAAGGTAGGCCAGTTCTGTCCCAGAAATAAATGGAGCTGACAGTTACGAGGCTTGCTGTGTTAACCTCGTCATGTATTAGGCTAGACATGTCCCCCTTTCCATAGAACTATGTAATATACCTGAGCCACACTGCAGTCAGAAGACAACCACTGGCCAGAGATGGGCTGGCCTTCTTCTGGTGGTTTCCATGGTCCTGATGCACTCAGAGAAGCTCTCCTCACTGAAGGGCCTGAAAAAGTGACCACTCCAGTGGTTGTTTGTGGTGGGTTGGCCCCAACAGAAGAGGGCCTTACACGGGATATGAAGGATACCCTGCCAGAAGTACCTCAGACAGCATATTCATCATCACTCTGGTGTCTGACACCTCAGTTCAAACCTCAGCTCTAGGTCTACTGGTGCTGTGACCCTGGGCAAGTTATTTAAGCCCTCCAAGCCTCAGTTTCCTCAGTTGCAAAATGGAGATAATGCTGCCTGCCTTTGACAGCTACGGTAAACATGAGATGAGAGAATGCTCTTAAAAGGCTTACCATAATGCTTGAGACATAGTTGGCATTCAATACATGGAAACTGCTAATATTGCATTTAGATTATAGTGATAAGAATGACTGCAGCCCTCAGCCCAGGGCAGCACCATTCTCCCAGCTTCCTCCCTCTGTTCCTGAGAAGAGAGCACTCTTGACCAGCAGAATCTGAACATGGAAACAAATTGAACACTCACTCCATTTCCTGTCTGAAATCTCCCAGGAGTTAATGCCACTCAAACCCCTCTTGCTCTCTTTTTAATATCCTTTTCCTCTGATAATACAAGTTCCAGACCCAACAGCCACATATGCCAGTATTTTAAAAGGCTTTACTAAGAAATTTCAAAAATTTTTCCAAATCTGTTTCCCAGGTGGATTACTGATGCTGAAAATTCTTCACATCTACTGATGCTGAAAATTCTTCACATCTCACAGTCAGAACCGATGCTACATCCATAAGCCATACCAAGAACCTCCAGTAGATGAAGGGAAGAGAAAACTTTACCTGAGGGGAACACCTCTTCCCGTGACTGCTTTAGTCGCCTCCTCTCTCTTGCTGATAATGGTCGATCCTTTTAAAGAAAGTCAGTTACTTTCATTCCTACTATTTTTATAACAGCTGGAATGCATGACATTATCATCCGGCACTATAGGACAGGCCTTCCACAGGCCTTGAAAGGAGTGTCTGTTTAAAACCAGTCCACATCATGGTTACAACTACTGGCTAGAATGATCAGAACCCTCATTTCTGGGAAGTACTCATTTTTGGAAGGGTAAATGGAAAATTTTGCATTTCCTACATTCAGAATCTACTTTGCCCTCCTTAATTAAGTGGATGCAACCATCTTTGGAACTACAGAACCTGTCCATTTCAATCAAAGCTTCTGCTGAGAATCACAAACTTATCCCCCTCCACTGTTTGGCAAAAAGCAGGGCTAAGATGTTTTAACAGAAAACCTCACAATATATGTAGGATTTTTACAACTAAAAGGTTTTATAAGGTTTTTAAAAAATCCAATATACACTCCCACAAACCTTTGAGGATTGCACCTCCCTGCTCCTTGAACAGCTCACAGCAGACCCAATGACCACTTTACTTTGATTTTCAGCATCTTTTTGTGATAATGTGATATCCGTTTTTCCAATAGTGGGAAGAGAAGGCAAAAGTCGAGGAGGAGCCTCCTGGAACTTAAATAATTAAAAAGGGGGAGGTGGGAATTATCCATTTCATACATAACCATCTCCAAAGTTCCCCTACCAGGAAGTCTCCTATGTATTTGACAGTAATTTACTCTCAAAAACTTCAAAACACTGCATTTTATTGGAAAGAAACTCTGCCAAAAGTGAATTACCATCCGAAAAGCTTATAGACAGGGGACTGGTGAAAGTCACTTCAAGAAATGAGGTGTCGACATGATTTTATGCAGAAGATAAGGGAGAAACTATTCACCAGTATAACACAGGAGGGATCAGAGATTTACTCTTGTTAGCCGGTTCCTTTAACTGTCAAGAGGATTTGTTCTTTTTTTTTTTTTTTTTTAATGTTTTATTTATTTCTAGGAGAGAGAGAGAGAGAGACAGCGTGAGCAGGGGAGGGTCAGAGAGAGAGGGAGTCACAGACTCCGAAACAGGCTCCAGGCTCTAAGCTGGCAGTCAGCAGAGAGCCCGACGCGGGGCTCGAACCCACGAACCGCGAGATCATGACCTAAGCGAAAGTCGGACGCTTAACCGACTAAGCCACCCAGGCGCCCCGGATTTGTCCATTTTTGATGGAAAAGATAAAATCTTTACTCTATTTCCAACTCAATGACATTTGAAAACTAGTATTTAGCTTCTTACCATTGCTACCCCTTTCCATACATTCCTTGAATTTCTTATGTGCCTTTCTGGCAACTGTTAATCATTCTAAATAAAGTCTATTTCCCAAGCAGCAGCACAATGACTTACTCCAAAGAGATCTCTGCTGACCTGCGTCCTTTCCCCAGTGTGTCCAGGCTGTTCTCTCTTCTTCTGTCGTCGCTGTCGAGAGAGGGAAGGCTCAGACCCGGAGGTGTGTGGCTGTAAACCTGGGTTGGTCCTGTCTGGTTTTCCTAGGACACATTCACCAGTAACTTGATCCTTAAAAATAATAAAATGAAATAAACAAAAAAGGAAACAATAATGAGATAGTCTTTTGAACTTCCAAATGGCCAAACTATTCTAAAATTATAAATAGAAATGAGGAATGTCTTTCTCAAAATGAATGCTCATTTTGGTGTGGACGGGCAAAGACTAAATGCTGACATTGGTTATCCACATTTTCTGGCTTTTTTTCCTCTTTTCCCAAATAAAAGTAAGTATTTTAATTAAATTACTCAGACTGTTATTACCCAAAACTACTGGTGTTCAATTCATGTTTTAAAAACTTCTTTTCATAACTCTTAATGAGATTTCTATTCAGAAAACTAGGAAATGTTTTAAATGAAATCCAATTTAATATATACATACTTCCCAAGTAAACATCAGTTATTTCAATACACCCTAGAAAGCACCAAGAAAAGAGCACTGGGTTTGGAGTCGGGTGGAATCCTAATCAAGAAACTTAATATCCCTGAACCTCAGTTTCCTCCTCGATAAAGGTGTATAATGCCTCACACACTGCATGACTGATAGAGGGCTGGAGGAGATGGTGCATTAAAGCACTCAGGACTCTGTCTAGCATATACTAGATGCTCAAAAAATGGGAGCTATTACTAGCAGTAGTGATGATAAAGTAAATTACCTTCTAAGTTATAAAGATCACAAAGGACTTAGTATTTTATTTGGATAGCTGGTTTTAGAAACAAATGCATACAAATTATTAAAATAAAAATAAAATAGATTTTTACCTTTCTTTCCTTTTTTTTTTTTAAAGAGAGACAGAGTATGCAAAAGCAGGGAAGAGGAACAGAGAGAGAGAGGAGGAACAGAGAGAGAGAGAGAGAGAACGAACCCCCAGCAGGCTCCATGCTGAGTGTGCAGCCCAGCGCGAGGGTCAACCCCACAGCTCTGGGATCATGGCCCCAACCAAAATCAATAATCAGATGCTCAACCAACTGAGCCACCCAGGTGGCCTTTATGTTTACTTCTTAAACAATTTTTAACTCTCAGAACATCTACCTTTTCAGGTAGACGGACACTGTTAATTGAATCTCATTCAATCAAGAGCTTCTGTGTGATACATTTTAGAAAGCAAAACAATGTAATGTTAATACAAGGTAAGGTTGCTTTCTTTTAAATTTTTTAAATGTTTATTAATTTATTTTTTGAGAGAGTAAGAATTTGTGTAAGCAGGGGAAGGCAGAGGCGGGGGTGGGAGAGAGAGAGAGAGAGAGAGAGAGAGAGAATCCCAAGGAGGCTCCATGCTGTCAGCACAGAGCCCAACATGAGGCTTGAACTCACAAACTATGAGATCATGACCTGAGCCAAAATCAAGAATCCGACACTTAACCAACTGAGCCATCCAGGTGCCCTGCCCTGAAGTTGCTTTCTACGTCATTATCATCTACCATTTAGATTCTCTGGCAAACACAAACTAACAATTCTTGTAAGACAATAATTTACAGGGGCGCCTGGGTGGCTTAGTCGGTTAAGCGTCCGACTTCGGCTCAGGTCATGATCTCATAGTTCGTAGGTTCGAGCCCTGCATTGGGCTCTGTGCTGACTGCCAGCTCAGAGCCTGGAGCCTGTTTCAGATTCTGTATCTCCCTCTCTGTCTCTGACCCTCCCCTGCTCACGCTGTCTCTCTCTCTCAGAAATAAATAATACATTAAAAAAAATTTTTTAAAGAAAATAATTTACAAATTTATTATTTTGAGTACATGTAACATTATACATAAAATACAGCAAATGATTACATTTTTGCAATATTACACAATAAGCTAGCTGAACAAGGAGACCAATGAAAATCAACAGTGATACAATTCTGCACAGTGATATAAATGTTTCTCTGCTGATAAGTATAGGCTGTTCGAAATAAAGTTTATACAGGTACAGGAATGACACAACAAGTGACTTAGGGAATTTCTCTATGAATTCCAATCGGTCCTAAAAAAGTTCTTCTACCTTGATCAATAAAAACAATAACAAGAAAAAAAGAGGAAATGCTGGACATGAAGTTCTATCAGAAAAACAAGAAACCCCTGTGATATATAAAAAGAAAGATTGTGATCAGGAATAAGACAAAGATGTCCACTCTCACCACTTCTACTCAACACTGTACGGGAGGTTCTAGCCAGGGCAATGAGACAAGAAAAAGAAAGGCATCCATATCTGAAAGGAAGAAATAAAACTATCTCCATTTGCAGATAACATGATATTATATTCAAAAAATTCTACAGTTCATTATAAAAAAAAATATTCAAGGGCGCCTGGGTGGCTCAGACCATTAAGCATCCAACTCTTGATTTCGGCTCAGGTCATAATCTCAAGGTTTGTGAGATCGAGCCCCACATTGGGCTCTGTGCTGGCGGCACAGAGCCTACTTAGAATTCTCTCTCTCCTTCCCTCTGCCCCTCCTGTGCTTGCACTCTGTCTCTCTAAATAAACATTAAAAAAATATATTAGAATAGATAATACATGAGTTCAAGGCTGTAGGACATCAGACCAATATTAAAAAATGAACCGTATTTCTATACACAAAGAACACTATGAAGATAAAACTAAAATAACTCCATTTATAGTGGTATCAAAAGGAATAAAATATCTAAAAATGAATTTCATAAAAGAAGTGCAAGGCTTGTACACTAAACAGCAAAAAATCAGTGTAAGAAATTAAAGACCTACATAAACAGAAAAGCATCTCATGTAATGGACTATAAGCCTTACATATTAAGATAGCAATATACTGGAAATGATCTACAGATTCAATGCCTACTGAAATCTCAGCCCTTTTTGCAGAAACTGACAAGCTGCAAATTCATAGGGAAATGCAAATGACCCCAAATAGCCAAAGCAATACTGAAAAATAAGAATAAAATTGGGGGGTGCCTGGGTGGCTCAGTCGGTTAAGTGACTGACTTTGTCTCAGGTCATGATCTCATGGTTCGTGAGTTTGAGCCCTGTATGGGCTATCTGCTCTCAGCACAGAGCCTGTTTTGCATCCTCTGTCTCCCTCTGTTTCTGTCCCTCCCCTGCGTGTGTGCACACATGTGCGCACACCCTCTTTCCCAAAATAAACATTAAAAAAAAAAAGTTGGAAGACTCCAACTTCTCAATTTCGAAACTTAGTACAAAGCTACAGTAATTAAGACTGTGTTACTGACAGGAGGACAGACACACTGATCAACAGAACAGACCTGAGAGTCTAGAAATAAACCATTACATTTATAGTCTATTGATTTTCAACAAGAATGCCAAGACAATTCAACAGGGAAAGAATAATCTTTTAATGAATGGTGTTAAGACAAGCTGATATTCATACAAAAATATGAAGCTGGACCCCTTCTTCACACCATACACAAAAATTTAACTCCAACGGATCACAGACTTAAATGTAAGAGCTAAAACTATAGCCTTTTAGGAGAAAGCATAGGGACAGGTGTCCATAACACCAAAAGCACAAGTGACAAAAGAAAAAATAGACAAAACTGGTTGCATCAAAATTACAAACTCTTGTGCTTCAAAGGATACCATCAAGAAAATGAAGAGAACTCACAGAAAGAGAATATCTTCAAATCTTATACCTGGTAAGGGACTGATATCTAGAATAAAGAACTCTTACAATTCAACAATAAAAAGATAAATAAACCAGTTAAAAAGTGGGTAAAGGATCCGAAACGTATTTCTCCAAAGTAGGTATATAAAGGGCCAATAAACACATGAAAAGATGCTGAATACCATTAGTCATTAGGGAGATGCAAATCAAAACCACAATAATGTACCACTTCACATTCACTAGGATAAGCAAGGGGGAAAAAATGTAGAAAATAGCAAGTATTGGTGAGGATGTCGAGAAATGGCAACTCTCGTATGTTGTTGGGAAGTAAAATGGTGCAGCTGCCTTGGAAACCAGTTTTAGAGTTCCTCAAAAAGT
Source organism: Crocuta crocuta (assembly GCF_008692635.1). Classification (NCBI taxonomy): domain Eukaryota; kingdom Metazoa; phylum Chordata; class Mammalia; order Carnivora; family Hyaenidae; genus Crocuta; species Crocuta crocuta. Next base: position 1,116,448 of record NW_027527929.1, on the reverse strand, counting down.
TAAACACAGAATTAGCGTATGTATGACCCTGCAATTCCACTAGTAGATACATACCCAAGAGAACTGAAAACATATATCCACACAAAAACTTATGTATAAGAATGTTCGTAACAGAATCATCCATAGTAACCAAAAACTGAAAACAACCCAAACGTTCATCAACTGACGAATGAACAAATAAAATATGGTCTATACAGACAGTGAATTTATTTGGCAATTTAAAAAGGAACAAAACACTAGTATATGCTGCAACATGAAGAAATCTTAAAAACATTATGCTAATTAAAAGAAGCCAGACACAAAAGGCCCTAAATTGTACGATCCTATTTCTAGGCTTACCTCATTTCATTACACTCCACTCAGTTGCACCTCACAGATACTGTATTTCTTACAAATGGAAAGTCTGTGGTAGCTATGCAACGACCAAGTCTATCGGCACCATTTTTCCAACAGCATTTTCTCACTTTATGACTGTTACATTTTGGTACTTCTCACAATATTTCAAATGTTTTCAATAGTATATTTGTTACAGTCATCAGCGATCTGTGATGGTACTATCGTAGTTGTTCAGGTACACCGCAAACTGCCCACAAAAGACAGCGAACTTAATTGATAAATGTGTGTGTTCTGACTGCTCCACCTACTGGCCCTTCCCCCACCTCTCCATCTTCTTGGGACTTCTAATTCCCTGAGACACAGTATGAAAATTAGGCCAATTACTAATCCTATAATGGCTTCAAGTGGTCAAGTAAAGGAAGAGTCGACTAATGCATCATACTTCACACTCATCAACACTCATCAACATTGAGGTAGGACACTCCACCAGCAAAAAGATTATGATTTCCTAAAAGCTCAGATGACAGTTAGACTATAGTGTGAACGTAACTTTTATATGCACTAGGAAACCAAAAATTTCATGTGACACCCTTTATTGCAATATTCGCTTTACTGCAATGACCTATAATTGAAACCACAATATCTCTGAAGTATGCCTGTACATGAAATGCCCAGAATAAGAAAATCCATACAGATAATGACTGCCAGGGGCTGAGAGCAAGGAGGAATAGAGAGTGACTATTAGTGGGTACAGGGTTTCTTTCCCAGGTTATAAAAATCTCCTGGGGCAGTTGGGTAGCTCAGTCCATTAAGCCTCTGACTCTTGATTTCGGCTCAGGTCACAATCTCATGGTGGTGGAATTAAGCCCTGAGCTGGGATCCATGATGAGCATGGAGCCTGCTTGCGATTCTCTCTCTCCCTCTGCCCCTCCTCCCCTGCTTCTGGTTCCATGTGCTCTCTCTCTCTCAAAAAAGAAAATAAACATTGCAAAAAATGTTCTGGAATTAGACAGTGATGACTGTATAACTCTATAAACAGACTAAGAACGTTAAATTAGTACTATAAAATTAGAAAAAAATAAGTGTACCTGAATATAATTTGAGAGCCAAGCAGAACACAGATAATTTTATCTACAAAGTACTAAGAATTCCAGTGTCCAAAGAAAGCTTAAGATTTCAGTCCAATGACTTTAAGTGACAAGAGCATTATACTTGGACTTTCCCACAAAAATAAAAACTTATTTAAAAAATTTGAATATAAGTGTATAAAATAGTTTTACATATCTATGTAAAAGATTTTATCAAATACAAAAATATATCAAATTTAAGTATATTTAACATAGATTATAAAACTAGTCAATATACATCTTAAATATATTTTTAGAGTATTTTACACATAAAAATGAAAAGTTCACCAAACGTTCTGGCTTTCTCTCTAATCCTCAGCTATTGCCATGCTTCACCTAACTCAGGCTTCTTTCCAAGTTCAAGTAAAAGTTAACCTTTGGGGCACCTGGGTGGCTCAATCAGTTGAGCGTCCGACTTCAGCTCAGGTCATGATCTTGAGGTCTGTGGGTTCACTGGGCCCTGTGCTGACAGCTCAAAGCCTGGAGCCCGCTTGGGATTCTGTGTCTCCCTCTCTCTCTCTCTCTGCCCCTCCCCCGCTCATACTCTGTCTCTGTTTCTCAAAAAAAAAAATAAATAAATAAGTAAATGTTAAAAAAAAAAGTTAACCTTTAAAGTTACTCAGAATAGTCTCTTAGTATAAAAATCCTTTTGCTCATTTCCTTTTTTTCTTCTTTTCCTTCCCCTTTGGTTCCAACACATAAATTTCTTTTTTATTCTTAAGAAATCAGATCAATCACTAACTTTCCAAGAAGAAATATGTTACCTACTTGTTGGAATACCCATCCATGTGGAGGTCTAAGGAAGAGTGACAAAGCAATGGGAAAAAACATACAAGTACCCTACTCCCATTAATACCCTATGCCAGGGCACAGAAGGGATCTAAGAAGCCCTGAGTCCTATCCTTTAGTTTGTATAATGCTTATCTAAAAAAAATTTTTTAACGTTTTTTTATTTTTGAAAGAGAGAGAGAGAGAGAGACAGAGTGTGAGTGGGGGAGGGGCAGAGAGAGAGAGAGACACAGAATCCAAAGCGGGCTCCAGGCTCTGAGCTATCAGCACAGAGCCCAAAATGGGGCTCAAACTCATGAGCCGTAAGATCCTGATCTGAACCGAAGTCAGATGCTTAAGTGACTGAGCCACCCAGGCGCCCCAGTTTGTATAACGTTTAAACTGGTACACAGAGTAACTGACTTTCCCAAAACACCAACTAGAGCACGACAAACAACACGACCCGCAGCTGCGTAACTGCACTTTCCAGTCTTCTCTCTGAAACTAACACCCCCTACGTAGCACTCACCTGGTCCTTTGGCTTCTGGTCTGTGTTTAGGGGCTGCAGAGGAGTCAGTGGATCGTTCCTTCCCACAGCGACATCATCAGAGGACCATGTGGGAATCAGGTTTCTGGGGTGAGCACTGGGCTTCGTGCCATCCTGCAGCTTCTCCTTCACTTGGGAAGTGCTGCATTTACCTTCTAGCTCATTCTCCTGAACTAAGCCATCGCTCAGTGAGTCCCTCCTTTCTGAAGGTAAGATGTCAATGTTCACTCTACTGATCGTGGCTAGTGATTCTGCAGTATTGCTCACGTCCAGCTTGGAGGTGTGGCCTTTCAGACTTGCTGGTGTCTTCAAGGGGCCAATGACCACAGGTTTCTCCTGGGACAAACATTTGTCTTCACCCTGAGTGAAAACATGCTTCTAATTTATTACAGCACTCCTCATACCCCATAAAATTACGTCAAAAAGGAACAGCAGGTGCCTCAGAAAGTTAAACACAGAATCAATCACCACACGACCCGCAATCTCACTCCTAGGTAAACATCCCAAAGAACCAAAAAGGAAGGACTCAGATATTTCCTCACCAATGTTTAGAGCAGTACTATTCACAATGGCCTAAAGGTGGAAACAACCTCAATGTCCATTAGCAGATGAATGGATAAACAAAATATGTATACACATGCAATGGGATAGTATAAAGCCATTAAAAGGAGTGAAGTACTAACACATGCTACAACATGGGTGAACCTTGAAAACATGCTGACCGAAATAAGCAAGACACAAAAGACAAATATTGTATGAGTCACTTATCTCAAACACGCAAACTATAGAGACAGAAAGCAGATTAGAGGTTACCAGGGCCTGGAAACAGGAGGAATGGGGGGACTATTGCTTTCTGAGTATAGAGCTTACTCGGAGCGATGAAAGGGTTTTGGAAGATAGTGGTGATGTTTGCACAACATTGTGAATGTAGTTAAGGCCACTAAATTGTATGCTTAAAAATGGTTCAAAATGGCATATTCTTTCATATATATTTCACCACAATAAAAAAAACTTTAATTTAAAAATGAATCAACAACCTAAATACAAGACCTAAAATTATAAAACTCCTAGAAAAAAACATAGGCATACATCATCATGAACTTGGATTTGGCAAGGGATTCTTAGATAGGACACCACAAGCACAAGCAACATAAGAAAAAAAGATAAATTGGCTCTCATCAAAATTAAAAACTTTTGTGCATAAATGGACATTATCAAGAAAGTAAAATAGCTAGGGTGTCTGGGTGGCTCAGTCGGTTAGGCATCTGACTCTGGATTTTGGCTCAGGTCATGATCTCACGGTTTGTGAGTTCGAACTCCACATCTGGCTCTGTACTGCCAGTGTGGAACCTTCTTGGGATTCTCATTCTCTCTCTCACCCCTCCTTCCCTGCCCCTCTCCTGCTCGTGTTCACTCTTTCAAAATAAATAAAGTGGAAAAAAAAAGTGAAAAGCCAACCTATAGCATGGGAAGAAATATTTGTAAATCATACCTCTGATAAGGAGCTAGTATCCAGAATATAGAGAGAACTCTCAGAACTCAACAACGAAAATACAAAAAACCCAATTAAAAAATGGGCAGAGGGCTTAAGAGACATTTCTCCAGGGAAGAAATACAAATGGCCAAGAAGCTTATGGGAAGGTAGTTTATGCCACTGGTCATCAGGGAAATGCAAATCCAGACTACACTCAGCACTTCACATCCACTAGGATGACTAGAATCAGAAAAGTAGAAAATCACAGGAGCTGGTGAGGTCATGGAGAAACCAGAACTCTTGTGAACTGTTGGTAGGAATGTAAAATGGTGCAGCCACTTTGGAGAATGGCACTGTGGCTGCTCAGAAAGTAAACACAGAATTCCCACATGACTCAGCAATTCCATTCCTCTATATATACCCAAAAGAACTGAAAACAGGGACTCAAAGACTTGTACCCAAATGTTCACACCCATAGCCAAAGGGTGGAAACAACTCAATACCCACCAGTGAATGAATGGATAAGCAAACTCTGGTGTACACATACAATGGAATTATCACTCAGACATAAAAACTGAGGAAGTGCTGACACACGACACCTCAAAAACATCATGCTGAGTGAAAGAAGCCAGACACAAAAAGCCACATATTATATGGTTCCATTTATTTATTTATTTTTTAATGTTATATTTATTTCTGAGAGAGAGAGAGAGAGAGAGAGACAGTGTGAGCAGGGGAGGGTCAGAGAGAGAGGGAGACACAGAATCCGAAACCGGCTCCAGGCTCTGAGCTGGCTGTCAGCACAAAGCCCGATGTGGGGCTTGAACCCACAAACCGTGAGATCATGACCTGAGCTGAAGTCAGACACTTAACCGACTGAGCCACCCAGGCGCCCCATATGGTTCCATTTATATTAAATACTCAGAATTGGCAAATCCATAGAGACAAAAAACACACTGGTGGTTTCTAGGGGCTGAACAGAAGAGGGAAATGATCATGATTACTTAATGGTCTAGGGTTTCCTTTTGGGGTGATATGAAATGTTTTGGAACTAGATAGAAAAGGTGATTGCCCAACATTGTGAATGTACTAAATGCAACTAATGGCTCACTTTAAAATGGTTAACTTTATGTTATATAACTTGCTTTGAATACCCACTATTTTAAAGCACATACCCTTTAAAACGAAACATACCATTACATATGTCTTGGAGCCCTCAGAAGAGTGAGGCTGGAGGGGAATGACTTTATGATTTGATTCAGCCTTTCCAAACACCACTGCAGCAACAGGTTTCGATTTAGAGTCACCATTTTTAATATTATTTTTGGAGGTTTTTCTTTATGAAGAAGAAAAGAAAAAATTATTATCAGTATAGTGAAGATTAAAGGTTTTTATGTATATTAGGAAATGTGTGCAAGAATCAAAGAACTGCTCCATTTAGAGAGAATAGTCTTTCAAAAAACAGGCAGCATTCTGCAAAACACCTGACCAGTATTTTTTTTAATGTTTATTTATTTATTTTGAGAAAGAGAGAGAGACTGCAACCAGGGGAGGGGCACAGAGAGAGAAAGAGAGAGAGAGACAAAATCCCAAGCAGGCTCTGTGCTGCCAGCGCAGAGCCCAATGCAGGGCTCAATCTCGCGAAACACGAGATCATGAACTGAGCAAAAATCCAGAGTCAGATGCTTCACCGACTCTTCAAAAACAATCAAGATCATGAAAAACAAAGAGAGAAACTGACACAGACACAAGCTGACCAAGGAGACGGGAGGACTAAATGTAACGTGGGGTCCTGGACTGGATCCTGATAGAAAAAGGACTTGAGTAGGAAAACTGGTGAAAGCCAAATGAAGTCTGGAGTTCAGTCAACAGTAAGGCACTGATGCCATTCATGGTATGTGGATGTCTATGACAGGAGACACCGGGCGAGGGGTATACATAAACTCTCTGCACTATCTCCACAACTTGTCTATAAAGACAAGACTATTCCAAAATAAAAAATCTTTGAGAAATTACCTCATGTACAAAAGAACCAGCATAATTTTCAAGTTTCATGTGTTTGTGACTAAATCATAACTGCTTTGCCAAGTTTGAGGGTATGCTCAGCCTGGACTTACAGAATAGAAGTGTATAGGATTTATATCCCCAACTCTTAGCGTGACAGTCCTACAACTGAGCTACCTAACCCTTCGGAGAGTTCAATGGGAGGTGAGACCGGTGCTGTGGAAGGCCAAAGGTCTGTTTGATGGAAAATTACAGACAATGTAAATAAAAAGATGGTCTTTCTTTCTCCCCTGGGGCCTCTCTAGTATTGCTCTCAAATCTAACATGTCACAAGGCAGAGCTCATGAAGCTCTTGTCCAGCCCTAACTCTTAGATCCTGAAACAGCTGGTTAGTGAGGGTAACACCTGCCAGTCAAAGAAAGAAATTTTTCTGTTGGGAGATTTATATGAGTGAAGATGGAAACTTACAAAAGTTATCAAATTTGAGTGCTAAGTTTTAAACATGACTATTACCTTACATGGCACATAATGTAACAGGCTTCTTAGATAATCTCACCTTCATATGGTTTCTAAAATATATATTCTTTTGAAAGAATTATACTTGATAGGTCTTGGATTCCTCTGAGGACTATTAAAGTCATTCTCTAAATGGTTCTCTAGATTTCTGATTTTAGCAATTAAATAAACCTCAACACATGCCCTAAGCACACAATTTTCTTTCATGTTTAAAAAAAAAAAAAATCACCGGGACACCTGAGTGGCTCAGTCCATGAAGCATATGACTCTTGATTTCAGCTCAGGTCATGATCTCAAGGTTCGGGAGTTCAAGCCCCTTGTTGGGCTCTGTGCTAACAGCACAAAGATTCTCTCTCTCCCTCTCTCGCTCTGCCCTCACCAGCTCACTTGTATGCATTCTCTCTCAGTTTCTCAAAATAAATAAACTTAAGAAAATAATAAATAAAAATATAAAAATCCCCATAAATTCTAACATGAAAATTATACAAGCTACCTTCTTTTACTCCATGTATCTAGCCACCAATTTGCAAGGGAAGTATCTTACGCTTTTGTGGCCTCCAAAAACAAAGAGATTTGGCGCTTTATGTAAGGCTGCCGCAGGATGCTCCTCACAGACGGTCTTTCTTCAGGCCTCTTGCTCAGCATTGTTCTTATCAGTTCTGCCAGCTCTGGGCTATAGTCTTTTGGCATTGGTGGCAGCTACAAAGAGAAATGATATCACAATTACGACTACGGTCTTGTGAAGAAAAGTCTGAAAGAAAAGGTAGAGGTTTCCCAATATTTCTTTAAAGTTATTACCCACAAGAGCATCCAACTTCGGCTCAAGTCATAATCTCACAGTTCATGAGTTCGAGCCCCACATGGAGCTCTCTGTTGTCAGCACAGAGCCACTTTGGATTCTCGGCCCCACTTTCTCTCTGCCCCTCTCCCACTCATGCGCTCTCTCTCAAAACTAAACATTAAAAAATAAATAAATAAAAATAAAAGTACCTGTGTGTGAATGTGCACGTATAATAAAGACATGTATGTCTTCATACAGACAGGAAAATGCTAGGAAGGCTACACACAAAATTGTTAGTAATGGTTAGCTCCAGAGGGTAGAAGAGACTTGAAGGAGAGGGCAATTTCACTCCTTTCTTGTTCGAGTCTTTAAGTAGTGGAATTATGGGCAAATTTCACTTTTTTGTTTGTGTTTTCAATATTTGAAATTAAGAAATTGAGTCTTGGCATAATATTAAAATCAGTAAGTGGGTTATAGCTTTAAAACTTAATGGTGTGTACAGACGCCTGACACTAGAGGACAACCAGACTCATGGAGCTGACACAGAAGGTTGTCTATATCACACGCATTGCTTTCTGCAGTTCTTAACTGCTTGCTCGTGATTGTGATGATCATCAGAGGAGCAACATGTTCAATGTTCAATGAAGAGACTCACTTTATTTTTATTTATTATTATTATTATTTTGCATTGTTACAAAGTGTCTTCCAACCAGCAGGTACAGAGCAAGCTGGGAATGGAATGGGTACCTCTGCCCAGAGGAGACTTATTTTAGATGGGGTTCATTTAACCAAAACTGCTTAGAAGATGCTTCCAATATCATCTCAGGGCACCTGCACATTCTGTGGCTACAAGGTGGAGGCTTTCAAAAAGCCAATTCTTCAGAACAATTAAGCCACCTTTACAAATTAATATTAAAAAATATGAATCCCCTCTCTTTCTTATATATATATATATATATATATACATATATATATATATTTTTTTTTTTTTGGAGAGACAGACAAAGCATGCATGAGGGAGGGACAGAGAGAGAGAAGGCAACACAGAATCCAGAGCAGGTTCCAGGCTCTGAGCTATCAGCACAGAGCCCCACATGGGGCTTGAACCTATGAGCTGTGAGATCATGTAGGACCTGAGCCAAAATCAGACACTACCGACTGAGCCACCCAGATGCCTCTAATCCTCTTTCTAGTTCAACCTTCCCCATAGAAGGGACCTACCATTTTTCCCTATCCAACCGACATCAATTACTCATTTTTGCCAACAGCTACTTTAAAAAGTGCATTAAGTTTGCTCCAAATATTAAAAACAATTAGTTCCAGAATATTTTTTACCTTTCCTTCAATAATCCGATAAACTAAAGAATTCATGTCTTTTGCATTGAAAGCATGCTTCAGGGTGGCCATTTCATAAACACAGCATCCCAGAGCCCAAACATCAGACTAGAAAAGAAAAACAGTAAAAGTTAAATGTCAGAATGCTTTACTTCTATTTTCCCTCTTAAAAAACCAAAACCAAAACACTTTCCTTGAGCCAATTCACACATAATTCTTCTATCTGAAGGGTTCTGAAGTGACAAATACTGTCCTAGAGACAAAGTGAACTGGCATACGCCCAATCCTACCTTATAGTTGTAGGGTTTGTTTGAAAACAATTCAGGGCTCATGTAGTAGGGTGTGCCAATGAGAGTGCTGGCCATGTCACATTGGTTCTCTAACACTCGAGCAATTCCTAGGTCGCCCACTTTGATGATGTTCGTTCTTGTTAGGAAGACATTTTGAGTTTTCAGATCTCGGTGAAGGATGTGTTTTTCATGTAAATACTGAGGAGAGAAATAAAACTTCATTAAATATAAATATACTTACCTACTTACTTGTTCCTGTCTTCTTATATACCAGCAACAACTGCATGAGTTAAAGAGTCTCAGTTACCTAGGTAACAAAACACTATTGTTTTATAATCTCTAAACAAAAAGTCTGATTCACAACTTCCCAAAGCAAGGAATTAAGTTCCATGCATAGTTTGCCCAATAGTCTTCAAAATCGTTCTAGGATATCTTGACAATTTTACCATTTAGCATTAAATGGATCCAGTTAAAACACACTTACAAATTCTCACTGAAGGTAGAAAGACAGCTTGTACAGAGTCAGATACACATTCCCCTCACACTCATGTAATCTTCAGCTTAATAACATTTTCAAATATAACAAGATCACTTTTGTTTAAAGAGAGTATCTTAGAATTTAAACAAGGTCAATCACTTCTGGACCAGTCTGCTCAGTTCCAAAGTAGTATTTCATAAACAGTCTTACTTTTGACTATGCATATATTCAAACACAAACATGTTTTGCATTTCTATTCCCTGTGCCACAGCAGGGTTAAAGCCCAAATCCCCAGTTTCGGCATATTAATTAGCCCAACCACCTTTCAGTATGCCACAGCCGACCAGCTGATAACGGAAATGGTCATTCTTTGCTCTTTGTTGACTCAGGGCCCTTAAAATTGGCTTTGCTATGAACAGTAAATGAACAAAGAACTGGCATCCCCCGCAAACTGAAATCCACATCCGCTTCCACAGAGACATGGCTCATTCAGAAACACTCGAATGCTATGGTGAGAGGGACTGGGTCCACTTCATAAATGGAGTTTTTAAAAAATACATTCTCGGTTTTCATGAAGCATTTTCCTAAAATCCACCTGCCATCTGCCTGTCACCTTGGAGCAAGTGGAATGCTCAGGGTTGGGATAGTACCTGCAGAGCCATGGCGATCTGAACAAACCACTCCACCACCTGATTCTCGGGCAGAAGCCGCCCCTTCTGCTCTTTGAGCTTTCGGTACAGATCACCTCCTTCACAGAAGCCCATGACGATGTACAGCAGACCGTCCCCTCCCTCCCACGACTCCTTGTAGGTGACAATGTTAGGGTGCTTCAACTGAGACAGGAGCTGAGCCTCTTGTTCAGCAGCGCGCCGCTCTCGGCTGGAGGCGTTTCGGAGGTTCAGCTTTTTTATGACGTACTACAGAGAAAACATGATTTTACAGGGTGCAAATAAGCATACAGTTTTATAGGTTTAGGAGTATTTAAGGGTTCTCCTGAATGTCCTCAAAACCAACCTCCCAGAGTCTGTCAGATAACCTATTCATTTTGTTATTCACAAAGTGCAAACTTGGGAAAAAGATTTGCTGTCACTTACTAATACTTTCTTTTTTTTTTTTTTTTTTTTAATTTTTTTNGAGAGAGAGGGAGTCACAGACTGAAACAGGCTCCAGGCTCTGAGCTGGCAGTCAGCACAGAGCCCGACGCGGGGCTCGAACCCACGAACCGCGAGATCATGACCTAAGCGAAAGTCGGACGCTTAACCGACTAAGCCACCCAGGCGCCCCATGTCACTTACTAATACTTTCAATAGGTTAGACTTCTAGCAGGCTGGAGGGTGACAAAAAAGTTATACTTCCAATCTGCATTTTATAATTTCATTAATGGATAAAAGATGGGTCCATGTGAACATACAACTGCATCCATCATAAAATCTGTGGCAGAGATTCCTTAACCTCTAAGTTTCCCCTACAAAAGTATATAACATATGGCTTGAAAATACACCTGCAGACAGAATGTGTCCACAGACTGCATTCGATAATCAAAGGGATCCATGGCCTAATAAGGTTAAAAATCACTGATTCTCAGGCAGAGAAGGACAAATATCATATGTTTGCACGTATAGGAGGATTAGGAGGAACTTGACGGAGGAACAAGGGGGAGAAGAAGGGGGGAAATGGTGGGGGAAAGGGAGAGAGGCAAACCATGAGAGACTCTTGAACGCTGACAAAAACTGAGGACTGATGGATGTGGGGGGGAGGAGGGATGGGCATGGAGGAGGACACTTGTGGGGATGAGCACTGAGTGTTATGTGGAAACTAATTTGACAATAAACTATTTGTAAAAAATAAATAAATAAATAAACATTAAAATTAATGTAAAAAAAATCACTGATTCTCAACATTAAAAATTATTCCCATTTAAAAGAAAATCAGTATCCTCTGACACCTAATACATTGCCCTTGACCAATTAATAGTCCATATAATTCATTATTCAACAAACTTGCTTTGTAAAACGTAAACTGCTGCTCAAATACAACCAATACCCCATTCTCCACTCAAAAAATCTAATGACCTCCCCCACCTCCCCTATTTCTACTGAATAAATCTCTTATGCCTGAGCGTGTGTTCCAGGCAGAGCTACCAGCACCTGACACCAGGCAGAATAGGCTAGAGGGCCTTATACTTGAAGGAACATCTTCTTTTAGCTTGCCTGGGGCACTGCCCCTGTCCTGGTGTCATTATTAAGAGCACCTCCTTTTAGTTTCAAAACTGTCCCAGTTTGTATGATACATTATATGGCCACCCTACTTATAAACCACTTTAAAGAACTGGCTCATTATCCTGAGGGTCAGGGGACAAAGTGCTTTAAAGGAAGTAGTGACAACGTTAGAGGTAAGTTTTAGAAGGATCACTGAGATGGCAATGAGAGTGATGGGTTGAAGAGTAGGCCATGTGGCAGGGAGGATCAGTGGAGGCCATGGCCACAACTCAACTGAAGACAATGATGTCCTGGACTGGGGTGGTACCAGTGGATAGAGAACAAGCCTGCTGGCTTAGTGAGCAGATGAACGGTGGCCGTGGTAGGTGTCAAGAATGACGCCTGGGTATGGCCAGCTTGGGCAACTGGATGGCTGGTGGTGCCACCCACTGAAATGAGGACCATTGGAGAAGGTTTGGCGGTAAGGTGATGAACTGAGTTTTAAGTGAGTCCGGTAAGTCTCCAGGTCAGATGTATGGGGGTCCTTCATCCAAAGAGAAATCCTCGCCAGGCACTGTGTGAGATCCTGGGAATGAATGATCTCACGGAATTGTCAGAGTGGGGAAGGTGTGTAGACCAAGCACAACAATTAATATTATAAAGGAGAACTACAGGCAGTTTGGGGCGCATATCACAGTACAGCCTGGCCTACTCTTCGTGGTATGGGACGGTTTCGCTGAAGAAATGACATCGAGGTGAGTCCCCTTCAGACCATCCCTAGCCTAGTCTTTGAACGCCGGCCTCCGCAAACCGGTCGCTGCCTGCCCTCCACCCCCTACCGGGCCCCAACCCCGCCGACCTGCCTGCCGTCCCGCCGGTGCCTCACGAGCGTCACCTCCCCGTAGCTGCCCCTGCCCACGACCCGCAGGTAGCAGTAGGCGGCCAGGGGCATGTTCCCGGCGCCGGCCCAAAGTTGGGATGCGACGGCCAGGGTAGCGGGCCGCGGCGGGAGACCCCGCTCATGCCCAAAAGGCCGCGGTACTGGGGACTGCGGAGACGGCCGGGCCCGGATGCGAGTACGGAAGCCGGGCCCACAGCGACGCCGCTGCCATAGCGATCCCAGCCAGCGCAGCACCGCGCACGCTCCGGCGGCCCGGAAACCTTCACCACAGAGCCGAAGCGCCAGGCGGCCAGAGCGGTTCCGCTATCCGGGAGGACCCGCCATAGAGCCCAGGCCCAGGACGGCCAGAGCGACTCCGCTGGTCTTTGCGCGCACCTTCTGCTTCGGTCGTTAATATATGCATCTAGGGATACATCTTGTTTTTATCCATTTCAAAAGAAATTGAAGATACCAGTACACTTCGCCCCTAAACACTTCAGCTTGTGCGTTAAGAAATGCGAAGAACTCGGGGCGCCTGGGTGGCTCAGTCAGCTAGGTGTCTGACTTCGGCTCAGGTCACGACCTCCTGGTTCGTTGGTTCGAGCCCCGTGTCGGGCTCTGTGCTGACAGCTGGCTCAGAGCCTGGAGCCTGTTTCGGATTCTATGTCTCCTTCTCTCTGACCCTCCCCTGCTCATGCTATCTCTCTCTCAGAAATAAATAAAACATTAAAAAAAAAAAAGAAATGCGAAGAACTCTCATAACCATCCAAACCCCTGCACTGTGACTTGACCAAATTCTGACATGGTTTTTAACAGCTTGAGGACCCTCCTTAAAAGGCTCGTGTGTGAAAGCTCAAAGCTGCGAAAAGAATCTATTGTTTGGTACAGCCGACACCTCCCTTCCCTTTCCTAGAGCATTTACCTAAAAGATCACAATTGTGAATCTTTCCTACGTTCCTGTTAGATAGATACATGGGTGTCTCCGGGAACCTAGGAGCACCTTTCTCAAGGACCTGAAATCCATCCCTTTGAAATGAAAAGTTTGCCTACATTCAAGAACCAATTTTTGCGCAGCTGGAGGCAATATCGCCCCTGTTGAGAATGGGTAATGTTAACAGAAATTCAACCGAGCAAATTTGAAGATCAAATTGACTTTATTAAGCAATTTATGAATCAGACAGCATTCTATGTAGCAAGTAGAGAGATACTCTAAGGAGTTGTTCAAAAGGGGAGGTTTTTACTGGAAGTAAGACAGGTCAAGGAAGTTATTACTGAAAGAAAGGATTGTTTCAAGCCAGGACATCCTTTTTGTGAGGAAGGGAGTGGTGGGGTTTTTAATTGTACAGATTATCTCAGAGTGCTGATCTGGAAAAAATTTCAGGCTGACTGGTAGAAGGTCACATTCTTGGGTTTGGTTGAAACTGTAATTAATTCTTGGTTTGCTGGTGGGGGCAGTGAAGGGGGTGAATGACACCATCTGGGGCTTGTTGTCTCTTTTTGAATAATACTGTTATCCCCAGAAAGTTAATTCATGCTTTCCCCCAGTTAATCCCCACTTCCCTGTTAGAGCCAAATACATCAGCTCCTTTAATCCTTATATCAACCCTATGAGGCTGATACTTTTATCATCGCCATTTTACAGTTAAGCAAATTGGGTCTCTGGGAAGTTAGGGAACTCATGCTAATGGAGAGACTAAAATGGAGTCAGCGTTGCTAAGAGGGTCATTTAAAATCAGGGCACCTGGCTGGCTCAGTTGGAAGAGGATGCAACTCTTGATCTTGGGGTCATGGATTGGTGTCCCATATTGAGTGTAGAAATTACTTAAATAAATTTTAAAAAATAACTTGAACATTTTAAAAATGAATAAGTAAATAAATTAATTAATTTTTAAAAATGGAACCAGGAAGATGTTGAGGATGTGGAGCCTATACATGTCTTCTGTCTCAAATTCTTGCAATTTTTGCTGAATTCAGCTAAAAGCCAAGGCACCTGCTACATATTAAAAGGACATAAATAGGCTTTCTGCCTAACACTAGCCCTAGCAAGCAATCACATAGATATTAGTGTAACTATAGCTATACGAGCACAAATTACATTTTGTTCAAAACGACTATGTAAATCCTCTTTCTTCTTTAAAAAACTCTGAACTCCTTTGTCTCTCCAGAGCATGCTTTCAGTTTTGATCGAATCTGTGTCTCCTGGATTGCAATCCATAAAACCCCAAATAAACACACATATTTTATTTCGTAGCTTGCAATTTTCTCTTTCATTGGTCGACATGCAAAACAACATTCTATATGGCTTATGGCTTGCTCACTCCTAAAATCCCTGTAGTTACTTGGTCACACCTGCCCTCGAGAAAGCTTCCTGAAAAATGACTCAGATTCTCTAGATGACTTTCTTAGTCTTCTTCCATCCCTCTTCCCCTTTGCCTCTTTGGTGAATCCTCTCCTTTCTTGGTTTCTAGAACTCTCCTGGTTCTCCTGCTCCCCCCTTTGACTTCTCATGATCCCCTCTGGTTTGAGGCTCCCCAAGGTTCTCTACTCTTCTCTCTACCTTTTGCCTCCTCTAACTTGCTCTTCCTCAAATCTGTCATTCACTCTACAGACATTTAGGATGAGCCTGCACCCTGCAAGACTAGCGCCCTGCCCTGGAGGCACAAAGGGAAAAAGACAGACAAAGCCCTGCCCCTGGGGGACTTAGGGTTGAAGAGAGAGAGAGTTATCAACTGAGGTCAGTGCCATGCTGAAAGGTCACCAGGCTCAGCCTGGCCATCCAGGGGAGGTTGTCCCGAGCAATCATTGCTTGAACTGAAGTTTGAAGGAACACTTTTTCAGGCAAAGGGAGCACCATATGCTAATATCCAATGGACTTATTTTGTGACTTTACCCCCACGCTGCAGTGGGAACTCTCTGAGCATTGGGCCAGGCCTGTCTGCTTCAAGACTCCAAACCCAGCAGTTGACGTGGGGCTGGCACACAGCAAGTGTGAGTGGATGAAGTGGGGACTGATGAATTAATGAGTGAAAAAGCACCTGCCTAAACAGATTGGGAAAAAGTCTCCATGGTTGAAGCTGAGAGACTCAGGGGGGCCATGGCTGGGTGAGATGGAAGGGTCAGCAGAGGCCAGACCACTCAGAACTTAGATGAGGACAGGTCTCAAGCAAATCAACATTTTAAAATGATGACTCTGGCTGCTGCCAGAGAGTAGACTGTAGGAGTAGAGTGGAAGTGGGGGGTGGGGGTGGCAGTCATGTAGGTGAGGGATGAGGGTGGCTTGGACTTGGTGGTGACTGGGGATTTGGAGAGAAGTAAATGCATTAGAAAGATATTTCGAGAGTCAGAGGTGAGGGATGAGAGGTGGGGAGTCTAGGGAAGGAAGCCACCCTCAATACCACCCAGCACTCTGGCTTGGATGCCTGGATGGATGGTGGTGGCCTTCACTGGGGTAGACAACAAGAGAGGAAGACCAGGCTTGGTGGTGGAATGCAGGAGGGAAAAGAAAGTCATGAGTTCAGTTGAGATATGTCAGGTGGAGGGGCTCTGAGCAAATCAGGCAGGCAGCTGGCGTGTGGGTGGAGCTCAGAGCAGGCCTGGGGTGTCCTGTGTCCTATGTCTCATCCCTTTGCACCAGCAGCACAAACCCCCTCTCAGGCCCTCAGGTTCAACCCTCAGCCACCTCACCTGCTTCCTGTCCATCCATCCCCCACCTTCCACATCCACAAGGTGAGTCAACCTATCCTCTTCCTCTGTAACAGGGGGAGAATAACAGTATCCACCATCCTCCTTCCGTGAGATAGGACACAAATGCTGAGATGTGGGCCAGACGCTAGTTTCTGTTCTCCTTCCCTTCAGGCCAAATAAATGTATTTCTCGAACCTTCTGTGGACCAAGTTTGGTGCTGTTCGTCTCCCAACAGTCTAGTCTTGATCTTACCACACCTCTGTGTTAAAGATCTTTAGGGTTTTCCAAAAAGACTGGCTACTTCCTGGCCAGGCTGATCCCAAACCACTTCCCAGCCTCTCCCCCCACCCCATTTCTTTAGGTCCTGCTTTCATCATATAGACAACTGCACCTTTCCCAAGCATGTTTCACACCTACCCATCCGCTTTCCCTCCCTCTCTTTTCTCCTCCCCCTGCCCAAGGGCTGTTCTGCTTCCCAGGCACCTCCTCCAAGAGCCTTCCCTGGAGCTCCGTGAGAGCGAGCTCTACCACGTCCAGATTACTACAGCCCCTTCGTGCTCCTCTTAGGTTCTGACCCTCCTGGCACTCACTGGGCTTCCTTTGAGTTATCGGGCTCCTTTTCCCAACACATCAGCTCACTGAACACAGAGAAGCACTTGAGTTCACCACTGTGGTACTCTGGTGCCTGGCGCCATGCCCAGCCCACCATGGGGCTCGGCTGATACTGGTGCAGGAAATCAACAGAGCCTCAAATGCAATTTCATGTTGATCCATCTCATCTTCCACAAAGGCCAGAAAACAGACCAGAAGGTCATTCTGGCCTGGGGATGATAAACTTTTTCCCAGAATCTGCTCTGTGAGACAAAGTCCAAGACAAGCAAACAGAGATCAAAGTGGCCTCTGGGCCCCCTCACCTTATCAGGGTCATAGTGGCCAGCACATCCCACCCAGGGCCATGGAGTGGATTGACCGGGACCATGTCTACCCTGTGTGCTGTGGCTTGTGGGAGACAGGGACGTTTTGGGCATAAAAATTAAGAAATTCAAGGTCCAAAGCTCTCCCTGGGGTTTCAACTACTTCTCCTTCCTAATAATGCAGAGGGCATTTCTGTCATTATGTGATAGTCTTGGGCTTTGGAGTCTGAAAGATCTGGGTTTGAATACCTGTCTGTCATCTGCTGCAGGACCAATGTCCCAGGGACAGGACCGCCATGAGGATAAATGAGATGATAAAAGGCTTAGATCAAAAGGCATACTCAGCCCTCCATCATG
Source organism: Crocuta crocuta (assembly GCF_008692635.1). Taxonomy (NCBI): domain Eukaryota; kingdom Metazoa; phylum Chordata; class Mammalia; order Carnivora; family Hyaenidae; genus Crocuta; species Crocuta crocuta. The sequence goes on along the minus strand of NW_027527929.1, from coordinate 1,098,759 downwards.
AACACATAGCATTCATCTTCGTCTCCCCTTCACCTACAGGCATCCCTGCCCAGGTGGAGGAGTGGTGAGGCTCGCTTCTGTTCCTCTTTCCAAATCTGGACAAGAAGGTCCAGAGGAATGAAGCAACTGTCCTAAAGCATGGGTCCCCCACAACACGTCCCCAGGACTGGCCAGCCTGCCTCTGGCGGGACAGACACTAGGGCTGGCGCTGTTGGAAACGTGGGTGTGGGCCGTGTCTGTGCTGCACCATCTGCCACCCGGGCCAGAGTGTGACTGTGAAGTTTGTTGATACTTAAAAAATTTTGAAAGTAACACATAACAAAGTTCAAAAGTCCACTTTTAACTGTGCCTTCTTGACACATGTCACCATCGTTAGTGTTGCGCGAGCCAGACCCAGGATGAGATGAGCCCGCGGGGTCTTTGGCATTCACGGTGGCAGAGCGCAGCTCTGTATGAAGGACACGGTCTGAGTCTGATCAGGAGTTTCCACCGCCGGGAATCCCCCCAAGGAGAAAGACCTCACTGCTAAATGTTGATCCCTCCAAATTATAATATTTGCCTTCACCTTGTCTAATGTTTAATCCATGTTTATCCAGCACCTTATTGATTAACGGTCTGAGGGAAGTGACAAGGCAGCAGGAGCCTTGAGACCATGGACGGCACTGTGGGGCTGCGGGTGCTACTGTGCGTGTGCCTGGCCTCCCTCCTCATCCCGCAGGCCATGCCCACTCAGGGTTCACCCCCAGGCAGGCCCAAAGTCAGCAAGGTATGTGGGTAAACCCTCAGGCCAGAAATAGGCAGCTGGGCCAGAATGGACCCGGGAGGGACACAAGACCCTTACCCCGGGGGCCAGGGCCACCCCCATCCACTTCGACCACCGCTGAGTGGAGAGGTGATGTCCCAGCAGCTCAGGGAAGGTGAGGCAAAGGGGTGGAGGACACAAGCTGTGACCCACTCCCATCCCTTGGCCGATAACTACGGTCCCCTGCACATTCCCACTCATACTTGTCCCGATTTTGTTTTACAGAAGCGACAGACTGTGGACACAGTGAGTGAGAGTCTCTACAAAGGGGTCTGTGGTGGGGCCATACTGCAGCCTATTTACCCTCGTGCTTCAGGGGGCGCCCTGGGCAGAGGGACTCTATTTCCCAGAAACGGGGGCTTTCATGCCCCACTGCGTGGTCTCTGGCAGAGAGGACAGAACGGGTCTTCCCAGGAGATCTGGTCTGTTCTCTGGGCACCTGGCATCTGAGCTGGGTGTTGAGCCCCCGCACAACATGGGGGGCCTCTCACTGGCTCAAAGCCCCCACCCCCCATCACTGCCACAGCCCCTCACATCTCACTCTAGAGTGTCGACGGCGTGACCATCCGGAGTTTGAAAGTCAACTGCAAAGTCACCTCTCGCTTCGCCCACTATGTCATCACCAGCCAAGTGGTCAACAATGCCGATGAAGCCAAGGAAGTGGCATTCGATGTGGAAATCCCCAAGACAGCCTTCATCAGTGACTTTGCCATGTGCGTGCCTTGGTCGATTCCCACACCCAGAGCTGTCCATGCACCAGCCCAGCCCCAAACCACAGCTCAGGGTGGCCGGATGGTGCAGACCATCTTCTCTGTCCCAAAGAGCCACAGGCCAACCCCGGCACTCTAGGTCTTCCATCTTGGAGGTGAAGTGGAGCCACTGACAGCATGTTTTCAGCATAGGGCCAGGGGACCAAAGGCAGGCACCGAGGCTTCTTGTTGGATTCTGTAGCTGTTGGCCGCTCACCTCACTGCTGTGGGGCGTCTGAACACCTCTGTGAGCAATGGGAGGAGCCTCCCATGAGCACTCACCCAGACAGGGCCTTCTCAGGGCCTAGGCTAGGAGCACCCCCAAGATGAAGGACTGAGTGGTCAAGGGCGGGGCACCTCCCCTGAGGGCTTCTTCCTCCCTACAGCACAGCAGATGGAAAAGCATTCATCGGCGACATAAAGGACAAAGTGACTGCGTGGAAGCAGTACCGGAAAGCCGCCGTCTCAGGAGAGAATGCTGGCCTTGTCAGGTGAGTTGTGGGCCTTGCTGCCCCGTCTCTGGTGCTGTCCTCCTCAGCCTTGGGTGGAGAGCAGCCCCAGGCTGATGGGAGGTGAGCAAACTGCCCAGACCCAGATGCTGGCACAGGTGCACCGGACAAGGCTGGCATTGACCTGCGATCTTCCCAGTCCAGCCTCTGAGAGAAGGGGACCCTGTCCTTGAGCCCTGACCCTGGCCAGCCAGCTAAGACTAGGGTGAAGGGCAAAGAAATCTGGGAGTAGCATAAATGTAAGAGAAAGTGATTCTGAGGGCCATGCTTTAGGTGACAAGAACCCACATGTCACTCACCGTTTGTCTGTGTGTCGTGGCTGCTGGTGGTATGTGCAGGGCCTCGGGGAGAACGATGGAACAATTCACCATCCACCTCACCATCGGTCCCCGGAGCAAGGCCACCTTCCGACTGACCTATGAGGAGGTGCTGAAGCGAAGACTCACACAATACCACATTGACATCAAAGTCAAGCCCAAGCAGCTGGTGCACCATTTTGAGGTAGATCGCAGGTGGCTGTATGCAGGGGAACCATATCTGGAGCAGGGGTCCTGACTCTCTGTCACCATGGCTCAGAGCACTGGCTCAGGACCCACTGTGTGCTATCCCAGGCCTGAGCACATAGGAAAGGGACTGACTTCTTGGGCGGGTTCTAGTGGGTTCTTCATGGGCAGGAAGCTACCTGAACCCTCCAGTCTCCTCCTCCTCTCTGAGCCTCGGCTTGCTCATCTGTTAAATGGGGCTTCCTGTGTGCCCCAGAGCTGCCACAAGGATCACAACAGATATTAAATATCCAGGTGGTTGGTATCTAGGAAGTCCGCAGCAGCCTGAGGGGCTGTGACCATCGCTGGCACCTCAGTGGTGGCCGAGTTGAGAGGCCCAGGCACACACACCTTCGTTTGGCCAATATTTTTTGAGTGTGTACAACAGGCCAGGCCCTGTGCTGAGGGCTGGGTGGGTGTGGCCCACAGTAGGTGGCCAGGACATTGTTGGCTCTTGGCTGAGACTTGATGGTGGCCCGAATGGGAGCCTGGGTGCTTCAATGATGCAGATCGACGTGGACATCTTTGAGCCCCAAGGGATCAGCAAGCTGGATGCCCAGGCGTCCTTCCTCCCCAAGGAACTGGCGAGCCAACTCATCACGAAATCCTTCTCGGGGAAAAAGGTGTGTGGCATGTCTGGGGGTGGTGGCGGGCCCCCAAGACTTCTCAGCCAGGCCCAGCCCCTCACGAAGTGTCAGGCTTGGTCTGGGAACCAGCCAGGGGCTGCAGGCTGCCCTAGGGGTGAAGAAGGTAGGCATTTTGTGGCTGGCATCCCGGGGAACTCAGCACTGCTGGTTCTTCCAGTGACTTAGCAAAATCCCAAGTGCTGAAGCTGGGGAAGGCATCCATGCTGGTTACAGGGTCTAGGGTGTGCTGCTGACTTGCCTGAGCCTCAATTTTCCCTTCGCCGGTGTTGCATGCTTGGGAAAGCATTCAGGGAGACATAGGGCCCATGAGGAGATCCCATGTGCTGCTGTAGTCAGGAGTCCAAGCTCCAGGCCTCTCGGAAACAGAACTAAGTTTGGGAAGGCCTTTGGGCTACCCCGCCACTTACCACTTGGCACTCACCTCCCATTTGCAGGACTCCGCACGGTCTCCTGCTTGCCCCTCCCCAGGTCCCAGAGGGGTGTGGCATCTGCGTGGGTGATGCCCAGCTAGTGCCCTGCTTTCTAACTTGCCCTCAACTGGAGCCAGGAACAAGCCCTTTAGTCCTCACCTACCTTTGGTAGTGACCCCACAATAATCACATAAAAGGAATGCTTCTTACAGTTTTGGAGGGGTTCGTTTTTAAATAAAATAGGATATCCCAGATTGTTACCCAACATGCTTGCTTTTAGTAGGAGACCAAGAGGTGGGTCTGTGTCTCCCTAACAATCCTTTTCAAGTTTTGTGGGGGCTTTTTGATAAGTATATTTTACTTCTATAACAAACAAATACAAAGTAAAAATTTTAAAGTATTTAAGGAAAAATGGAAAGTTAGGAAAGTATAGAAAAGCACTGAGTGAAAACCATCCCTAATTTCCCTGAGCACCAACACCAAGTCAAACCAGACCTCAGCCTCTGCCCTGGGTCCTTCCTCCCAGCCTCCCCTCTTTGTCTACCTGGCAGGGGGCGGGGGCCCTGTTTTCCAGCACAGTATTATAGTCTTGCTTCCGTACTCCACAGTTTGCATTAACTGATGTCTCTCGTGTTCTCTACTGCTATTATTTTGTACCCAAAGTGGTGATGCTTGTTGTAGAAAAGCCCAGTGAATCAGAAGCATGTAAGCAAAGAAACAGAGGGCCCACCAGACTCATTTCTATGCCCATGCAACACATACACACACACACACACACACACACACACACACACACACACACACCTTATGTTGTGCTTGCGAACACCCCGGCTGCAGGCTGCCCAAGCCAGTAATGCCTCACACCCTCTGTGGTTCCAGGGTCATGTGCTTTTCCGCCCTACTGTGGGTCAGCAGCAGTCCTGCCCCACGTGCTCCACATCCTTACTGAATGGGGACTTCAAGGTGACCTACGATGTCAATCGAGACAAACTCTGTGACCTCCTGGTGAGCCTGAAGCTACTGACCCGAGACTCAGAGGGCAGGCATGGGTGCTGTCACAGGGGCCTCACTTGTTCCTTTGTGTTTTAGGTTGCCAATAACCACTTTGCCCACTTCTTTGCCCCCCAAAACCTGACAAACCTGAACAAGAACTTGGTTTTTGTGATTGACATTAGCACCTCTATGGAAGGCCAGAAAGTGAAGCAGGTAAACTGTGGCTGTAAACAGTTCAGCCAGCAGAGGCTTCTTCACCTTTGGCATGCACCCCAAGGTGTTATTGCCAGAGTCTGGGTTCAGGATTTCTGTCCCTCCGTTGGAGGCAGAGGTGGGCAATCTCACAGGAAATCCCCGCGGTGGGGGCTCTGGCATCAGCCACTCCCTCACTGTGCAACCGTGGCAAGTGCATTCACTTCTTGGTAGCAAAATAAGGAGAGCAATGCCCATGGGGTCATGAGTCTGGAGATGAGGGTGCTGGGAAGATGAAGCCTTCTGCTGAATGTGCCAGGGACAAGCGTGCTGTCCACGAGGAGTCTCGCAGCAGGGAACAGCCCACCCAGTGCCTTGCCCACGGTGCAGGGAGACCATGGCTGAGTGTCAGAGACTGAGCCCCCTGTGGTCCTCTTTCTTGATCCTGCCCTGTTCAAGCTCCTGGGTCTTTCCTCTTCCCATGCTGGGTCCCTTGTCTTCTCCATCCCCCCATCCACCCCCAGGGCTCCAGAGACACTCCTCTCCCGGGACCACCTGGCTGGCCTGTCCACCCCCCCACTTGTCCACTGTGTACCTCTGCCTTGGGGATCTCTCAAAGGGGCATCTGGTGCTGATGGGAGGCACTCTCCTGGGGCTGTTCCTCCACTGACTGTCCTCTCCTTACAGACCAAGGAGGCGCTCCTTAAAATCCTGGGGGACATGCGGCCAGGGGACTATTTCGACCTGGTCCTCTTTGGGTCTGAAGTGCAATCATGGAGGGGTGCATTGGTGCAGGCATCTGCCGCCAATCTGCGCGCGGCTCAAGACTTTGTGCGGCGCTTCCTCCTGGCTGGGGGTAAGGGCAGGGGTCTCGCGCCACGTTGGAGTCGCTTCTGTCTCCTTGGAATGAGGTCATACGCTGGCCTACTTTCCTTCCTTTGCAGCCACAAACCTGAATGGAGGTTTGCTCCGGGGAATCGAGATCTTGAACCAAGCGCACAGGAGCGTCCCGGAACCCAGCAATCACGCCTCAGTTCTCATCATGTTGACAGACGGCGAGCCCACAGAGGGTAAGCACCTCCAGGGCCGTGGTGGGAGGTGGTGATCTCTTTGCGACTGAAGGCGTTCAAGCTGAGCTTGGAGGTGCTATTGGGGGGCAGAAAGGCTCCAGGCAAAGTCAAGCCCTGGTCTAAAGACAGAGTTCAGACTATAACGTCTGCAGGAGAGAGAAGGCATACTTCTAGGCTGAGCTGGGAAATTGGAGAAGTATCTATATGACCCAAGGTTGCACAGACCCCAGGACGACAGGCAGGTTTCCTAGATGGAATTTAATGAACTGTGTATTCAGCGCTGACCGTGTGCCAAACATAGCACTAGGGACCCAGAAGAGATACCATGAGAACCAGATTCGTCTCTGTCCTTAAGGAGCACAGAGTTCACTGGGGGAGGCTGACCGAGGAACAGAAGTTCTGCCGAGGGCCCTGAAAGAACAGGGTGCCAGGAGGCTGCGGGACTGTAGATAAGGGCACCTGGCCCAGGCGGGGTCCCAAGAGGCTCTCTGGAGGAGGTGACCCATGAGCTTAGGCTGGAAGGAGGAGAGGAGGAGCAGGAAGAGATCCCTGGCAGAGGGAGAAGCTTGAGCAAAAAAAAATAAAAAAAGTTTGTGCGATGACAGGGCCTGCCTAAGAACAGCAAGTGCAAAGTGCAGAATAGGGGAATCAAGGGTGGGAAGGTCGCAGGGCCTCACAGGCCATGGCAATGACCCATGGGAGGGTTTAGAGCAGAATCCGATCTCCTTATGATAGAGCCATATACCTGGGCAATTCCCTGGGAGGCTGTTAGGAGCTGATGTAGTGGTTGGGGGGCAGTGAGAGACATTGCCTCAAGACGCTGGTGGGGACTGAGGATGAGGGGGCTCTGAGATAGAAGGCTTGGCCCCCAGGGAGTGTGCCCCAAAGGCCCATTGCGCACCTACATGCCTGTGTTTGGTATCCTGTCACTGCATGGGTGTGTGGCTTGCAGGGGTGACAGACCGTTCCCAAATCCTCAAGAACGTCCGCAACGCCATCCGGGGCAGGTTCCCGCTCTACAACTTGGGCTTTGGCCACAATGTGGACTTCAACTTCCTGGAGGTCATGTCGATGGAGAACAACGGAAGGGCACAGAGAATTTACGAGGACCATGATGCCACCCAGCAGCTACAGGTCTCCTCCTACCCCCCTGGCCCCCAATGCACCACCAATGGCATGCCATGGGGGAGCCGGGTCTGAGCAGCCTTTTGCCCATCCATCCAGAGGACAGACAAAGCTCTGGAATGCGGTTTGAATCAGCCGCATGACCTCAAACCAGTTACTTAACCCCTGTGAATCTGCAATTCCATCTATAAAATGGGGGTCCCAATACTCCACTTTGTGAGGGGGTCTCCCCATTGGGTGCCCCGGGTGGCCCATCAGCTCTGAGGCTGTGCTCCCCAACCCCCCTGCAGGGCTTCTACGACCAGGTAGCGAACCCCCTACTGGTGGATGTGGAGTTGCTCTATCCCCAGGACACCGTCTCAGCCCTGACCCAGCACCGCCATAAACAGTACTATGAAGGCTCGGAGATCATGGTGGCTGGGCGCATCGCTGACCACAAACTGAGCAGTTTCAAAGCCGATGTGCTGGCCCGTGGGGTAAACAGTGGGCTGCGGAGGGCGGAGAGGTCAGGCAGCCCCCAGAGGCTCCAAATCCACACTTGGTCTCCACCTCTGTACCCCTGCCCCCAGGCCTCTCTTTCCCCAAAGTAGTGTCCCATCCCTGCACCATGGCACACATACCCCAGGCCAGAACATTCCTCCATGTAGGCATCCAGGGGACAGGCTGGGATGGAACCCAGCCTTGGGTTTAGTCCCTTGGCCCAAAATGAATCTCCTGTTACTCCTTACATCGTTCTCCCCAAAGCCAAGAGAGAGCAAGAGGACGACCTCTTCCTTTTCACTTGACAGTCTTTTCCCAAACACCCAAATTTGTGTCACAGTGCAAGCACATGTGTGCGTGTGCACGCTGTGGGGGTCACAGGCATGTGAGACATGCACGCTGCCCTGCTGGGGGTAGCTTCAAACCTTGCCATGTAGTCAAGTGTTCAGAACGAGGGCTTTCAGTGAGGAAAGCTGCACCAGACCCTGGCTCTACCCTGACCAGCTGGGTGACCTTGAGCAAATGAGTCCAGCTCTCCAGGCCTCAGTTTCTTATTCTGTACCATGGGGTAATACTGCACTGGAGAGTTTTGTGGAGTAAGTGAAATAGTCTGTGTAATGTATGTGTGCAGTACCTGGAGCTCAGGATGCCCTCAGGAAGTGACGTCCCCATTATCGTAGCTGGGGAGAGAATAGCATTTGCGGGTGCGGACGCAGTGGGCATTTGAAGCCGGGGGCGGGGGTGGACATGGTGGAAGCAGCTAGATGGTGGAAGTAGCTGAATGCCTGACGGCATCTCCCACTGAGAGTAACTTCAGGAGGGCAGGGTCTGATCCTCCCAGCCTGGGATCCCCAGAGCCGAGGCCACTTTGGCTCACTGAGAGGGCCCAGAAAGCATGTGCGGGATGAAGGGATGAGTGAGGGTGAGGAGAGCAGGCTCAGGGAAGGGCGGTGCTCAGAAAGAATCGCAGAGCCCGGACATCGCGGGGCCCCCGGACCCTCCAGCACCAGCCAGTGGTCGTGCCCCTCATGGTGCACGGCCCCTCTCCCCATCACGACCCTCAGGAGGGCCAAGAGTTCAAGGCGACCTGCTTGGTGGATGAAGAGGAGATGAAGAAACTGCTCCAGGAGCGGGGCCACATGCTGGAGAACCACGTTGAACGGCTCTGGGCCTACCTCACCATCCAGGAGCTGCTGGCCAAGCGGTAGGACCCCTGCGGCTGGGGCGGACAGCAGGGCCTCTGCACCAATGAGGTGAAGGAGAAGGGGTGGTTCTGGGCCTTCAAGGTTGGGAGCAGGTCAGCTTGACTGGCCTTCGGCTTTGCTGAGTTAATATCAACCAGTTAGTCAACAGCGTGGGCAGGACCCGGTTTGCCCCCGCTGAGCCGCCGGGTGTGGGGGGAGGCTGCCCTTTACTGCGGGGGCCTCTGCGTCCAGACACGCTTGTGTAATCCTCACAGCCTGCAGGGGAATTTCCTCATTATCCCTGTTTTGCAAATGAGCAAGCTGAGACTCAGAGAAGTTAGACCACTGGCCCAGAATCTTCCAGCTGTTAAATTCTGTGTCTTTCTGAAGCGCATTCCCCCAACCGTGCCAAATCTCCAGGTTTTCCGGGTGGGGGGGCTTGAAATCACGAGGCTTTGAAGGCAGCCACGGAACAGGGGCACTGCAGGTGCCTGGTATGTGTTTGCTGAATGAGTGAGTGAACAAATGAGCAAAAGGATCCGGGAGTGCAAGTCCGTTGTCATCCAGGCTGCAGGGCTTGCAGCTGCTGTGTGCCTTGTAGGATGAAGTTGGAGGGGAAGGAGAAGGCCAACGTGACGGCCAAGGCCCTGCAGATGTCGCTGGCCTACCAGTTTGTGACCCCGCTGACCTCCATGATCATGAGAGGCATGACGGATGAGGACGGCCTGGAGCCCATCATTGACAAGCCCCCCGAGGGTAGGGGCTCTGCAAAGGGGAGGCTGTGGGTCTGCAGGGGCTTCTGAGGGCCAAAACCCTCCTGGGCTTTGATTCTCTTCCCTTTCTCTCCCTTTCAGATTCTCTGCCTTTGGGTGAGTTTTTTCAATCATGTTGGTTTTTCCGGAGGGGCTCCTGGGGGCCGGGCAAGCAGCTGGTGCTCCAGCCCCCGGTCGCGTATCCCCTGCTCCACGTCCTCCAGCCTCTCACCGCAAACCAGCTGCTGCCCCTGTGCCTGGGGAGCCCTTGTGCAGCCTCCTCCATCCGGGCCTCCGTGTGAGCCTGTGTCTGCCAGGCGGCGGGCTGGGGGGGCGGGGGAGGCCTGGGAGCCCAGGCCTGCTTGGCCTCTGGGCCCGGGGTGCCCTTGGGGAGTATGCCTTTGAGGTAGGGCGCTGAGGGTGATGCTGTCCTCTCTCGCTGCCCCCCACAGAGATGCTGGGACACAGAAAGAGTAAGTGGCGGCATCCCACGGACACACATCTCCGCTTCTCTCCTCCTCGTGCTGCTGTCCCTCAGGCGGTGCATTCAGTCCTGAGCGAAGCCCCTATTTTCCTGAGGACCAAATGACACCCTGCCCGAGGCTTCCTCACTGCCTCTTCCTGGGCTCCTCGGAGCTGCCCCCTGGCCCTGCCTGGCCTCCCCTTATGCCAGCAACTCCATCAGGCGCCCATGGAAGGAAGCAGACCCGGGGCCAGCACACCAGGAGGCATCAGGGGCTCGGGGTCACAGCTCCTGTGGCTTCAGGCCGGCCACCTGGGTGGAGGGGCCTGGGAAAAGGAGGCAGTGGCCCCAGGAAAGTGGGATGCCATCCTCCTAACTCCCATCCATTCCCTGCCAGCATTCGTGCTATCGGCCTTGCAGCCTTCCCCGACTAGACCCAGCTCCAACATCCAGCAGTTGCCAAACCGAGTGACTGGCGGTGAGTCCTGGGGAGGGCCTGGGGGACACCCCCGCCTTGCTCCTGGCCGGCCCCAGCCCAATCTAACAGACTCCATGCTATGTCTCCAGTGGACACTGACCCCCACTTCCTCATCCACGTGCCCCAGAAAGAGGATACCCTGTGCTTCAATATCAACGAGGAGCCTGGTGTGGTCCTGAGCCTGGTGCAGGACCCCGACACAGGTATGGGTGACATCACTACCTCTGCCAGACAGTGTGGGGCCTGGACTCCTCGGCCCTCAGTGTGCAGCTACAGATAGGACAGAGGCAGTGGCCGCCACTTCCCACAGCCTGTGCCCCAGTCACCTGGTGGGGCTCAGCTGCCTCCTTCTCTCCCATCCACCTGCCCTAGACGGCACCTGCTTCATGGATGTGTGCCCAGGGCAGGCACACAGGACCCTATGCCTAGAAGGGCCCATGCTTGGTTTAATACTCTGCTCTAACTATTTTGAAATTCTTAATGTTTTTTGAACAAGGGGCCCCTTACTTCCATTTTGTACCAAGATCTACAAGTTACATAGTGATCCTGCCCTGCCTTCAGCCACGCCAAGGGGGCCTCTGAGTCCATCCCCTGACAGTGCTCTGGCCACTCTCTCTCTCCTGCCCGCCCCCTCCCAGTCCAGTCAGGCCGTCTGCAAGGATTCGTTGAGTACCTCCTGGGGGCCATGGGTGCAATAAGTCCCCACCTTGTGGAGTTTCGGGAAGGGAGACAAACAGACAAGCAAATTCTGAGATGACAGCCTCAAAGCATGAGGCATTTTGTGTTAGGGAAGGGGAGATGACGAGGGGGCTTTGGGGCTGCTCAGGTCAGAGGAGGCCACTGTGGCAGGGATGAGGGCCGCAGAGAAGGAGCAGGCCCAAGTCCCGCAAGACCTCCTCACAGCCTGGAGGCGAGGGCTCAGTGGCAGGTAGTGTGGTGGGAGGGGAGGGGAGCCGAGTGGTGCTGTGTGGCCTCCACCAATCCTGAAAGTCCCCTCAGGAGGGGAGCCCCTCGAAGCTGGTGCCAGGCGGGTGGAGTGTGGGCGGCATGAGCAAAGGCAGGCTGGTGGGGTCTGGCAAGAGCGGGCCCCTCCCTGACACGGACGGCCCGTCCCCCCGCTGCAGGCTTCTCAGTGAATGGGCAGCTCATCGGCAACAAGGCCAGCAGCCCCGGGCAGCATGAGGGCACGTACTTTGGGCGGCTGGGGATCGCAAACCCTGCAACAGACTTCCAGCTGGAAGTGACTCCTCAGAACATTACGCTGAACCCTGGCTTGGGCGGACCCGTGTTCTCCTGGAGGGACCAGGCTTCAGTGCGGCAGCATGAGTAACCAGGCCGGGCCTGGGGACCGGGTGGCGAGGCAAGGGCTGGGGTGGGGAGGGACACGGCATGAAGCCCCAGAGCCAGCTTAGCTGCCTGAGCTTGCCGGGCCCCGGTCACCTGAGCCATGGCAGTGAGTGACATCCATGTGGCCTCCCTGTCATCTGGGCAGACATGTGGTCAGAGCACTCCACGCACTTCCTTCAGATCCTGGACATGCCAGGAAAGACGACTCACCTCCCGGGCCCTACATGAAGGCTACCTGTTCCCTGACACTCCAGAGTGTTCTTTCAGCACCTGTATTAGCATGCCTTGCCTTGTGTTTGTTCCTTCCTTCACTCATTCACTCAGCAAACTCTGCTAGGCACCAGAGCCTGACCCGGGGCAGAGAGCTATAGGAAGAGGTAGGCAGAGTCCAGGGTGGAGGACACAGATGATGAGTGGCAGTCAAAGGACACAGACTTTGATATTAGATAGGCTGGGTCCACGTCCTGGCTTTACCGCTTTCCAGCTGTGTGGCCCTGGGCAGGTTACTTAAGCTCTCTGAGCCTCACAGGATCAGAGTGAGAACTGCCTGATGCAGTCTGTAGGGAGGGCGCGGCACAGGGCCTAGCACCCTGTAGGGGCCCCACACACAATAGCAACACGTGAGGAGGAGCGCGCAGCCGGTAACACCCACCATGTGGGAGCGAGGGTGGGGAGCTCATGGGAGCCGGGTCCAAGAGGACGAGGGTGGCTGAACGGAGAAAGGTGTACTGTGGCTGCACCTGCACTCACGGCCACCCGGCCCTGCAGGGTAGTAGTGACCATCAACAGGAAGAGGAGCCTGGTGGTGTCCGTGGAGGACGGGGGCACTTTTGAGGTCGTCTTGCACCGGGTGTGGAAGGGGAGTGCCATCCGCCAGGACTTCCTGGGCTTCTACGTGCTGGACAGTCGCCGGATGTCGGCGCGGACACACGGGCTGCTGGGTACGACCCGCCAGGCAGGCAGAGCTGTGGGGTACGCTGTTGTAGCCAGCGGGCTCGCCGCGGGTCAGACTTGCAGCTGGGCACCAGAGCAGACTTCCCTCCAACTTGGCCATCGGGCTCAAAGGTCCAAAGAGGGCTTTTCCTAGGGAGGGTCTCATCCTTCAGAAAGGTGACCACACACAAGGTGAAACTAAGGCTCAAGTGGACCTGAGGGCGAGCAGGAGGGGTCCAACTAGCAGGAGAGTCCAAACAGACCAGGCTCACTAGGACCTCCTGGGTGTGATGGGTCACTGGCCAACACTGCTTCCCCCGGGGACCTTCCTGCAGACCCTGCTCTCTGTGGGCACCTCCCCCTCAGCCCTCTCTCCCCAGCCACGCTCCTTTGGCATCAGTCCAAAAAGGCAGGAGTTACAACCACCTGCCCATATATCTGCTTCTCTGGAGCAGGTGAACTAAAGGAGGCTTTTGATGCCAAAATGTATTGATGGAAATAGTCACGCCCTTAAGAAAAAACCTCCAAGCAACCCTAACCCTCCAGTGAGCACCTGCTGAGTGCAAGGCCCCCTGATGGTCACTGCTGCTTCCAATGTGCCTTTCCAGGACAGTTCTTCCACCCCTTTGATTACAAAGTGTCCGACCCCCACCCAGGCTCCGACCCCACAAAGACAGATGCCACAATGGTGGTGAAGAGCCGGCAGCTGACGGTCACCAGGTGGGTGGGTGGCTCTCCCAGATCTCTGCTGGGGCCTTCCTCTGGGTGTCACATAGATGGAGTGGGCTTCCCGGAGGGGGTGCAGCCCTGCTGAGTCCAAAAGTTAACTCCAGCTGATTTATATCTCCCCAGGGGCTTGCAAAAAGACTACAGCAAGGACCCCCGGCACGGGGCTGAGGTGACCTGCTGGTTCATCCACAACAATGGGGCTGGGCTGATCGATGGTGTTTACACTGACTATATCGTCCCTGACATCTTCTGAGCCCCCTGGCCAACACGCCTGTCCTTCCTTGGGACCGCGGCAGTGGGGCACAGCGTCCTGACCCACTGCTCAGGCCACATCCTGCTGCTCAAGCTGACCCACTGTGTCAAAGCACCCATGACTTCCATTAAAGAGAGGCTATGTCCAGTCCGGTCCGGCTGCTTTCTGGGAGGGAGGATGGCGGGGAGGCAATCCAAGATGCCGCCGCCAGGAAGGGCTCAGCGGTCACAGCAGACCTGGAGGCTGGAGGGAGCCCGTGCCAACTCCACCACCGCCCCACCCTGTTCACTGCAGCTGCCTGACCCCGTGCCCTCTGAGTGCCTGGAGTGTCCCCTGCACACAGCTATCCCTAGAGGTCCAAGGCCCAAAGGACACTGGCAGCCTATACAGGCACTGTTCTAAGTGCCTTCATTGAATTAACTAAATGTATGTTCCCTACAGCCCTAGGGGGATACTCTTATGCCCATTTACAGCTGAGGAAGCTGAGGTTAGGTGACTTGTCCCAAATTGTTCCCGAGTGGCCCAGCTGGGATTTGAAGCCATGCTGTCTGGTGCCAGCATCTGTGTGCTTACGTACCCCACTGTGAATACTCCCGTCAGGCTGGCAGCTGATGGCCACAATCCGTTGGGATTGGATTCTAGGTATTCCAGAGCATCACCAAAATGAACGTAAGAAAGGCACAAACCATATATAGACTTGGGGTCCCAAGGTCATCCTGCTGAGAGCTGTCCGCTGTACCTCTGGGCACAGGGCCTCCCCCTCAGCTCGACTCTGCAACTGTGGCTTTGCAACCCCTGATACTGGGGATACTTTCCAAAGGCTGAGACAGCCAGTCCCCAGAAGCTGTGATTTCAGGGAGCCAGTAATGGCAGCCCACTGGCTCCCCATCCTGATGCCTGGAATGATCCTTTCAGGGCTCCTTCCCTTGGCTTCACCTTGGGACCCCGTTAAAGTTCAATGTCACAGGGTGCAGAAAGATGAGTCTATATTATACCTTGGGAGCTTCTAATTCTCTGGGTGAAGGTTGATGGGTGTTTCTTTTCCAAAGGTTTCTACTTTTTCTCTGCTGGCTTCTTCCAGTTCCCACTGCAACGGAGGCCCTTGAAGACCCAGATCAGTAACACAAATCCTGGGGCGCCTGGGTGGCTCAGTTGGTTAAGCGTCCAACTTCGGCTCAGGTCATGATCTCACAGCTTGTGGGTTTGAGCCCTGCATCGGGCTCTGTGCTGACAGCTCAGAGCCTGGAGCCTGCTTCAGATTCTGTGTCTCCCTCTCTCTGGCCCTCCTCTACTCATGCTCTGTCTCTCTCTCCTTCAAAAAATAAATAAACATTAAAAATTTTTTTAAAGTAACACAAATGCTGAGATCCAGGGCTGCCCCGGGCCCAGGGAACATAGAGCCCTCAGTGGCAGGTGGTGGGGGATGGGGGAGGGTGGCCAACAGTCTCAGAGTCCAGCCACCACCTGGAGCATCCTGGGCTTCTCGAGGCTGAGCTGTGGGCTGCCAAATAGCTGGCTGCCCTGAGCAAGGCCCTCCTGTAGAGTGGAAAAGGGGGGAGCCCAAAGATCTCTTAGATTCCGTCTAATTCTCAAGTCTGCATGGTGACCCTGGGTCCCTCCAAGTCCCCAGCTGTCCCTCCGGTGCCTGTTGAGCAGCTTCCGAAGTCCTATTTCGAGTTGTCCCTCCCACAAAACTCCAAGTAACTGGGGAGGAGGTGGTACCTAGAGGAAAAGCTGGGAGGCTCCCCAGGCAGCTGCAGGGTCACGAAGAGCCACCAGATACCGCTGTCAGGACAACAGTTCTGCCACAGTCCCCGTCACCCAGCAGTCAGTGACCATGGGCCCTAAGAATGACCACATGGATGAGATGTCCTGGAAGCCAGGAACCTCGTGGCTAGGCCACAGCCCAGCTCTGAGGGGGGGTCTTCGCTCTGCTCCAGGGGTCAGCATTGAGCTCACCAGCTGACAGCAGGGGCGTGCTAGGATTCCAGAAGCCTGGGGAGCACAGGCACTCCCGCTGGCCTCCCCCACAGGTGGTGACCATCTCAGCGGCTGGTTCACCTGGTCCAATGTCATCTTGCCGACTTGGCAACTATCATTGCTTCCGTGGCTCATGCCACCTCCA